>NC_136264.1:183780668-183863168 GCF_964187855.1 Myxine glutinosa | reverse complement strand
GGCCTTCGAGACTGGAAATGACGATTTCCTGCTATTATGAAATCTAAAGCACACCAACTCAAGAACATCATTAGTGATAGAAAAAGTAAAGCTTAAAATAATAGATGAAATACAGTGCGTTTCAACAATCTCCTAAACAAGCTGCGTATGATTGTCATCAATGTTTGCAGCTTCCCCCTGCCGTGTGCTGCCGATTCATTTTTTCTTTGTGAATTTATTTATTCAAACAGCGTCAAATAGTCAGCTTCATTACGTGCTTGATCAGAACGGATGCTGCATGGACTTATCAGATCACAGCTTGGCCATGTTCTATACATGAGCTTCCAAGACTGGGTACTCACTCATGCTTGCCATCGTGCCTTCGTTGTACAAAGGCAAGCCCAATGACAGACACCCAAGCATGATGACGAAGTCACCAAGTCTTGCTCGGCCATTTCTTGTCTTGAGCAAAACATGTTAAACTAGAACGGAACTTGGTAGAGAGCATACCTCCGCCAGGCTCCCATCTCCACTGCCTGGAAATCTGGATTCGGACCTGAACCAAAATCTAATCGGCTTGTTCTTGTTACCTAACCAACTCGTCCACCAAGTTTAATCATAACTCGTCCATAATTTTTAAAAATATCATGTTATATATCGCTTTTAGCCCAATCTCTCAATGGTGAAGAATCACTTAAAAATTAAATAATTCTCACATCCGAATATCTCTGAATATACATATTCAGACTCTTCACCAAAATCAAATCGATTAGTCCGTGTCACACACACACACAACCTCTCCACGAAGTTTCGTCCAAATCCATCCACAACTTTGAGATATGCTGCTATGTATCGTTTTTGGCCCGATCACCCAATGGTGAAGAATCACTTTTTAAAATTATACGAGTGGGATTCAAATCCAGATCTTCACCAAAATCTAATCATTTCATCCTTTTCACAAACACTACCCCTCTGCTAAATTTCGGCCAAATACGTCCACAACTTTTTGAGATATCTTGTTCACAGACAGACAGACAGATAGATAGACAAACATCAGGGGTGAAAACATAACCTCCATCCACCTTTGGTGGTGCAGATAAACAGCGAGCAGCCTAATGGGGAGACTAAAAGAAAGGATTTTCATTTTTCTCAACCTCAGAATAATGTACTACAAAATCTACATCTCTTTTGTTCAAAGAAAGTCATGAAAATAATAAATCTTGTTCATGGAATGGCTCGTTTCAAACTCGCAACTACATAGGTTGACAACTGCAGAATGGACATCAAAAGAAACCCATTTGTTATTCAAAGCATGCGATGGATCAAGCTTGCACGTTCACCAATCGTGCTACTCTGCCCTTTTCCCCCAAAATCCTAATTAGTTCAGGCAGAGATGAAGCTGGTGAAAAGGATTTTCCGCAAAGCCAAAGGAGCAGCCTTCAACCCGGTACACCCAAATTAGGACCGGAGTGATGCGTGTGACGCCTCGGCCTGGCATCAGCTTGGTCCGGTGCAACCAAAATGGGTCTACTAGATGCAAGTAGCGATTCCGATGCCATGGCTCGTTCTCTAATCCATGCATTATTCAAGGGTGCCCCGTCTTTGAGAAGCTGTCTCACACCTACTCTCGTGTAAGAAATCACATGACAATTGACAAAGCAAGATGCTGCACTCATGCTCCACACAATACTAGTTTTAACCTTGAAAAAGCAAAGATTGGGAAAAAAGGAAAAAAAAAAAAGATGCCTTCTATAGTTATTTCACAAAAAAAACAACAAGACAACGCAAGGAGATCCAGACGCAGGTGGAGGCCACTCGGCCCTTCAAGCCCGTGTCATCTCCACATTCGTGACAACCCAGGGTAATAAAACAATCCCTATACTCCACACTTTTATTTTCTGAAATATACAATAACAAAGTTACAATACATTTCCACTTGACACAATATACGTGCAAATGAACACAATGTACACGCAAATCAATGGGACATCTCCAACTCGATCACACCTGCCTAACTTCAAGCTGCATACCATTCCTGTCAATATCCCTGTAACACCATGTGCTCATTGTTGCCAAGTACTTATTGGTTCACGAGTTATCAAGTGACCACTATATTCGTCATGTGTGTGTGTCTGTGTGTCCGCAGCATAACTGCCCAATGATATCATACGATCTTAATGAAACTTGGGTGGGAGGTTGATATCATGATCTGGTTGTGTCCTGCCCAGAGTGGGCGTATTGCGCCCATTGTGGGCAGAGCCATGCCCGAAAAAGATGTCTTTTTAGGGGGTAATCGAGTTCAAGCTACATCTTCTCCGAGGGGTTTGGTGGAATCTGACAGGTGTTTCGGTATTTGGTTAGGCCAATGTCATGTGTCTAGCCCCACGGAGCTCGATTTTTCATTTATTAATTTTTTTAAATTTTTTTTTTTTTTTTCATTTTTCACTGAATTTTCGGTATTGTGTAGCTAACTAACCTCATAACTGATTATACATTATTTTCTATCTCATTTCAAGGTCAGTAACCTTCGTTTTGACATTTCCGGGCCTGGCCTGTCCGGGCCTGTTTCGGTTATAGTCCGTCCTTTGTCATTGAATAACGCTCGCTCGTGAACCATCGTCGTCTCCTGACTTGTCCAAATTAATTTTAAACCTATTAACTGTGCCTGCTGCTCCCACATTCCCTGGAAGACCATTCCACGCGTTAACTCCTGTCTAAGTTCTATCTATGCATTGTAGGAACTGCTCCCCAAATGCCTGAAGGAAAATACAGGTGCTCAACATTAATGTGGTTGAACATTTTCAATATATACAAACGCAAGATCATCAGCATGGTTCTCTTCATAGCCGAAGACGGCGGGAAGCATGCAATATGTGAACAACCTGGGGAGGTGAATTTGTTGATCGTGTAGGAGCTGCTTCCCAAACAACACACTCTGAGATAGCAAGAAGTGCAGCTCGGTGTCGAGAGATATAATGCAGGAAGACCAGAGCACTTGATACCCACAGTTCAGTCATTCATTTGTAACAAGGAGCACGCTGATGCCTCGCTCTGCATGTGAAACACCAGGATGACAGTTTATAGCCGGGTTGACATTCAAACTCAGGATAGTCGGCTCAAAGGCGAGTGTGCATAGAGCTAAGCAATCCTGCCAGCCCAGCATAACATCATGCAACTAAAGGCACGTTAGCTAAAAAAAAAAAAATTAACAAGTAGAATTTGCCAAAGCACTGCAGCTAGCAGATTTTAAAACGAGTAAGCCCCGTGAAAATCGTCTGTTATGCATGCTGTACAAGAGCCAAAAGTGATGTCGAGGTAATAAAAGGAAGCTTAAAAGGTGAAAGGTGCACATTTCAAAGACAACACAGAATTAGCATAGTGTTGAGAAAGGAATTTTCTGAAATTAAAGTCAATGCAGCATGAAGCAAAACAATTGAACAGCAAATATGAGAGAAACATCGCCGGTGTACGATTGGTAATGAAAGATCCTTACAGTGTCTTTTGACCAAGTGTAGATGGAGAATCACCAGCATGTTGCCCAAAGTTTCCCAATTACTGCCCTAACTTGCACTCGGCCCACGGTCAGGTCCATTTGCCCATACAAACACAGAACTTCAAAAGTTCATAGGATAGATCAGAACAGATCAGATGAGATAAAGGAAACGGCGAAGAAGAAGAAGAAGAGCTGTGTCACAATTTGAATTCAAGTTGGTTGAACTTGAATAAATTCATGATATCTTCTACACGCATTGTTTTAACAGGAATGATGTTAAAGATTAGAGCAACATAAATAAATGCGCAAAGATTGCACATGCTGAAAATGCGTTTTACCGACAAGAATTACCTCCGCCACCAAAGGCAAATGGAGGTTATGTTTTCACCCCTGTTTGTCTGTCTCGGTTTGTTTGTTTGTCTTTGTCTGCCTATTTGTGAGCAGGATATCTCAAAGTAATGGACAGATTCTGACGAAACTTGGTGAACAGGTTGGGTGTATAACAACGACGAATTGATTCGATTTTCGTGAACATCTGGATCCGGTACTACAATGTTTTGAGCGATTCTTCACCATCGAGAGATCGGGACAAAAAAACGATATTATAGTATGATTTCTCAAAAGGTTGTGGACCGATTCGGACAAAAGTTGGTGGATGAGTTGTGCAGGTGACAAGAACAAGCAGATTCGATTTTGGTTCAGGTCCGGATGCAGATCCGGCCTATCAGCAGGATACAAAATGCCTGTTCAGTCTGGCGGAGTTATGCGGTTTGTTCCACTTTTCTTTAAGTTTTATAGTTACAGAAAAAGCTTAAATGAACAAATTAAGCTTACAAACAAGACAAAGATCGACATAAAGGTTTAGAAACATGCTTGCAGTGCAAAAATATATAAATAAAGACAACTGTCAATAGAATCAATAAGAAATGCATGAGTAAATGGCAATAAAAATAATTTTGAATATATTAACAGGACAGCTCAGCAAAAAGACAAAAACAGAAAAGAACGTAAAATCGTTAAGAAGTTTGGCCTTGCTCCTAATTCCCTTTCCTACCTCTGGCGTCCCCATGAAAAACCCAGGTCGCACCCGTTCCTCAAGAAATCCTCATCTGCTCCCCCTCCCAAAAATCCAAGCTGGTTGTCCACCTGAATTCACTCGCCCCCTTATTCTCCAGATTGTGTAATAGACTCCCCGTGTCCGTTCTCATCCTCCACACTTCAGCATTGCAAATGCGCTGCAAATTACGACCTCATATGCTCACCCATGCACATCCACGATATCCTCCATGTGCACAATTCTTTCCCATTACTCTCTGAGCCAGTTATTTGTGCTATTCCTCCTTGTGTGTGGTCATCGCCTCACCCGCTTGTGTATGTCCATTCTTCCCACCCCTCCCAACACCCCTTAGTAGTTTGTGAACTTGCTGCCCTTTGGCATTCAGCTCCTCCATGAGTCTAGACAATTGTGCAAGAAAAATGTTTGACGTAATAAAGAAAAATGAGACAAGGAACTCAGAAATGGGTGTAGTCCATTTGGCCGATCACGTCAGTGCTATAATCCCCACCACAGCACTCCCAGCTATAGATTATAATGCTCTAGACGTGTTTGGGTAAGAGTTTACACTGGAAAGAAATGGATGATGGGGGAGAGTGAAAGTGCCAAGCATTGCTCGATGGCAGGAGCAGAGAAATAAGTGCAAGAAATGTGCATCAAGGAAATTTACTGGGTGGACCGAGCAAGATGGGAAAGCAGTCCAAGAATGAGCATTAGACATGCAAATGTTCCATAGTTTTTGGAATCCCAAGAACAAATAAAAGCATAAAATTACCTTTGAAATTCATCTTCTCCTCTACTAAACTCCACTACTGAAGGCTTCTCGACGAAAAAGTTCGATAATCCAGGAAACGGCTAAACTCAATCTCGCCCCTAATTCCTCGACCCTCCCCAACCAATAAGCGACAATCCCAATCTACGATAGGTCACTTCCAATTCTATATGACACAGATGTCCTGGGCATGGAGGCCTATACCTGCATTGGGTTTAATTATGGGGTATGTGAACTTTGACTGGCAACTCCTAGGTACGAGCACTTGTCTCTGAACTACCTTGCCTGGGTTTGAATCTCGACCCACCTATAAACTGTCACCCAGGTGTTTCACGTGCACGGCAAGGCATCAAATCAATGTGTTCACTGTCCCCGCAGAAGGATATTAAACTAGGTGTCCATCCCATGATGTCTTTCGCAAAGCGGACACGAGTTATCACCGGTACACTGAACAAATTAAAGTTCCTGTACACTCAGTCGAGAATCCTGAGTTGGGGTGGTGACCCATTCCAGGATTGTAACCCCTAACCGAGAAACTGCTTCAGCAGAACATGGTATGCATGGAAACGTTGCGTGTGTGGAATATGAGTGTGCGAGCACCGGTACCTAGAATCTGCTTATCTTTTTAGAAAGTCACTATTGAGTCCAATATAAAAAGGTTAATAAGCACAAAAATGCAAAGCATAATAGGAAAGAGTTTGACAAAAAAAGATGGAAAGGGTATAAACATGTTTGCAGTGTGGTGAGAGGAAATGGGAGAAAAGTACTATGGTACATCGGTTTGGGCAGCACTTAAACCAAGTGATATTACATCATCTTATTGACAAAATGATACCAATAATGTCTGGCGACAACCAATTCGCGACTTCAACCCAGAATGAAATAAACAGTTCTCTTAAGCGAAAAATCATATCGACAGCAAAACCCCAGGCCCCATAAGATGCAGCGCACGCGCACACACGTTTTTTTATTTTCATAGGATAGCGGGAAAATTCACATCCAGAGTCCGATCACAGATTATTAATAGGACGCACTTTTGACAAGATCAAGGCACCGTTAATTAAGCTCGTTGCACCATCAGCAGGTTTTAGATCACTGGAGTCGACGTCAGCAGCAGCGAAAGCGTAACAAAAAACACGACGGCAGTACAATTCTACCTGACGCATCATTCTGAGCATCATTCTGAGCACGACGATGTGCAAACCGAAGTTCCCATCTTATAAATAATCTCAAGATTTTGTGTATTTGTTTCGGCGTTTGTACATTACTCTTTCACGGCCAAGATGTAGCAACTAGAGACCTCAAATTATGGGTGTAGGGACATCAGAATTTGGCAAGGTTTTAAGCTACCACACACTGGCCTTGCTGGCCGTTTTGAGATCAACAAAGGCTGATATAAAGTGCATTTTGGAATGTGGGGTCAGGCAGTGCTGCTATCATCCTGCAGGCCAAAGGTAACCACTATGAGGCCACTGACTCCATGGCTTTTCGATGTTCAACACGTCCCGAAAGCACGGCCGGGAAAAGCTCACCAAGCCGAGCATGCGCCGGGTAACCCCTCTAGATATGCTTCGATGACATCCTTCACACAACAAATACAAATTTTACTATTCAAGACGAGTTCAATGGTCCAAATGCATTCTGGGAGGATCAGCAGCTTCATGCAAGGTAACAAGGACAGTTTTCCTGCCAGCCTTGCTCGTTAAGAAATCCATTTACACCATCATCAAAAACACTGTAATGTGAGAAGTGAAATGATGAAATGCAAAAACGTTATAAAAAGGATGCCCTGAGTAAATGGAAACAGACATTATTGAGGATAAAATCCTCCAGTCAATTAATTATTAATAGGATGTTCGTGTTTGAGAAGCTTGTACACATATCACGTGCAAGACAAGGACATTACGAGATATCGAGATATCGGAAGACTTCTACATCAAGTTTACTCAGTGTAATGGTGGTTAGACAATGAAATACACTCAATGTTGTGGTAGTACAAGGGTATGCGGGTGTCTTCTGATACCTCAGGGAGATGGATGCCCCTGCCTTGCATAACCCCAGGTCACCTGTGGGCAAGGTGTAGTACCTGTCAGCCCCCTTACCAGGGTAACGGTCCGCAGCCATGCGGTTTAAATGGCAGATGGCTCTGCACATCTGGTGGATGAGAGTCCAGTCGACTCCAACAGCACGGGCGGAAGAGGGTGAATTCCCCAACGGTCAGCAGAGGGACGGAAAGGAGTGGCGACCCCCCATCTATATCGCACACTTACCCATGTGTACCAGCCATAGAAAGGCAATGCCTTCATTGCCCGAGGAGACTCGACATCATTAACACAAGTCTCAATGGACTTGGCCAGTCTAGTTGGTCTCCGGTTTGATTCCGATCCTGGCCGTCATTCCAAAGAAAGAAAAAATGGTTTGTGCTTCTCTGAATTTAGAGAACTAGGGCATTGCCCGTACTATATCTATATCTAAAATTATATCCCCCCCCCCCTCTATTTACATGAAATGGTTTGGTCCAAAGCGAACGGCTTCCGGAGTTTGGTAAAGAAATCGCCATCGCGTGCACAAACGCGCAGGAAAGCGAATGAATCGCAAATTCGTTTTTATTAGTTTTAAAACATAGTTTAACGCCAACATAGTTTGCAAACGTGAAATAAATGAATACGCTCTCAAATGTGCCATCCGAGGCAGAGTGTGTCCGCCACGTTCGGCACACGCGATAGTTCGCTGCTCTCTGATTGGTTGAATCGTTTTTTGGACATAGCTCGGTAAGTAATTGTCCGATTAATATGAAACCTTGAAAAGGCACATCCTCGGGTCCCCAGCAATATACCTGGCAAGTTAAAAGTATATCGGACCCGTGGTTGTCGAGAAACAGCGGTCACAGACAAACAAACGTACAAACGTACAGAGATTACTGGAATTATAGATAGATAGAGCACAGTTAAATCCTGTGGGTGAGCATCCCATGTAAGGCGAAATGAAGATTTCTTCTCAACAGCCCCGCAGATTATGGAGAGGAAAGCTACGTCAAAAAGGAAGGGCCATTGGCATCCAATGCATTCTGGAAAGTTACGTCATTTCCCCAAAGATAAACAGTTGTGTTTGCTTGAAGACAAATTGCATGTTGTCCGGTGTCTTTGTCTGCAAGTGATAGCTCTTCCATGAGCCTTCCATGAGAAACAAACTTCCAAACATTCTAAACTGGAGAAATTAAAAAAACAGTACAAGGAAAGACAACTACACAAATCAATTACATTTTGAACCCGAGTTCCCAGCATCACGAGTCATGTGCTCAGATGAATAGGCCAAGCAGGTCAGGCTACAGATGGTTCTTTAATACTAATCTGGTTAGATGGAGACGGGACCAGGTTGCTGACATCTGTGATGATCGGCAAATTTTTAGAAATATGTTAGCGGCCTGACTCAAAGAAAATTTGATACAAGTCCGACAAAAGGATAGGTCAACTCCTTTTCAAAGTCAAAGGTCAACTCCTTTTGTGGGACTTGTATCAAATTTTCTTTGAGTCAGGCCGCTAACATATTTCTAAAAATTTGCCGATCATCACAGATGTCAGCAACCTGGTCCCATCTCCATCTAACCCGATTAGTATTAAAGAACCATCTGTAGCCTGACCTGCTTGGCCTATTCATCTGAGCCTTTTGTCCTTTTGTCCATTACAATAAAATTTGGAATTCTGATCGTATGCAAACATTTTGCAACAAGGCTGAGGATTTAACAATGCCGAACCTTAATGGGGGTATAACGATCACAGCAGATGTGAGAATAAACAAGATATATATATACAGACTTGGCATTTAATATGGAATTTTTTTTTTTTCTTGACTTGGGTTTGCTTTCTTAACCAGTATATCAATCTGGTGAGTTTCTTTTACACTTTGGTGATTTATTTGTTAAAAGAACCATTTCACAGATTGTCTGTCGCAGCAAGAAGTCAACAACAGGATTATATCACAGGTGGCATGGCAAAATGTACGGACAGGTGCATTTGATGATTGGCTTCACAGTCAGGTATACAAGGGTTGTTGCGTTCTGTATTAGTGGAAAACAACTGCTGCACGTCTCCAAAAGCTATTGCCGCTTCCTCTGGAGATGGTCCGTCAACTCGACAATGCTGTTTGTCATGGAGTGGTGGCTTTACGAAATTACGGCATGAAACAGTGTGCTATTTCTCGGCAGTATGGCATCACTCAAGGTCAGGTGTCAAAGATCCTGAAACGAAATGCTCAAAGGGGTGTCCCTACTCCAATACCGAGGCCAGGACGTCCCTGCAGAACCACAAGGAGGGATGATCGCCAGCTGCACCGGTTAGTCCGCAATGGCCGTACCAAGTCAGCTAATCGGCTTCGGGCTGAGTGGCAGCAACTGACAAATGTGCCTGTATCCAGAAGGCTAGTCAACCAACGACTGGTTCAAGCAGGCGATCATGCCAGGCGTCCCCTGAGAAAGCCACGCCTGACCAGAAAACACCACCAGCGCCGATTGCAGTGGGCCAGAGAGCACCGTCAATGGCAGCCAGGACACTGGAATCACGTGATCTTCAGTGTCGAGTCTAGATTTCTGGTCTATCGTGAATATGTCCGCGTCCGAGTGTGCAGACAAGTGCATGAAGCCTACAACAAAGATTGTATAGTGCCAGGAGTCCAAGCTGGAGGTGGTGGGGTGACCGTTTGGGCTGCTTTTCATGCAGGGGGCAAAACTGACCTGGTGTTCTGAATGGAAACCTGAACCAGTTCAAGTACAGGGCCATTCTGGAAGAAACATTCATATGTGCATATGGAATGTGCATATGGCAGATCTGCACACAAGCACAAATACAGATGCACATCCCTTCAAGTGAAGAGAGAAAAAAATCTCCACCACAGGGCCCCTTCCCACCCGTGACCCACCCTTCTTCCAATCTCCCACCCAACCTTCTAATTTTCTTATCATAGAATGTTTGGAAATTACAAACATCTCAAAATTAGTCAGAAAGACGTTCACATTGTAAAGATATAACCGACAGGAAAATGATTTGACCACCAGGAGTGAAAATAATCCTTTGTAGTCCATTGTAAACTGAAGTGGTAGTTCAAATAGAAGATGTGCACACATATCTCTATTCATTAACAGCTAACCATATACATTTTACATTTCTCGTTTCCTATGAAAAGCTTCAAGGAAGCATATTAGAATGGAAACTTTCATATATTATAGTTCTTCCACGAGTAAGCCTGGTGTTTGCTTAATGATTAAGGTGGCTGGCTTAAGATCTTAGGGTCCTAAGTTTGAGCCCGTCATGCAGTTAAAATAACACCAGGTGGGTTGAATCAGCCTGTCATCCTTCCGAGGTCGACAAAATTAGTACCAGCTTACTGGGAAGGAGCCATTTGAGTATTCTTCGTCAAAGTGGGGACCCGTCCAGGAGAGTTCCCCCTAGCCAAGGAAAAACTACATCGGCAGCCCTATGCATCTGAAGACATGAACAATGAAATGAATGAATGATCGTTTTAAGGCCATTTTCCCCGCTAGAGCAGGGGTTAGCCTTGCGGGCCCCATGACAATCATGGTTCCCTGTTTGAGGCAATGTTTTTATGGCCGGATGCCCTTCCTGACGCCAACCCTTGGTCACGCTCTTACGATGCGCAGGGATACGGTGTACCTATTCTGAATCGGGGTACACACCGTGATCATTCATCCCAGCAAGCTGGTACTCAATTTGCCGACCTCGGAAGGATGACAGGCTGAGTAAACCCCCCTGGCGTTAATTCAGCGATCGACCGGGATTCGAACCCAGGATCCTAATATCCCAAGCCGGCACCCTAACCGCTAAGCCAACACCAGGTTCATCTGAAGACATGAACGAAGTGGTTATTTTACTCGTTCTTCTTCTTATTCTTATTCTTTCACAAGTCATGTATTCAACAATAAAAACCAGCTGAAAAATTTCTCAAGCTTCACAACGCACACAATCATATTGTTGCAAGATCTGCACGTTTACTAGCAAAGGTTTCCTCAAATGGTGAAAATTTCAAACAAAATCAAAGCAAATTTTTGAAGAATCTTCAACAATCGTTTTACAAATCTTAGAGCTCCTCCTCATGGACAAAGCTTGTACTATACACCTCAAAACAAATATAATGCAAACAGCAAAATATATTTAAACACTTCATTAACGATTCCTTCCCAAAAGATACATTGATATATATTATGATGGAAGGCACAGTTAAAGAGCCTGACTGAAGACAATATGGGCAAAGAAGGGCCACTTTCAAATGGAGTATAGTGATGCTCAAAACCAGATAAACATTGGGAAAGAGAGCAAATGGCTTTAAATTATTTACTCCCGTTCTTTCTCATCATTATAGAGTTTCAAACCACGTTTCTACGAATGAGGATATGCATGCACATTGCACACTTGCACACTATCTAGTTATCTTGAACCATCAAGTCGTGGCCGACTTCTGGTGACATTCCTGATCAGATTTTTTTGTTGCGGATCTCGCCGCCGGCCTTCTCCCCTTACCAAGGAGGGGGTTAGTCCCCTTGTCGTTGACTGGCCTGGCAGGACCCGGGACCTATGACGTCCTTCCCGGACAGCGCGAAATAGGGTATTAGGACTAGAATCGCTATTACCTAATTACTCGCGCTGCCCTGAAACGAGGAAATAAGCCCCGCACGAACCACGCGTGTTGAGACGCCGAGCGGTGCGTACACGCGATCCGTGCCATTTATATGGTGAACCCGGTTCTAGCGATCTTATTCGTACCACGCTTATTCAATGGATAAATCACAAAAGCGGTCGAATTGGAAAAAGGAATAACAGGTTTTATTTACACTATTCACAATGGTTCAGAGAAAAAGGGGACACAGTGCAGCCTTAAAACAGTCTTAACTTAATTAATACCCAGGACAAATGGGCCCATCACACACACTCACACGGGTCTTGCAGCTGCAGGATGATGGTCCGCGTCCAAGGATGGCTCCCGTGCAGCTCCCTTCGGTCTCCGGCTCGTCCCGTGCAGATGGTAAGTAAAGAAGGCAGGAGCTCTCCGCGTGTCGTTTGGCGCACAAGGGTTAATACGGGGCGAATTATAGGGTGTGGGCTCTGGCGGTTGACGAGTAATCACTCGCAGGTTATTACCGCGTTTACTCGCGTGGCTGAAGTAAGCGCTATTCGCCACCGGCGCGTCTGGCTGCCTTTCCTCTGACGCGTACGTTATACGATGGCGAGTTACAGTTCAATGCCTCCAACCGCATATCGCACGAAGTTCTCTCCACACGAGTGCTCACAATGCGCGCGCCCCCTCAAGTCCTGACTAAGTCCTTTTCCAATGTGTCCTCTTCAAGGGCTTGGTGCAGCAACTTATATAGGCACGCCCCGCGAACCTTCTAGAACTCACCAGACGCGCCTCTCCACGCCCTCTCATGCCATGCCGCCAGAGCCCTGGTTGGCTGGTGGCTCTTACCGTCATCGCCTCTGACGCTCCGCCTTGACGCCGCCCCCACCCCGACCTCGCGCTCCTCCTTCTCAGGCCTACCTCGTGTTACTCGACTAGTGAGTGAGCAAAGGGCAGCAAATGCTGCGGGCAGCCAAAGCGTAATAAACTCAGTGGGTCAGCCAAATGGGGCGCGGGATCAATTACGCCCATCGAGGTGGAATTGAAGGGTGGACGCAAAAATGAAGGGGACCTAATCTCATGTCCTTACACAATGCAGGTATCAATAGGGGAAATGGCCTATACTTACACATACTATGACATAACTAATACTACAGGTGGCCTACGTGTTGCTCGTGGACTATCTATGGGGGGCAACCGTTTAACCTTTAATGATCAATATGTGCAAATCTCAAAACCGCAGCAATATTATGATGGAAGGCACAGTTAAAGAGCCTGACTTAAAACAATATGGGCAAAGAAGGGCCACTTTCAAATGGAGTATAGTGATGCTCAAAACCAGATAAACATTGGGAAAGAGAGCAAATGGCTTTAAATTATTTACTCCCATTCTTTCTTATCATTATAGAGTTTCAAACCACGTTTCTACGAATGAGGATATGCATGCACATTGCACACTTGCACACTATCTAGTTATCTTGAACCATCAAGTCGTGGCCGACTTCTGGTGACATTCCTGATCAGATTTTTTTGTTGTTGTTGTATACATAGTTGAGGCTCATCGAAGAGCTAGCACACCAAATGAATCAAGACGTAGCAGACAAAAAAAGAGGAAGCAAAACACGCATGCATGGAGAAGGAAACACCAAGGAGGAAAAACTTGAAGATTAGGAGGCTTTGGGAGGGGTTAATGAGGGTAGGAAATATCACGGGTTTGGATTGAGGATGATCAGAAATGGTGGTAAACAGCTGTCTCGAAGACCCGAAGGAAAGAACGAGATTGAAGAGAATGTGGAAATTTATTCCACATATGAGAAAAAGGATGAACAAATAAGTGTAGGTGAGCAATGATCCTAGATTTAGGTAGTTTCACCAGAAGAGGGGTTAATGGTGAAAGGTGTGTGCCCTGCAGAGACCGGGGGATTTAAGGGATGGGGGAGGGAGGGTAAAGCACGGAAAGAGCAGAGGGTGCAAGACCAGAAAGAAGGCGGTAGAAAACAGAGAGACCACCGACCAATCTTCGATTGAGAAATGACAAGTCCATTGATTCAGCTTCAGCACGGGAGATTCCAATGATCTTGAAGGCAGTGGTTTCCACAGCATCAAGCTGAGAAAGATGTGAGGCAGGGGAGCCGGCCCAGAAGGGAGAGCAGTACTCCATCAAGCTGTGGATGAAGGCCTTGTAGGTCTGATTATGAGACCGAGGTGTTTGAATGACTTGACTTCCTCAAAAGGATTGTTAAGAAAGTAGATGGGGGGGGAGAGGGGTAGTTGCCAGACGGTCCACTTAGAGAGAGATAGTGAGAGTGTGACATTTGTCAGGGTTGAAAGATGTTTTCGGAGTGTTTGACCAGCTAGTGATTTTTCAAGGTCTGAAGAGGGGAAAGAGGCTGCAGCCTTCCTGTCTGAAGGATGAGGGATGTCACGGCAGAGGGTGGAGCCATTTGCATATAGATAAAGGGGATTTACTAAAGAGTCAGAGAGATCAATAATGAAGATCAGGAATACACTGGGCCGGAACACTATATTGGGCACTCCAGCCTTGATAGGGAGAGGAAATTAAAGGATTCCGTTGAGTGTGACATGTTGGCTACAAGAGTAGTAGTCAGTACGCTGTGTGGAGAGTTAGCTTTGGATGCCCAAGGCAGAGAGTTTGTAGAGCAAGACAGGACGCCAGACTGTATCAAAAGCACGAGATACTGTATGTCCAGAGAGACGACCCTGACCTCATATCTGATATTGAGGACCTCCATTCATTGTTGGGTGATTAGAAACAGCTGGGTGAGTTGGCTGAGTAGAAGCAACTCCACTCCAAGGTGGAGTGACCTGGTCTTGGACCAAATTGGTGATCTGAGATTAGGCTATTGGAGAAAAGCAAGGTTTTCATATCAACTGCGATGATGGATTTCATTACTTCGCTGATGATTGGAAGTAAGCTGATAGGTCTGTGAAGTTAAGTTAAGGGTATCAGTTTTAGCATCTTTTTAGCTCACCTGAAATTAAGTTCAGGGGAGCTTATGCGATGGCGTGCCGTCAGTCCGGCCGTGGGTAAACACTTGAAGCTTCTTCTCTGAAACCACTGATGGGATTGTGACCAAATTTGGCACAAATGATATTTGTTGTGTTGTGACTAAAGTTTGTTCACGGCATTAAAAAAACAAATCTTCCCCTTTGGGGGTCAACGTGGGGCCAGGTTTGACCCCCCCAAAATCGGTGTTTGCTTTCTTCTCAGAAACTACACATGCAATTCCAATGAAACTTAACCAGAAAGTTCATCACCCGTGATATACCAAAGTTTGTTCACGGCATTAAAAAAAAATCTGACCCTTTAGGGGCCTACAGGGGGTCAAAGTGGGTCCACGTTTGACCCCCCCAAAATAGATATTTGCTTTCTTCTCTAAAACTACACACACAATTTCGATGAAACTTCTCCACAACAGTCACCACCCATGATGTACCAAAGTTTGTTCACGGCATTAAAAAACAAAATCTGCCCCCTTTGGAGTCTATGGGGGGGGGGGAGGGGTTGCCCCCCAAATTCGGTTTTTTCTTTTTTCTGAGAAACTGCAATACGCAATTCCGATGAAACTTAACCACAAACTTCATCATCCGTGATGTACCAACGTTTGTTCACAGCATTAAAAAAAAATCTGCCCCTTTGGGGATGTACGGGGGAGTTCCCCCCAAAATAGGTATTTGCTTTCTTCTCAGAAACTACACATGCAATTCTGATAAAACTTGATCACAACCTTAATCACCAATGTTGTACCAAGGTTTGTTCCTGGCATTTAAAAAAAAAAATCAGTGTCTAAGGCTGTCTGTGGGGAGGCTTTCCCACCGAAATAGGTATTTGCTTTTTTCTCAGAACCTACACACACACACACACAATTTTCATGAAACTTCACCACAACCTTTATGATCCATGATCTACCAATGTTTGTTCAAGGCATTGGAAAAATTGGGGTCTGAGGTACATGGGCTTAGAGGAGAGGGGGGAGGGGGGGAGTTGCCCCCAAAATAGGTGTTTTTTTTTGTTTGTTTGTTTGTTTTACATCTTATGATTATGTTGGTATGATTCTACATACTGTCCTGTCTTATAGCAAGTATTCAAATTGGTTTAAAATACCTTTAGTCAGTGCAGTATACTGTTTATTCTACCAGGTGAGCGACAGGGGTATTGCCCCTATGTTTATGTAGTGCAGTGATGTTGGAGGACTTCCAAGCAATAGATGATGACCGAGTGCAAATGACAGGGGGAAAGGAGCAACGAGAGGATGTGCAAGAGCAGCACAACTGGTTTATATGACACATGAACTGCTGCCGTCTGAGTCAGAGCGGAGGGTTGAAAGAAGCTTCAGGTGCAAAACGTTCTCAAACCAAAGTAAACCCAAACTCAAAACGTGCAAAAGAAGTAAAACCTTTTCAGGTGCAAAAGACAGAATCCACGAGTAGTTGGGTACATCAGGGAAGGATGGATACAGAGAGTGAGGGGTTGGGGATACAAGATTATGGAAGCAAACACAGAATTGAGGCATTCAGCTTTGTCACGAGTGGAGTCGGCTGTGGTGCCATTTCAAGAGAGGGAAAGGATGGAAGGGGAGCATACACCAGAGACACACAACAAGGCACCACTAGGTTTTAGAGGAAGAAGACAAGTTTGAAGGTTCATTCTTGAGGTTGGACAGATGTTGCTTTCTGGCTCTCCTGAGAGTGGACACATACCTTTGCGGACTTTTTGGAAACCACCGAGATTGCCTTCGGTCGGATTTGCCTTCCAAGAAGAGAAGGCAAGTTGTTTCAGAGTAAATGCTTCACCACAGGAGTCAGTGTGCCATGGGCAGGAAGAAGGGTAGGATAAATGAAGATGAGATGGGATGAATCTGTGCATGAGAGAGAGCAGAATTCTGTGGAAGAATTCCCAGGCCGAGTTAACATCAGGGGCAGTAGATATGGGAGACTAGTCCTGAAGAGAGATGGCTGCTTGCAGTCACTGCCAATCTGCTTGAGTGAAATACCAGACTTGCCAGCATTGAGATATGTTGACTTTCACAAGCACTTGTTGATGTTGCCTCCTCCACTCTCGTAGCCAGCATGAGCCTCTCAACGGAATCCTGACATCTTCTCTCCCTGTCAAGGCAGGAGTGCACCAAGGCAGTGTTCTGGGCCCGACTATTCCTGATTTTTATCAATGACCTCTCTGACTCTAGTAAATCCCCTTTATATATTTGCTGATAACTCCACCCTCTGCCATGACATCCTCCATCCTTCAGACAGGCAGGCTGCAGCCTCTTCCCTCTCTTTATACCAGGACAAAAGCACAAGCTGATGAAACAATTGGAATATGTCTCTCAACCCTGACAAATTTCACACTCAACGTCTCTCTCCAAAAGGACTGTCTGGCAAACCCAGCCATGATCATTCTTGGGCAAAACACATTTTAAAGTTGGCCTTCAAAGCTAGCCGTAAACGAGGCATCTTCCATCGCACAAAGTCCTTCCTTGGCACACCTAAACTCATGTCCACCTACAAAGCTTTCATCACCAGCTTGAGGGTGTACTGCTCTCCCCTCAAGGCTGGCTCCCCTGACTCACATCTGTTCAGCTTGACACCATGGCAACCAAAGCCTTCACGATTATTGGTATCTCCCAGGATGAAGCTGAGTCGATGGGCCTATTACCTCACCATCACAGACAGGTCGTGGTCTCTCTGTCTTCTAAAGCTTTCTTTCTGGTCTTGCACCCTCCGCTCTTTCCATGCATTGTCCCCCGCACTCCCCTCCCAACACCCTCCCCCATGTTTCTGCAGGGCACACACGCTCCACCATCAACCCCCGACTGGTGAGACTACATAAATCTAGAATCACTTCTCAACTTCACTCATTTGTTCCTCTTTATCCTCACCTGTGGAAGCAACTTCCACATTCTCTTCCCTCCAGGTATTCAAGATAGCCGTTCACCACCATCTCAGATCATCCCCAATCTGAACCCATGATCTTTTCTACGCTCAATAGCACCCCCTCCCCCCTCTGCCCAACCTCACCCGAATCACTCCTTCCAAATTTGTAGTTTTCCCTCCTGATAGTTTCCTTCTGCATCAATCTTGTCCACTCCATGCATCCCCTCCTGCCCCCCCCCCCCCCATTCCTCCCAGCATCCTTTGTTTGTCCAAGTCTGCCTCTATATTGGCCTTCAACTCTGCTGTTGGTGTTTCCCCCTCCCCCTCTCTCTTCTGTTTATTTTGTCCTGTCGCATCCTGATCCATTCAGTGTACTAGTACTCACTCTTTCAAAAGTCTCGACTATGTATCCATATACAATCACGTGAAAAAGTAAGTACACCCCATGTAAAGTTTTGACTTTTTCAACATACAGCTATTTGATCTTCATTTCAACAATATTGATAGATAAAGGTGATATAATATAACAAATATCATGAAACATTTACATTTTGTAGTCCATTGTATAATTTAAATAAACATAAATGCAAATTTTGCATGTGGACAAAGTAAGTACACCCCATGAAATGTTTTTTTAACCTTTTTAACATTTGTGGACATATCAATGTTGATCTTCATTTAAACAGTATCTACAGATAAAGGTGATCTAATTGAACAAAAAACAATGAAAAATTGACTTTTCAATAATTTATTCAACAAAAAATTAACAGAGATGCCATTTCCTGTCCATTTGTCCCACATTTTCAAATAAACATAGGGGCAATACCCCTGGCGCTCACCTGGTAGAATAAACAGTATACTCCATGACTAAAGGTATTTTAAACCAATTTCAATGGTTGCTAGAAGACAGGGCAGCATGTAAAATCAAACTAACATAATCATAAGACTTCAAACAAACAAACAAAAAAATACATATTTTGGGGGGGCAACCCCTAACCAAACCAACCCTCCCCCACAAACACCTTCCCTTAGGGCCCGTTTTTTTTATGCCATGAACAAAATTTGGTACATCGTGGGTGTTGAAGGTTGTAGTTAAGTTTCGTCGAAATAGTGTGTGTAGTTTTAGAGGAAAAATAAATTCCTATTTTGGAGGGTCAAACCTGGATCCACTTTGACCCCCGGTAGACCCCCTCAGATTCCGATATTTTTTAATGCTGTGAACAGCCTTTAGTTACAACATAACAAACATAATTTGTGCCAAATTTGGTCGCAATTCCATCAGCGGTTTCGAAGAAGTTTCAAGTGTTTACGGATGGACGGACTGACTGACGGAAGACGCGCCATCACATAAGCTCCCCTGGACTTCGTTCCAGGTGAGCTAAAACAAAGAGACGATGTATGTCCCTTTGTCCGTCCGTTTTCCTCTTCTCTCACTGCTCCATGCATAGTCACAACACCTCATTGGCATAACCAACAGTTTTACAATTCTGCTCACAGAATGTCAATTCATGAATAACTCCATCTTAGATTCTGTTTGAGGCAGTCAAAATAGACCTTTCTCAAAGCCTTCGCCATGCCAGATGACATCACATCATTTTGGTGGGCAGTGCTTCAAGCCCAACTGTCACGGGATGATTCTTGTTCTATATGGCCCTCATGTCACATCAAATCCCATACCATCCGAACACCCATTCTTGATTGGTCCATCTGCACTTTCTGCAGGTTGCTATTTATTTATTTATTTGTTTATTTTTACAGCTACTGTATTTTGATTTGGGCTACTGTTCTGAGAACCGATATTGTGACAACTTGCACATTAACAAAAGGATAAAATTTAAACTTGTGTCTCATCAAGACATCACCATTGAAGAGCGTGTCGACTAAGCAAGTATGTCCCGAGCAGACGATAACACAGCAATGTCAAGGGATTCAAGACAAAGGTAGATCATTGAACATACAGTGAGTGGACAAACACACTAATTCATTACCTTTGTGGAATTGAAGGTAAACCATCCAAGTCAAAAACAAACACAACATATGAGGAAGGCTCATCTTTTGGACCCAAGTAGGAAGATCACACTTTTACCTCGTGAATAAATTTTCAAAAGAACCCTACTGCCTCTGTAATGTCCGATTCATGCTTGCCCAACCCTAAAATTTACCAAGCTCCAATGCAGAGGCACCACATACCCATGTCAAGATACATACTGTTCATCAATAAACTAGAGCGTTCATAGAACACTTTACCCATCAAAGGCGTGAGAACAAAAAGACACATGGGAGGGGGTGGGGGGCTTTTCAATTCTTGCTTATTGCGTTTCCGAGCACAATCTATATATCCTATGAGCCGCCATTTTGTCTGAATCTCGATATTCCCCAATACAGAGCGTGAGCGGAATATTTGGATTGGTCGAAATGGTCGACGTAAAATGGCATAATAATTTGTCCAAGTACTGCTAAAGGGAATGATTTTGAAATGCCAATAATGTGATTTGTGCTCCACAGTGTGCAACGCTACAATTCAATATAAATAAAATAAATATTTTAAAGGTTGTAGAAAAAAAAATTCTGAAGTTTACAGCTATTTATCTACCGTTAGACAGGTAATCATCGATTTACTTGGTTGAAAAAAAACCGTTTGGCATGGTTACATATTCCGCTCGAACACACATGAAGATGAGTGGGGTAGGGAGAGGGCATTGGAGGAGGGAGAGAAGACTGGGGAGGGAGAAGGGAGTGGGGGAGAGAAGGGATTGGGAGGAGAGCAGGGGAGGGAGTGGGGGAGAGGGAGAGTGGGGGAGGGAGGAAACAGGGGAGGGGGGATTCTATGCTAGCTTTTCCCGTCACTTGGGACGGGTACTCTTCCGAAGTCAATAAATTTTCCTCACGAGTAGTTGATCATATATGTAATGTTTGGTTTGGATTGGTTAAGCGGTTTCGAAACGGGTTTCTAAAGTCCTTTTTAAAATCCAAGATGGCCACCAGACCATGTGACTGATGACGTCATCGTTCAGAAAAGTTATTACTCCCGCCAGGGAGTAATGCATTCGATCGTGTCCGTTCGTCCATGTGTGTGTTCGTGTGTTTGTGAACAAGATATCTGGAAAAGTTCTGAACGGATTTGGATGAAAGTTGGTGGGATGACTACCCTTGGGATAAGGAAGAATTGATTAGTTTTTTTTGAAGCTCAGGATATTATTCCGGATTCAGGAATTTATTGAAGGATTTTTTAACATTGGAAGATAGGGCTCAGCAGCGGCCACCCACAGCGGGAGTATGCGCTCTACTGAGTGGCGTTGTAGTTTACCATTTGGAATTGATCATCTATCTATAATTCCAGTAATCTCTGTGTGTATGTATGTATGTATGTATGTATGTCTGTATGTCTGTGACCGCTGTTTCTCGACAACCACGGGTCCGATATACTTGAAACTTGCCAGGTATATTGCTGGGGACCCGAGGATGTGCCTTTTCAAGGTTTCATATTAATCGGACAAGTAGTTACCGAGCTATGTCCAAAAAACGATTCAACCAATCAGAGAGCAGCGAGCTATCACGTGTGCCGAACGTGCCGAACAGACTCTGCCTCGGACGGCACATTTGAGAGCGTATTCATTTATTTCACGTTGGCAAACTATGTTGGCGTTAAACTATGTTTTAAAACTAATTAAAACTAATTTGCGATTCTTTCGCTTTCCTGCGCGTTTGTGCACGCTATGGCGATTTCTTTACCAAACTCCGCAAGCCGTTCGCTTTGGACCAAACCATTTCATGTAAATAGAGGGGGGGGATTGTCACCGTACTCGCAAGCCGTTCGCTTTGGACCAAACCATTTCATGTAAATAGAGGGGGGGGGATTGTCACCGTACTCGCAAGCCGTTCGCTTTGGACCAAACCATTTCATGTAAATAGAGGGGGGGGGATTGTCACCGTACTCGCAAGCCGTTCGCTTTGGCTTTGCGAATGGACCAAACCATTTCATGTAAATAGAGGGGGGGGATATAATTTTAGATATATATATAGTACGGGCATGCCCTAGTATAAAATAAATTTCACATTTATCCATTCAGCAGTTCTGGAGAAAGATGTTTAAAGTATTTCCTTAAATCAAAGATGGCCACCATACCATGTGACTGATGACATCATAGTTTGCAAAAAAAAATTCCCCATCCGTGTGTAAACGTATATTTCAAGTTTCGCATCGATCAGTTAAGCAGTTTTGTAGATTTTTAAGAGGTTTAGATTTTTAAATAAAATATGGCTGCCAAACCATGTGACCAATGACTTATATTTTCACAAACTTTTGTCCCCATAGGTAGTCGAACATATGATTAAAATTTCGCTTTGATCCGTTCTGCGGTTTTGAAGAACTTATTTAAGGTTTTCTAGAAATCCAAGATGGCGACCAAATCGCGTGACCAATGACGTCACAAAAATGATATGCGCCAAGTCACATAAGGATCGAACAACTCCCAAATTTTCAAGTTGATCGGGTTTACTGTTTTTGTGAAACTCTGGGTGAAAAAATTGACAGCATTAGAATAATAATCTTAACAAAAACAATAGGCTTCCAGGCAACTTCGCCCTGAAAACCTAATAAAACATACAAAAAAAGAACGGGGCATGGGCATTTAAGATTATAATATTGGGACGCATCATGTAATTATTATAATCCATTCAAATCATGGAATTGAGCATGGCAGTCAAAGATGGATTCGCCAATTGTTTATATATTTGTGTTCTACAGAGGGGTATGTCCAAAGATTTAGCATTTCTGAATTGGATGCAAAATCGGGATTGGGACTAGCAGGTTGGGGGGGTGGGGGGGGTGAGTGTCATACACTGTGCAAAAATACAACATTCAATTGGAATGAAGCAGTCCCTCGATCATAAATGGTCATCTGTGGACAGACAAAAAACGAGCCAGTTGCTTAACGCCGACTTTGGCTTCGCTCGTGCGGGGTGAATATCAACCTCAAAATGGGGCTGCTGCCACTGGCTATGGACCAAAAACCATTTAAATTGATCACAAGTGTCATTCCAGCTCTGACAGCTAACAACATGCTCAGGCCAAATCTATCTGCATTTGTTTGAATACAGTAAAAGATTCTCGACAACGCACTCAAATACCTCCTAAGCGGAACAGAATATTTTGTTGACCACTCTCAGCAATACAATAGTGCGCGAGTATTTTATTGCATGGCCAGACATGTTGTTAGGAAGGTGATTAAATAAAACATCTCATAAATGCTTGCTTTTTAACAGCAAGGAAAACCCAAGTACAGAGCCTGGAGCGTGCTCACAGTCTTTGGGCAAAGATGGTGAAAGAGCTTGATGTGCGTGCTTACAGTGTAGCCCGTAGAGCAATGCGGTCTGGAACAGCGTTACATACATTATGGAACAGCGTTACATAACAGAATACATACATTATGTGTATGTGTTCCTTCCTCCGGCATTGTGCATGCTTATTCCCTTTAAAATTCGTTTTCTCTGCAACCGTTGGTCCGATTGACACTAAATTTTCACGATAAGAATGCCTCCTGTGGAAGTTTTAAATGATAATTATGACGTCGTAGGTCATGTGGTTTGGGTGCCATCTTGAAAATAACGGAAAAAATTGCATCTCTATATTTCCAAAACTGCTAAATTGAAAAAATTGAAAGGTGGATCATTGTAAAGCACATCCCATGGGAATAGGAAAGGTTAATGATGTCATAGGTGCCTGTCTTCAGTATGACATCATAAATCGACAAGTAGAACGCTTGATCCAATCAGTATGAAATTTATTGAGCGTGATCTGGGATAAATTGGTCGAGAAAAAAAAATTATGATGTCATCGGTCAGGTGATTCAACAGCCATGTTTTTACGGCGCAGCCCCTTGGGCAATGCCATCTGGAATAGTGTTTGTCTGTCCGTCAGGTGTATGTATGTCCCTCACAAACGTCCACCAATAAGAGCTGAGAATATGGTCACATGACAGGGGGACAGCAGATTCTCCCCAATCAGCAGATACAAGCCCGGCTACGCCGTTGTTAGACTATCGGGTGTTGTTTTATTTATGTTGAGCTCCACACAAATGAACTGAGATCACGGTGATGTTTAGCCACCTCCAGAAAAAGTCGCACGACTATGAGGAGACGAGAAGAAACATCAGTGACAATTCGCGATCCGCAATTCAGCAAAATGCCCCTCCTCCAACTCTGTCCATTTACAGTTCCAGCTCCAGCTCGACAGCAACATCTTTTCACACAATATCTTCAGCCAGCTCTCTTCGATCTTCATCATAGATTTCAACAGTTAAATAATTTTTTAATTTTCTTTACACTTAACATTGCAAGGCTAAAATTTTAATCTTTGTGCTCTTTTAACTTCTCACATTGCACCGTCCCTGCAAAGCCCTCAACTCATTAATCCCACAGTGGCGTAGACTACGACTTGTGCATTACACATCTGGGTACTCACACAGAATGGCACTTAGGCCGAAGGTATGTACACACTCGATTGGGTTTTCCGTAAACTCCCTTGTACATGGTGGACAGAAAGAAGTATTTTTTACCTCCACCATCGAACGTAGATAGAGGTTATGTTTTCACCCCTGTCCCTCTGTCTGCCTGTGTCAGCAGGATATCTGAAAATGTTGTGGATGGATTCCGACGAAACTTGGTGAACAGGTTGGGTGTGTGGCAAAGACGAGTAAAAAACGATTTTGGTAAAGATTCAGATCCAGAACCGGATAATATAATTTTTTTAAGTGATTCTTCACCATTGAGACATGTGCCCAAAAATGATATACGGTCGTGGCCAAACATATTGGCACCTTGGCATTTTTTTCAAATAATGCACCATTTCTTCCAGAAAATTGTTGAAATTAAAAAATATTTTGGTATCCACATTTGTATTTCTTTTGGTTTGCAGGGGAATAAAACAAAAAAAGCTGAAAAAATTACTAAATCTTAGCTTATTCCACACAGAGATCCTAAAATGCCCGGACAATATTATTGGCACCTTTTAGAGGTTGTTAGAAATAGTGAGATTTCAAGCAGGTGATTCTCCTTTAATTTGGAATTTAACTCACCTATGGTGAGCTACAGGTGCCTGCAAAATAAAAATCACTCATTCAACCAGTTTGAATAGAGAAAAGGAGTCATTCTGCTGTTTCTGTCACTGTGTGTACCACAATGATCATGGAGAAAAGAAAGAAAACCAGAGAATTGTCTGAGGAGGTCAGACACAAGATTGTAGCCAAGCATGGACAATCTCAAGGCTACAAGTCCATCTCCAGAGACCTCGATGTTCCTGTGTCCACCGTACACAATGTTTTCAGGAAGTTTAAGGCCCATGGCACTTTAGCCAACCTCCCTTGATGTGGCAGCAAGACAAAACTTGCTCGAAGATTACAGTGAAGGATTGTTCGAATGGTGGAGAAAGCACCTCGATCAACTGCCAAACAGATTCCAGCTGACCTTCAGACACAAGGTACGACAGTTTAAACTCTCACCATCCATCGCCAACTCAATGAAAGTGAGTTCTATGGTAGGAGACCCAGGAGGACCCCACTACTGAGAAAATCCGACTGGAGTTCACCAAAACACACCTAAGCAAGCCAAAATCCTTCTCGGAGAATGTCCTGTGGACAGATGAGACGAAATTAGAGCTTTTTGGTAAAGCACATCTCCATGTTTGGAGGCACCAATGACATCACCATTAACATATGTTATTCCACATGGAGAGTTCTTTGCAATGAGCCATGTCTCATTTTTTTTTCTACGCAGCACTTTCAGAGAAATAGAGGTGCAATTTTTGGGGTTTTTTTCCAAGATGGCGCCCTACCACGTGACCTATAATGTCATAATTATCATTAACAAATGTGGAGTTGCACCTATGGTGAAAATTTCCTGTCAATCGGACCAATGGTTGCAGAGAAAATCATATATTCTGTACGGACAAACAGACAGACAAACTCAAATGACTCAAATGCAATACTCTCTCTTCTGACCAGGATAACTACTGTCCTGGTGAAGTACAACCAGGGACACTGTATCTCAGTACATGCTGTGTGCTTCAGTCTACATTTCATTTTTGGACAACAAAGATCCCAATATATTTCTCAAATAATAAATCATAATGTTCCTGCCAAGAGCAAGTTAAGTAAAAAGACTAAGGTGAAGGTTAATTTTGATGAAGCGAATAACAAGATTGAGGTTTATGTGGAAGAGAAGGCAAAGGGTGCATATGGCAAATTCATTATGGGCCAAAGCACCTCCTGTTTTTAAGGTTCTTTGTAGAAGTACATAATATGTAAATATGCAGGGGTTGGCATGATGGCCTTGACTAGAGGCACAAATACACAAGTCCAAGCCATCCAGCCCAAGCTCAAATCCCGATGCAGCTTTATACTGTCATCCGGTGTTTCACAGTCAGGACGAGGCATCAATGTAGGTGCCTTCCATCGGATGGACGTTAAACTGGGCGTCCTCGTCTGCGGGCATTAGTTGGTGAACGTGAAAGCTCCCACGGCATCCTTTACGAAGAGCGAGAGCTCGCACCGACATACTTCCAAATTACTGCTCTGACTGACTCCTGGGAAGGCACTGGCAAACCATCCAGCACGACCCACGTCAAGAAACTGCTTCGGCAGCACAAACGTTCTGTAATGAGTACGGTACAGCTCATGATCACATGTACGAGATATCCAAGTAAACTACAAAAACACATGCTCCCAACTTTGACCCAACTAGTTTGAGTCCATGCCCCAATGCCCCATAGAACCAAGTTTAATCCTAAAATTGGAACCAAAGAGTCCTTTCACAGCTGTTTCACCCATCAAGGTAATAAAGCGATTTTTTGTACAGTGAGTTTTCACGAGAATGAGCGGCAAATCCAACACTAATCAATACCTGCAGTTCCAGAGGGTGGATTAATTTGTACACTAGTTAGGAGTATTTAATTAATTTAAGGAATAAAATGTTTCTAATAAGAGGGTGAATTCTGTTTGTGTTTCTATCTTGTCACTCATTAATGAATACACTTTGATTAACATACAACGTTTTATCAGCCTCCTGATCTGCTTCACACTTTAACCATTTGACCTCGTCTACGCATGTTGCGTAAGTTATGTGTACAAACATGCATATTTTATATATATATATATATATATATATATATATATATATATATATATATATATATATATATACGAGCTCGGATACAGACTTGGCATTTAATATGGAATATTTTTTTTATTCTTGACTTGGGTTTACTTTCTGAACTCAGTATATCAATCTGGTGAGTTTCTTTTATGCTTCAGCGATTTCTTTGTCAAAAGAACCATGTCAACGATTGTCTGTCGCAGCAAGAAGTCAATAACAGGATAATATCACAGGTGGCGTGACAAAATGTAAGGACAGGTACATTTGACGATTGGCTTCACAATCGGGTATATAAGGGTTGTTGGTTCTGTATTCGTGGAAAACAACGGCTGCACGTCTACAAAAGTTATAGCCGCTTCCTCTGGAGATGGTCCGTCAACTTGACAATGCTGTTTGTCATGGAGTGGTGGCTTTATGAAATTCCAGCATGAAACAGCGTGCTATTGCTTGGCAGTATGGCATCACTCAAGGTCAGGTGTCAAAGATCCTGAAACGAAATGCTCAGAGGGGTGTCCCTACTCCAATACAGAGGCCAGGACGTCCCCGCAGAATCACAAGGAGATGATCGCCAGCTGCACCGGTTAGTCTGCAATGGCCGTACCAAGTCAGCTAATCGGCTTAGGGCTGAGTGGCAGCAACCGACAAATGTGCCTGTATCCAGAAGGCTAGTCAACCAACGACTGGTTCAAGCAGGCTATCGTGCCAGGCGTCCCCTGAGAAAGCCACGCCTGACCAGACAACACAGACAGCGCCGATTGCAATAGGCCAGAGAGCACCGTCAATGGCAGCCAGGACACGGGAATCACATGACCTTCGGTGACGAGTCTAGATTTCTGGTCTATCGTCAAGATGGCCGCGTCCGAGTATGCAGACAAGTGCATGAAGCCTACAACCAAGATTGTATAGTGCCAAGAGTCCAAGCTGGAGGTGGTGGGGTAACCATTTGGGCTGCTTTTCATGCAGGGGGCAAAACTGACCTGGTTGTTCTGATTGGAAACCTGAACCAGTTCAAGTACAGGGCCATTCTGGAAGAAACATTGCTTCCATTTGCTCGTGCAGCCTTTCGAGGAAACTTTGTCTTCCAAGATGACAATGCACGGCTTCATCGTGCTCGCATGATCCAACACTTTCTTGTTGACCGTGGCATCGAGCATATGGAGTGGCCTGCCATGTCCCCGGATATGAATCCGATAGAGAACTTGTGGGCAGAATTAACGCGTCAAATCGACAACTTGGTCCAGCAGCCTACCACTGTGCGTGAATTGCAGCAGGCTATTGTCACTGCATGGCAAGCGATTCCTGTCCAAACCTTGGCAAATCTCGTGAACAGCATGCCTCAACGTGTACGTGCTCTCCTGAATGCTCGTGGGGGTTACACGAAGTACTGAACTGTAATTTTACTGTCCGTAATCCCAGTCATGATTTAACTTTTGTTTTTGTTGAAAAAAAAATTGGCTCATGTGTAAAATAAAGAGATACTTCTGCAAAACGTACAGAGGTTTAACACAGTACTGTCCGTGAATTGAGTTCAATATCAGTTTACATCACTTTCAAGGATCAATTTATTTGTTTCGAAATGTCAAATGTGGTTTTTGTTTCTTTTAAAGGTCACAGTAACAAAATCTAGAATAATTTCAACATAATTCCAATGAACTTTTGGTTCTAAGTCATCTTGAAAAGTAAGTTCACCCCCACAAAAAAAATATTCCATATTAAATGCCAAGTCTGTATATACATATACAGGGTGAGCCAGAAATGGTCATTTTTGAAATTTGTGTGAAGGAAATAAAAATTGTATTTCAAAATAAATTAATTCATGATATTGAAGTACATAACATGCATTTTTATTATTTTTATTTTTCACTAATTTAGTTTTATTTTTTGCAGGCACTTGATTGACCGTGTGGAACTGGTCGGGTGAAGACTGGTGAAGACTGGCTTTCGCCATCAAAGCTTTTTACAAGAATAATGATAGTGCAACTGCTCCACAACGTCAATTCAAACTCCATTTCAATGTTCAACGTCATGGAAATGTGCCGTCTGTTCGTGCTATCAAGTTATGGGTTCAGAGGTTGGAGAGGACCGGTTCAACTTTAAAAGAGAAACCGCCGGGAGCACCCAAATCAGTAAGAACGGCACAAAGCATTGAGCGTGTAAAGGAGTCAGTTTTGAGAAGTCCGCATCTCTCCAGCCGAAAGCATACATCAGCCTTAAGAATTTCTCACACCTCACTACGCCGCATATTGCATAAGGCTTGAAACTTTTTTCCCCTATAAAATTCAAACTGTCCAGGAATTAAGCCAAGATGATGATTGCCCACAATAATTTTTGTGAGGGAATGCTTGGCCATGATGCAGAACGTCATGAATAATTGGCGTCCAAGATTGGAGGAATGTGTCAGACGAAATGGTACGCATCTCCGAGATGTTCTTTTCCACAAATAAATGTCATGTTATGTGCTTCACTTTCTTGTAAAAATTTGTTTTGAAAAACTTTTTATTACCTTTACACGAGTGTTAAAAATAACCATATTTCTGGCTGACCCTGTGTGTGTGTGTGCGTATGTATGTATGTATGTATATATATATATATATATATACACACACACACACACACACACACACACACACACACACACACACACACACACACACACACACACACACACACACACACACACACACACACACACACACACCGGTAGGGGACTAATAATAAGTATGATTTCATCATTATAAACCTCTTCAAACAGGATATTTCATTGTAATACTTAAGCAATACACGTGAACTGAGGAGTGGCCTAGAGTATTCATGATTTATCACACAGTGAAAGTGTTGTGCCATAACCATGTGAAAACAACAACAACTACAACTATCGCTGAAGAAACAAACAAATCGAACTCAGTGGAACAGTTTGAACCCTCGGTCTGGATCCATACTCTGTGTTCGGGGTCCTCGCCATCCGAGGACTCGCAGGTGCTTATTTGTGACGGATTTGCGTCTCGTTCGTCTCGTGTAAACTCAGTCACTGTACAGGAAGTCGGTTTGTTAGTTCATGTCCCCGATCAGCTGTGAAAGTACTCAGACCGTTATACCACAGCGAAAACAACGGCGCGATCATCACGACAACCCCATAGGCATAACGATCACCACCCGAGTTACCTCTGCCGGATCATCATAGTACAAGCCAATGGACCTCAAGCGGGGACCTATGCTCGCCGCTTCGGTGAAGACCGGGCCCACAGAGCCGTACGGGCCTCGACCGCTCTTGTAGGCCACGGTGATCGCTCCCACGGGCGGCGACCCAGTTCGGACCACCACCGGGCTCCGCAGGCCCGAGTGAAGTGCCAGCACAAGTAGGCTGACAAGTAAGAGCACAAGCAACGCCACCAGTGAGACGAGAAACCAAGGAACCTCGACTCCGAGCGCCATCACGACGCACGCCGGTATGCTGAGAATCTTCTTCACTCTCTGTCAGCTGTCAGGTCAAGAAAAAAAGAAGAGGACTCCACAATTTACCTCAAAAAAAATCAACCCCTCACACAGACACGTAAATGGGCAGAAAAAATACCGATTAGCAAAAAAAAATGCACAAAGACGCAAATAAAAGAAATAAACTGAAAAGAATCACAAAAAAAACCTGAAGAGAATCAAATACAATAAAAAGACGCCCAATCAGCTGAGGGAGCTGTTACAAGACCGCAAATAAACAACAAATAATCAAAAAAAGTAAATAATTAATAACAATTACCGAAGAACCACAATCACCATAAACATAAATTAAAAATCATAAACAACCATTACCAGTGAAATCACATTTTTAAATTCAAATAAGTACAACAACCGCAACTAATCAGAAAAATCACAATTACAAACTCCAAATAACTACAACAACCGCAAATAATCAGAAAAATCACAATTAACAACTACAAATACCTACAACAACTGCAAATAATCCGAAAAATCACAATTACAACTCCAAATAAATACAACAACCGCAAATAATCAGAAATATCACAATAAAGAACTCCAAATAACTACAACAACCGCAAAACTCCAAATAAGTACAACCTCAAATAATCAGAATAATCACAATTATCAACTCCAAGTAAGTACAAGAACCACAAATAATGAGAAAAATCACAATTATCAACTCCAAGTAAGTACAACAACCTCAAATAATCAGAAAAATCACAATTGTCAATCTCAAATAAGTACAAGAACCAGAAATAATCCGAAAAATCACAATTATCAACTCCAAGTAAGTACTGCACTGAAGCGCGGTGCTACGCGCGCTACTTGCTTACCAAGGAGGAAGCGGACAACGCGGTGAATTAAAAGAGCCTTTATTGAAAGAGCCCTACTGTAGCACTGCCGTGCTCGGGGCTTTGTGCCCCGTGTATATCCCGAGGCCACGCCTACCCCTCGGGCATGGCCGCCGCCCACTTGGTGCGCGGAATGATGCCATCACGCCAGTGAGCTTTCGTGTCCGCCACACGCGCCCCCCCAGAATTCTCGCGCACCTGGAGGGTCAGTTGGCGGGGCAAACGGATGACCCGGCCGAAGCGCCCTCTGACGACTGGTGGCGTCCGGGGTGCAGGGATGCCCACTGGAATGCCTCCGGCTGCACCCGGGATGGGTGCGGGGCCGGGGGGCAGCGTGCCGGCGGGGCCGGGCAGTGCCGGGGGTCCGCCCGCAGGGGGGCGGCCCTGACGTGGGGGCCAAGCCACCGGCGGTGGGTGGTCCACATCGAGGTGGGCCAGCTTGAGGCGGTCCACGGAGACGCGGTCGGGAGTACCGCCGATGTCCAAGGTGAAATGTTTCACCTCCAGCACACGGAAAGGCCCGTCGTACGGGAGCCGCAGTGGTGTCCGGTGGGCGTCGTGCCAGACGAAGACGTACTCCGCGGTGCGAAGCTCCGTGGTGACATGCATAGCTGGGTGCCCGTGGTGCGCCGTCGGCACCGGGGCGAACCTCCGGGCAGTCTCCTGCAGCGCGGAGCGCTCCTGCGCCGTGGACCATGGTGCCGTGGGGTCGGGGAGGAACTCGCTCGGCACCCGCAGCGGTTGTCCGAAGACCAACTCAGCCGCGGATGCGCGCAGGTCGTCCTTGGGCGCCGTCAGGAGGCCCAGCAGGACCCAGGGGAGCCTGTCGACCCAGCCGCCGTCACGGAGGGTGGCCCGGAGCGCAGCCTTCAACGAGCGGTGGAACCGCTCGCACAGGCCGGTGGCCTGGGGGTGGTAGGCCGTGGTTCGGTGCAGCCGGACCCCGAGCCCCCGCGCGACCGCCCCCCAGAGCTCCGAGGTGAACTGGGGGCCGCGGTTTGACGAGATGTCCGAGGGGGCGCCGAACCGGGCGACCCAGGTGGCGATGAACGCCTGCGCGACGTCCGCCGCCGTCGTCGCTGCCAAAGGCATGGCCTCCGGCCACCGGGTAGTGCGGTCCACCATTGTGAGGACATGGGTGAAACCCCGCGAGGGGGGCAGAGGTCCCACCAGGTCCACGTGAACGTGGTCGAACCTACGTTCCGGCACCGTAAACGGGGCCAATGGGGCCCGGGTGTGTCGGTGCACCTTCGCGCGCTGGCACACGAGGCACGTCCTGGTCCAGCCGCGGACGGCCTTCTGGAGGCAATGCCAGACAAACTTGTCGGCGACCAACCTCTGGGAGTCCTTCGTGCCCGGGTGGGACAGGCCGTGGATGGCGTCAAAAACCTGGCGCTGCCAGCCCGCGGGCACGATGGGGCGAGGCCGCCCGAGGGAGACGTCGCACAAGAGGGCCGTGCCCGCGCCGTCGAACGGCACCTCGGCGACGCGGAGGCCCATGACGGCGGTCCGCAAGGCTTGGACGCCGGGGTCGGCGGCCTGGTCCGCCGCCATCCGGGCATAGTTGATGCCGAGGTGGACTGCGTGGGCGACGGACTGGGAAAGGCAATCCGCCACCGGGTTGTCCTTCCCCGTGACGTGCCGGATGTCCGTCGTATATACGGACACGGCCGAGAGGTGACGCTGCTGCCGGGCCGACCACGGCTCGGCGACCTTGCCCATCACGAAGACCAGTGGCTTGTGGTCGACGAAGGCCGTGAACGCACGGCCCTCGAGCAGATGGCGGAAGTGCCTGACCACCAGGTGAAGCCCGAGCAACTCGCGGTCGAAGGTACTATAACGGCGTTCGGGCGGGCGAAGCTGCCGGCTGAAGAACGCCAGCGGTTGCCAGGCACCACGCACCCATTGCTCGTGCACCGCGCCCACCGCATAGTCCGAGGCGTCGGTGGTGAGGGCGATCGGTGCATCAGGCGCCGGGTGCGCGAGCATGGTGGCGTTAGACAAGGCGAGCTTCGCGCCCGCGAACGCCGCGTCCATCTGCTCGGTCCAGGTAACGTCACCGTTGCCCGGCTTCCCTCGGAGGGCCTCGTGCATGCGGCGCAGTAGCTGGGCGATGCGAGGCAGGAACCGATGGTAAAAGTTTACCATGCCCAGGAACTCCTGGAGCCCCTTGATCGTGCGGGGGCGCGGAAACCCCTTCACCGCCTCCACCTTGGCCAGCAGGGGGCCGGCCCCGTGCCTGGTGACGCGGTGCCCCAAAAAGTCGATGTCGGCGACGCCGAACCAGCACTTGGCGGGGTTCACGCTGAGGCCATGCTGGCCCAGGCGTTCGAAGAGCGTGCAGAGATGGTGGAGGTGCTCTTCGCGGGACGCGCTGGCGACGAGGATGTTGTCCAGGTAGACGTACACAAAATCCAAGTCGCGCAAGACGCTGTCCATTAGTCGCTGGAACGCCTGAGCCGCATTTTTCAACCCGAAGGGCATCCGAAGAAATTCGAAAAGTCCGAATGGCGTGAAGACGGCCGTCTTCGGGATGTCCTCCGGCCTGATGGGGACCTGATGATAGCCGCGTATGAGGTCCACCTTTGAAAAGAAGGACATGCCCGCCAACCGGGCGGAGAAGTCCTGAATGTGGGGGCCGGGGTAGCAGTCAGGGGTGGTGGCGTCGTTGAGGCGCCGGTAGTCCCCACACGGTCGCCATCACCCGCCAGGCTTTGGCACGATGCCGAGCCGCTCCAGCGTAGCGAACTCCGCTTTAGCTACCGCGAGCTTCGTCAGATCGAGGCGGCGTGCCCCGGCGTAGACCGGTGGCCCGGGGGTGGGGATGTGGTGTTCCCCCCCGTGCTTGACCGCCCCCGCCGAGAAGGTGGGCCGCGTGAGGGCCGGGAAGCCGGTGAGGAGGCGTGTGAATTCGTCCGCTGCCGGAAGCATACAGATCAACCTGGCCGGAACCGAACCGCTCAGCAAGCCACTCGATGAGCCGCTCCGGGAGCTGCTCAACGAGCTGGGCAGCGCGCATGCGAGCGAGCTGAACGTCTCGGACTGGACGAGCCTTCTGTGCTTTACGTCCACCAACAGCCCATTTGCACACAGGAAGTCCGCGCCAAGCAATGCGTTTTCCGTATGTGCGTATGGACGTACATGTTGGCAGCAAGCAGCGCGGGGCCCCGGCCCGCGGTTTGCTTGTCGGACGTACCGGCGGGAAAGACACTCACCTGCGCTCCCGTGTCGCACAGGTAACGGTGCCCGGACAAGGTGTCCGTTATGAACAGTAGGCTGTTTGAACGGCCGGCGCTCAGTGCCACTACCGAGGGCCGGCCCGGGCGTTTCCTGACCTGCCTAATGAGCACGGCGGGCGACACTGTCGAGCCTCGTGGCCGAACTTGGTGTGAAACCAGCACCAGGCTTGCAGTTTTTTCCGTGGCGGCGGAGGTGGGCGTGGCGTGGCGGCCGCCACGAGGCGCCCCTCGGAGTAGGGGTGGTCACCCGCAGGAGGTTCAGCGGCCACGCGGTGCGTCGCGTAGTAGGGGTGGTCACCCGCAGAAGGTTCAGCGGCCACGCGGTGCGTCGCGTAGTAGGGGTGGTCACCTGCAGCAGTTTCGGGCTCGGAGTAGGGGCACGCAGCCCCGGGAGCCGCGACAGCCGCACCGAAACTCACCCGCATGACCAAAGCCGCGAAGAACTTGTCAGCCTCGGCAGCGAGAGCTCGGGGTTCCGTTATCATGGAACCGGCCAACGCGAGGCGTACTCGTGCCGGCAGCTGGCGTCGAAATAGCGCTCGGAATAGAAAATCCGGGGTTCCGTCGCCCAGCAGCGACAACATATGGTCCATTCGGACTGACGGTTGCGTGTCGCCGGGCTCGGGGAGGTCCAGGAGGCGGTCGGCCCGTGCGTCCTCCGTGAGGCCGAACATGGCGAGGAGGAGACGCTTGATCGCCTCGTACCTGTGGTCATCCGGCGGGTTCCTCAGGACAGATACGACCCGGGCGGCTGTGCCGGGCCCGAGGGCGGCGACGACGTGGTAGTATCGCGTTGCGTCGCCCGTGATGCGCCGAAGCTGAAACTGGGCTTCGGCTTGCACGAACCAGAGCTCGGCGTGGGCCTCCCATAACTCAGGGAGCTTTACCGCGTTGATTGCCATTGCTATAGCGTGTACGGATGGTCAGCGACGGCTGATCCAACGTCGAGGTCACCAAATGAAGCGCGGTGCTACGCGCGCTACTTGCTTACCAAGGAGGAAGCGGACAACGTGGTGAATTAAAAGAGTCTTTATTGAAAGAGCCCGACTGTAGCACTGCCGTGCTCGGGGCTGTGTGCCCCGTGTATATCCCGAGGCCACGCCTACCCCTCGGGCGTGGCCGCCGCCCACTTGGTGGGCGGAATGATGCCATCACGCCAGTGAGCTTTCATGTCCGCCACAGCACAACAACCTGAAATAATCAGAAAAATCACAGTTATCAACTCCAAGTAAGTACAACAACCTCAAATAATCAGAAAAATCACAATTATCAACTCCAAGTAAGTACAACAACAACAACAACAACAACAACAACATACATTTTAAGGCCATTTTCCCTGCTAGAGCGGGGGTTAGCCTTGCGGTCCCCATGACAATCTTCTCCATTTTGCCCTATTTTCTGCATCTCCATTTGTCAACCCCCTTGCCCGCATTTCTTCTTCCACCATCTTTAGCCAAGTCTTTCTTGGTCTTCCCCATCCTCTACTCCCTTCTACATTCATTTCCATCACTCTTCTCAACCAGTCACTTTCATCCTTCCTCAACACATGACCAAACCATCTCAACCTGTTCCTCTTCACAGCATCAATCACAGGCTCTATTCCCATTTTAATAGTTGCCGAAGACGACAAGAAGAGGCCATTTCGTTGGGTACAAAGCTTGTTTATTGTACAGAAATCTCCAGCAACTGCTCGCGAACGGAAGTCGTAATGGCTTATATAAAACCAAGAACCCTCTTCGGAGGGCATGGCTCCAACAGCCGCGCGTGCGTCACGACCGCACAACCAAAAGCCCGGGGGCGAGGGTTAGACCAAACATATCGTATTGGTAACCGTCACATGCGGATAGGTTAACCGCGACGTGTGAGTAAGATAACCGCGACATGTGAATAAGGTAACCACAACATGCGCCCCCCCAGAAGGCACGCCATAGGCGTGTACGTAGTTCGCAGGCGCGCTCAGCAGTGCCGAGAAGGCTCGAGCAGGGCCCGGTCTCGGTACGCACGAAGAAACGCAGCCGTGGGGTTGAGCCGACCGAGGGGCTGGTCAAGTCCTCGGGGGGGGGGGGGCTGCCGAGGTTCCTCGCGGGCCTCCCGAGGTTGCAGTTTGTGGGTGGAACAGAGCCGGGCCACGGGTGGAACAGAGCTGGGCCGCGGGTGGAACAGAGCCGGGCCGCGGGTGGAACAGAGCCGGGCCGTGAGTGGAACAGAGCCGGGCCGCGGGTGCTGAGCAGCGGTAGCAGTTGTAGTTGCAGCAGTAGGAGTTGCGGGAGTGGTGGGCGGGGCGTGGTGGCGCCCACGAGGTGTGCAGCAGCATCAGCCTCGGGATCTGCCGTAGGAGCAGTAGTAGGAGTTGCGGGAGAGGCGAGCAGCAGTGCGCGCGAAGACAACGAGACTCCAGTGTGCGCAAAGGTAACAAAACAGCCGTGCGTGCGCAAGAGATGAGCAGTGGTAGTAGTTGTAGTTGCAGCAGCAGGAGTTGCGGGAGTGGTGGGCGGGGCGTGGTGGCGCCCACAAGGTGTGCATCGGCATCAGCCTCGGGATCCGCCGTAGGAGCAGTAGTAGGAGTTGCGGGAGTGACGAGCAGCAGTACTCGGCCTGTGTGCGCGGAGGCGACGAGCAGCAGTACTCGGCCTGTGTGCGCGAAGGCGACGAGCAGCAGTGCTCGGCCTGTGTGCGCGGAGGCGACGAGCAGCAGTGCTCGGCCTGTGTGCGCGAAGGCGACGAGCAGCAGTACTCGGCCTGTGTGCGTGGAGGCGACGAGCAGCAGTGCTCGGCCTGTGTGCGCGAAGGCGACGAAGTAGCCGTGCCGCCAACGCCCCGCAACGGCGTTCCTTCGGAGGGTCCCGGAGCTGGTTCGCCCCTCTAGTCGTAGAGGAGGAACCGAGCACGATGCACGAACCACATGGCCGCTCGTCGTTGCTAAAACTCCGGCAGTTCGAGTTTAGGTCTTGTGGAAGAAATTGCGATCGCAATACTGCCGTGTTCATTTGGCCCCCGAATATGTTCGGGGGCGACGGGGTCACCAGTTTAGTAGTTGCCGAAGACGACAAGAAGAGGCCATTTCGTTGGGTACAAAGCTTGTTTATTGTACAGAAATCTCCAGCAACTGCTCGCGAATGGAAGTCGTAACGGCTGATATAAAACCAAGAACCCTCTTCGGAGGGTGTGGCTCCAACAGCCGCGCGTGCGTCACGACCACACAACCAAAAGCCCGTGTGCATGGATTAGACCAAACATATCGTATTGGTAACCGTCACATGCGGATAAGTTAACAGCGACGTGTGAATAAGATAACCGTGACATGTGAATAAGGTAACCACTACACCATCATCTTTCACAATTCATCATTTGTCTTCCTCTCTCTCAACGATACTCCGCACATCCACCGAACCATTCGCATTTCCACCCTTTCCAGCCTTCGTTGCTGCTCTACGTTCATTACCCATGTCTTGCTCCCATAAATCATAACATTTCTCACACATGCAGCATACACCTTTCCCTTCAGCTTCAACGACACTCCCCTCCTCGTCAGCACGCCACTCAGTTCCTGAAACTTCTTCCATGCACATCTCACTCTAGCAACCATTGACGAGTCTGATCCACATTCTCCATTCAGCATGTCTCCGAGGTAGCAAAATGTTTTCACTCCTTCCAGCTTCACGCCATCTCCAAGATCCAACTCAACATTTCCTCCATCTGCAGCTCCCTCTGTGCACACCTTACATTTGAATGTAGCTGCCACACTGGTTAATGACCCTCTCAGACCACTACATTTTTGATGAACCCACTCAGCGCACATTTTTTTTTTTTTTTTTTTTTTTTTTTTTTGTATACAAGATCGAGGCTCGTGAAAGAGCGAACATTAATCACACAGAAAGACAAACCGACACATAAAACATATAACATCGGGAGCGGTAGACAAGATGGGGAGAGAGGGGGACGGACACAAACACAACATTTGAGAGCAGGGACCGAGAGACATGGAGACATCGAGAGATCTGAGAGAGGGCGAGGGCTTTGGGGGGGGGGGCATGGGAAGGGGGCGGTGGGAGAGGTATAAAACATATGGACACTGCCAGGACTTCCAGGAAAGAAGTTGGAATTTCAAACAAGGTGGATCTGGGGTGAATTAGCGGGGGTAGAAAAGATCAAGGTTTTGGATGGGGGAAGATAAGAGATGGTGGTGAACAGCTGTTTTAAAGACCTGGAGGGAGGAGTGGGATTGAAGGGAGTGAGGGAGTTTGTTCCAGAGGCGGGAGAAAAGAGGAATGAAAGAGTGAAGGTGAGCAGAGAGCCGAGATTTCGGCAGTTTAACCATCAGAGGGTTGCTGGCAGATCTTGTGCGACCTGTAGGAATATTTGGGGGACAGAGCACAGAGAGAGCTGGGGGTGCAAGGCCGGAGAGGAGTCGGTAGAAGACAGAAAGACCACCTACCTGCCTGCGGTGAGTGAGTGAAAGGCCCTCAGAGATAGCTTCATCGCGGGAGATTCCAATAATTCTGAAAGCTTTGGTTTCAACAGCGTGAAGCCGAGCTAGGTGTGAGGCAGGAGCACCGGCCCATAGGGGAGAACAGTATTCCATTGAGCTGCGGATGAAAGCCTTGTATGTGGTGAGGAGCTCAGGTGTGCCGAGGAAGGACTTCGCACGACGGAGGATGCCCAGTCGGCGACTGGCTTTGGAGGCCAGCTTGGAAATGTGGTTTTCCCAAGAAAGATCATGGCAGATAGTGAGACCCAAAATCTTGAGCGACAGAACTTCTTGGAGAGGATTGTTGAGAAAGTAGATGGGAGGGTTGTCCAGTCGATCTTTTCGGAGAGACATAGTAAGAGTGTGAGATTTGTCAGGATTGAAAGACATGTTCCACTTGTTTGACCAGTCTGTGATTTTGTCCAGGTCTTCAGAGAGTGAGGAGGCAGCAGACTGCCGATCTGAGGGAAGAGGAATGGAGCGGCAGAGAGTGGAGTCATCAGCAAAGAGATAGAGAGGATTTTCGAGAGAGTCAGAGAGATCATTGATGAAGACCAGAAAAAGCACGGGGCCCAGAACACTGCCTTGGGGAACTCCAGCCTGAACAGGAAGAGGAGATGAGAGAAACCCATTCAGGGCCACACGTTGACGACGACTAGAGAGGAAGTCCGCCAGCCATGCGTGGAGATTTCCATGGATACCAAAGGAGGAGAGTTTGGTGAGCAGAGCGGGGTGCCAGACCGTGTCGAAGGCACGTGATATGTCGAGGGAGACAGCTCTAATTTCCTGTTTGGCATTGAGGACCTCCATCCATTGTTGAGACAGCAGAAGCAGCATGTCCAGAGTAGAGTGACCTGGTCTGAAACCAAATTGATGATCAGAGATCAAGCCATTGGAGAAGAGGAAAGATTTCATATCCGAAGCAATGATGGATTCCATGACTTTGCTGATAATTGGGAGAAGGCTGATTGGTCTGTAGTTGCTAGGATCTGTTTTTGCACCTTTTTTGTGCAAAGCGGTGATGTTGGCTGATTTCCAAGCAGATGGCAGTTGACCTTGAGCAAAAGAGAGGGTGAAGAGAACAGAGAGAGGGTGAGATAGAGCAGCAGAGCAGGATTTTAGGACCCGTGGGCTGATGCCGTCGGGTCCAGTTGCAGAATCAGAGTCGAGGGTTGACAGAAACTTTTCCACCTTGTCAGGAGGAAAGGACACGGAGTCCAGGAGCAGCAGGGTACGACTGGGTATGGTGGGTACAGAGAGGGATGGGTTTGGGACACAAGATTTAGAGGCAAACACAGAGTTGAGGCATTCAGCTTTTTCACGTGCGGAGTCAGCTGTGTAGCCGTTTGAGGTAAGGGAGGGGATGGAGGGGGAACAAACACCAGAAACGGATTTGACCAGACGCCACCAGGATTTGGAAGAGGGAGACAGATAAGAGAGTTCGGTCTTGAGAACGGAGAGATATTGTTTCCTGGCTCTCCTGAGGGTGGACACACACTTGTTTCGGGCTTTGTGAAAGGAAATGAGATTTCCTTCCGTTGGATTTGCTTTCCAGGAGACGAAGGCAAGTTGTTTCTGGGCAACAGCCTCACCACAAGATTCCGTGTACCATGGACGGGAGGAAGGGTATGACAACTGAAGACGAGATGGGATAAATCTGTGCATGAGAGAGAGCAATTTACTTTGGAAGAATTCCCAGGATGAGTTGATGTCAGAGGTGGTAGAGATGGGAGACCAGTCCAGATGATTGATGGCAGCTTGAAGACCGTGCCAGTTGGCCTGAGTGAAATGCCAGACTCGTCGACGCTGAGCAGGCTCCCTGAGGATGGTCAGAGAGATGTCCAATTTAACAAGGACATGATCAGATGATCCGATCGGAGCAGAAGAAGAGCAGCAGACATTTTCAGGGAAGTTAGTCATAACCAAGTCCAGAAGAGAAGATGTTCCGTTGACTGAGATCCGGGTCGGGAAATTGACAGATTGTGTCAGTCCCAGTGAGTCGCAGAAGTCCTTTGCTGAAGAGCCATGGCTGGTGAGAGAGGTACCCACACCCAGCCAACTGGCATGGTGACAATTGAAATCACCACATATGAGGAAGAGAGAGTTGGGATGAGTAGATAGAAGTTGGTCCATATCATCAGACAGCGAGATGTAGATGGAGTCATCACTGTTTGGTGGACGGTACAACACACATATGAACAAGAGGTGGGAGCGAAGGGGAAGCCGTAGCCAGAGGTATTCCTGGGGGTGAGGTGGAGAGAGTGCAGTGCAGGGCGAGTGAGGAAGAGAGTTTTTGATAAAGATAGCAACCCCGCCTCCAGGACGAGGCTCAGGTCTATCATACCGGAGGAGGGAGTAGCCCGGGAGAGATACTATGGAATCAGAGACATCATAAAGGAGGAAAGTTTCTGTTAAGCAGATCACGTCTGGTTTGACAGAAGCAACCTGTATGGAGAGATCAGTTAAGTTTGAACGAAGGCCCCGGATGTTTGAGGTCCATACCGTTAATGAAGAGGAAGGGGGAGCATCAGATACAGAACAGGGGGGAGGAGGGGTAGGGTAAGATGTGGAAGAGGTGGAAGAGATAGGGAGAGCTGTTGAAGGTGTGTCAGAGATTTCAGAATAGCTCGGAGAAAGGGAAGGATGGGGCGGACAAAAGGTTTGATGGTGATTGGGTGAGCCACAATGAGGTGTTATTTGAGGAGGGGGAAGAGCGAGGCAGAAGGTTGGGGGAGATGGAGGTGAGAGTTTGAAGGGGGAAGAAGCGGGGAGGACGCTTTGAGGAGGGGGAGTGAGAGGGGGGAAATTGAGAAGCAATGAGGGTGGGGAGATTTGAAGGGGAGGGGTGAGGGGGGAGTTTGGGAGGGAAGGGACAAGGGGAGGGATTTGAAAGGGATGGGATATGGGGGAGATTTGGAGGGGAGGGGTGAGGCAGGAGTCTAGGAGGGGAGGGGCGAGGGGGCGTCTTGGCGGGGAGGGGTGAGGGGGTAGTTTAGGAGGGAGGGGGCAAGGGGGGAGATTTGAAAGGGATGGGTGATGGGGAAGATTTGGAGGGGAGGGGTGATGGGGAAGATTTGGAGGGGAGGGGTTATGGGGAAGATTTGGAGGGGAGGGGTGAGATTGGATTTTTGAAAGTGTACAATTTATGGGAAACGAACATTTATTGCAAAATGAGTTTCTTGTGACCTTCGAGTTAAAAATACGTTTAAGGACGCTGGATGGAGGATGGAGTGCAGGAGAGTTTAGGGAATGTAGAAAAAAGGCACTATAGGAGATGGATATTTTTTTTGGGATGAATTGATTTGGTGAGCAAGTCGAAAGCAGCCTTTTAAAGAAGAAGAAGAAAAAGGTGTTATAAAATATGACGGAATACATAACTTGAGGGGAAAGTGTAAACATTGAAGGTTAATGAGTGAAAACTATCTGGGGAAATGGGGGAGAAACACGTGGTCGAAGAACGAACGAACGAATAAGAATGAATAAACGAATGAGAACAGAGAAGGAAATGTTTTTTTTTTTTTTTTTTTTTTTTTTTTTTTGAGTTGAGATTTACACAAGGAAGTAGGCTATGGGTGAAAAGACTGGGAATACAGAGAACGAAAGTTATTGGATCACAAACGACGGACCGCTGAGAGAAAAACAAAGCCTCAAGGTTGTACAGTGCACACTGTACAAGGCCTCAAGACACGACACGGCAAACAGACGATCAATTTATGAAAGATAAACACCGAGAAACAACCAAAGTTGCACACAATAACTTCACACACCGAAAGATAAATACAGTTTCGACAAAATACAATTGTGAACAGACTTAACTTCGAAAAACGTGGAGACCGTGTGGAGCTTCGAAAATCCCTCCCACCGTCTCCGAGATCTCGCGAAATCCTCGAGACGAGAGAGGACTTAGTACCGATGCACTCCCACCTGATGCACTCCCACCTTCAGCTCATTGTACATTGAATGGAGTTCACTCCGACACCCTTCCTGCACACAGTACATGGCCACTTCCCAATTCTTTCCACCTCACCACATGCTTTACCACTTGCCATCACCTTCGTCTTTCCTATATTCACCTTTAGATCTTTTGTCTCCTTCAGTCTCCTTTTGTCTCCTTTGTCTCCTTTTGTCTCCTTCAGATTATCAACTCCAATCAATGCATTCCTTCCAGTTGTTCATCTTTTCCTTCAGTCCATCCATACTTTCCGCAATCAACACCAGAACATCTGCATACAACAACTCCCACGGTAAACCCTCCTTTACGTTCTGAGCCAGCACCTCCATCACAGCTACAAATAGTAGTGGACTTAGTACCGACCCCTGATGCACTCCCACCTTCAGCTCAAACTCACCACTGTTCCCATCCTTTGTCTTTACAGCTGTGCACGCTCTTTTGTACATTGCCATCACTACTCTGATCAACCATTCCTCCACTCCTAACTTCCTCAATGCCCATGTTAATACTTCGCGTGGAACCCTATCGAATGCTTTCTCCAGATCAACAAACCCAAGAAACAACTTCTTCCTCTTCTCCATGTACTTCTCCTGCAACTGCCTCACAATAAAGAGCACGTCTGTCGTTCCTCTTCCTGGCATAAATCCAAACTGCATTTCGTCGATCTCTCACCTTCTTCCTTATCCTCCTCTCCAACACCCTTTCCAATACCTTCATTCCATGCTCCAATAACTTTATCGCTCGGTACGAGCCACACTCCAGAGGGTCACCTTTCCCCTTGTATAGAGGGACGAGGGTACTCAGTTCCCAAACCACTGGAATGCGGCCTTCTTTCACCACCAGATTACAGATCTCTGTCATTCTCTTCACACCCCAACTTCCTGCTCCCTTCAACATATCTCCCACAACTCCCGTCGGCCCTCCCGCTTTTCTACTCTTCATTGCTTTTATCGCTTCCTCAACTTCCTTCTCAGTTATCTTCTCTGCCGGTCCTAAAGCTGGGTTACTCTCCATGTTGCCATCCCATTCATTCCTTGTATTCAACAGCATTTCCATATATCTTTTCCATCTTCCTTTAATTCCATCTGGGTCCACAACGATTTGTCCCACTTCATCCTTCAAGCAACTCACCCCCATCACATCACACCTCTCTTTCGCTATCTGCTTTGCAATCCTGAATACCGCTCTCTGACCCTCTTCCGAATCCAAGCGTTTTCCGAACATTTTTCTACATGCCTCCTGCACCGATGCTACATCTTTCTTTGCAGCTTTCTTGGCTGCCTTATAAGTAAGTACAACAAGTAAGTACAACAACCTGAAATAATCAGAAAAATCACAATTATCAACTCCAAGTAAGTACCATACAACAACCTCAAATAATCAGAAAAATCACAATTATCAACTCCAAGTAAGTACCGTACAACAACCTCAAACAATCAGAAAAATCACAATTATCAACTCCAAGTACAACAACCTCAAATAATCAGAAAAATCACAATTAACAACTCCAAGTAAGTACAACAACCTCAAATAATCAGAAAAATCACAATTATCAACTGCAAGTAAGTACAACAACCTCAAATAATCAGAAAAATCACAATTACCAACTCCAAGTAAGTACAACAACCTCAAATAATCAGAAAAATCACAATAATCAACTCCAAGTAAGTACCGTACAACAACCTCAAATAATCCGAAAAATCACAATTATCAACTCCAAATAAGTACCGTACAACAACCTCAAATAATCAGGAAAATCACAATGATCAACTCCAAGTAAGTACCGTACAACAACCTCAAATAATCAGAAAAATCACAATTATCAACTCCAAGTAAGTACAACAACCTCAAATAATCAGAAAAATCACAATTATCAACTCCAAGTAAGTACCGTACAACAACTGCAAATAATAAGAAAAATCACAATTATCAACTCTAAATTAGTACAACAACTGCAAATAATCAGAAAAATCACAATTATCAACTCCAAGTAAGTACATCAACTGCAAATAATCAGAAAAATCACAATTATCAACTCCAAGTAAGTACCGTACAACAACCTCAAATAATCAGAAAAATCACAATTATCAACTCCAAGTAAGTACCGTACAACAACCTCAAATAATAAGAAAAATCACAATTATCAACTCCAAGTAAGTACCGTACAACAACCTCAAATAATCAGAAAAATCACAATTATCAACTCCAAATAAGTACCGTACAACAACCTCATATAATCAGAAAAATCACAATGATCAACTCCAAGGAAGTACCGTACAACAACCTCAAATAATCAGAAAAATCACAATTATCATCTCCAAGTAAGTACAACAACCGCAATTAATCAGAAAAATCACAATTATCATCTCCAAGTAAGTACCGTACAACAACCTCAAATAATCAGAAAAATCACAATTATCAACTCCAAGTAAGTACCGTACAACAACCTCAAATAATAGAAAAATCACAATTATCAACTCCAAGTAAGTACCGTACAACAACCTCAAATAATCAGAAAAATCACAATTATCAACTCCAAATAAGTACCGTACAACAACCTCATATAATCAGAAAAATCACAATGATCAACTCCAAGGAAGTACCGTACAACAACCTCAAATAATCAGAAAAATCACAATTATCATCTCCAAGTAAGTACAACAACCGCAATTAATCAGAAAAATCACAATTATCATCTCCAAGTAAGTACCGTACAACAACCTCAAATAATCAGAAAAATCACAATGATCAACTCCAAGGAAGTACCGTACAACAACCTCAAATAATCAGAAAAATCACAATTATCATCTCCAAGTAAGTACAGCAACTGCAAATAATCAGAAAAATCACATTTATCAACTCCAAGTAAGTACAACAACTGCAAATAATCAGAAAAATCACAATTATCAACTCCAAGTAAGTACCATACAACAACCTCAAGTAATCAGAAAAATCGCAATTATCAACTCCAAGTAAGTACAACAACCTCAAATAATCAGAAAAATCACAATTATCAACTCCAAGTAAGTACCATACAACAACCTCAAGTAATCAGAAAAATCGCTATTATCAACTGCAACTACAACAACCTCAAATAATCAGAAGAATCACAATTATCAACTCCAAGTAAGTACAACAACTGCAAATAATCAGGAAAATCACAATTATCAACTCCAAGTAAGTACAACAACTGCAAATAATAAGAAAAATCACAATTATCAACTCCAAGTAAGTACCGTACAACAACCTCAAATAATCAGAAAAATCACAATTATCAACTCCAAATAAGTACCGTACAACAACCTCATATAATCAGAAAAATCACAATGATCAACTCCAAGGAAGTACAACAACTGCAAATAATCAGAAAAATCACAATTATCAACTCCAAGTAAGTACCGTACAACAACCTCAAATAATCAGAAAAATCACAATTATCAACTCCAAATAAGTACCGTACAACAACCTCATATAATCAGAAAAATCACAATGATCAACTCCAAGGAAGTACAACAACTGCAAATAATCAGAAAAATCACAATTATCAACTCCAAGCAAGTACCGTACAACAACCTCAAATAATCAGAAAAATCACAATTATCAACTCCACGTAAGTACAACAACTGCAAATAATCAGAAAAATCACAATTATCAACTCCAAATAAGTACAACTGCAAATAATCAGAAAAATCACAATTATCAACTCCAAATAAGTACAACTGCAAATAATCAGAAAAATCACAATTATCAAATCCAAATAAGTACAACAACTGCAAATAATCAGAAAAATCACAATTATCAACTCCAAATAAGTACAACTGCAAATAATCAGAAAAATCACAATTATCAACTCCAAGTAAATACAACAACTGCAAATAATCAGAAAAATCACAATTATCAACTCCAAATAAGTACAACTGCAAATAATCAGAAAAATCACAATTATCAACTCCACGTAAGTACAACAACTGCAAATAATCAGAAAAATCACAATTATCAACTCCAAGTAAGTACAACAACTGCAAATAATCAGAAAAATTACATTATCAACTCCAAGTAAGTACAACAACTGCAAATAATCAGAAAAATCACAATTATCAACTCCAAATAAGTACAACTGCAAATAATCAGAAAAATCACAATTATCAACTCCAAATATGTACAACAACTGCAAATAATCAGAAAAATCACAATTATCAACTCCAAATAAGTACAACTGCAAATAATCAGAAAAATCACAATTATCAACTCCAAATATGTACAACAACTGCAAATAATCAGAAAAATCACAATTATCAACTCCAAATAAGTACAACTGCAAATAATCAGAAAAATCACAATTATCAACTCCAAATAAGTACAACTGCAAATAATCAGAAAAATCACAATTATCAACTCCACGTAAGTACAACTGCAAATAATCAGAAAAATCACAATTATCAACTCCAAATAAGTACAACTGCAAATAATCAGAAAAATCACAATTATCAACTCCAAGTAAGTACAACTGCAAATAATCAGAAAAATCACAATTATCAACTCCACGTAAGTACAACAACTGCAAATAATCAGAAAAATCACAATTATCAACTCCAAATAAGTACAACTGCAAATAATCAGAAAAATCACAATTATCAACTCCAAGTAAGTACAACAACTGCAAATAATCAGAAAAATCACAATTATCAACTCCAAGTAAGTACAACAACCTCAAGTAATCAGAAAAATCACAATTATCAACTCCAAATAAGTACAACTGCAAATAATCAGAAAAATCACAATTATCAACTCCAAGTAAGTACAACAACTGCAAATAATCAGAAAAATCACAATTATCAACTCCAAGTAAGTACAACAACCTCAAATAATCAGAAAAATCACAATTATCAACTCCAAGTAAGTACCATACAACAACCTCAAGTAATCAGAAAAATCGCAATTATCAACTCCAAGTAAGTACAACAACCTCAAATAATCAGAAAAATCACAATTATCAACTCCAAGTAAGTACCATACAACAACCTCAAGTAATCAGAAAAATCGCAATTATCAACTCCACGTAAGTACAACAACTGCAAATAATCAGAAAAATCGCAATTATCAACTCCACGTAAGTACAACAACTGCAAATAATCAGAAAAATCACAATTATCAACTCCAAATAAGTACAACTGCAAATAATCAGAAAAAAATCACAATTATCAACTCCACGTAAGTACAACAACTGCAAATAATCAGAAAAATCACAATTATCAACTCCAAATAAGTACAACTGCAAATAATCAGAAAAATCACAATTATCAACTCCACGTAAGTACAACTGCAAATAATCAGAAAAATCACAATTATCAACTCCAAGTAAGTACAACAACCTGGCGGAGGTATGCACTCTACCAAGTGTCGTTCTAGGTTTTCCTTGTCATTGTGTGTGTGATGAGTTAAATAAATGTGGTTATTAATTTTGGCAGATCGAGTAAATGGATGCGGGTGTTTTCTGACACCTCAGGGAGATGGATGCGCCTGCTTTGCATAACCCCAGGTCACCTGTGGGCAAAGTGTGGTACCTGTCAGCCCCCCTTACCAGGGTAACGGTCCACAGCCATGCGGTTTAAATGGCAGATGGCTCTGCACATCTGGTGGATGAGAGTCCAGTCGACTCCAACAGCACGGGTGGAAGAGGGTGAATTCCCCAACGGTCAGCAGAGGGACGGAAAGGAGTGGCGACCCCCCATCTATACCGCACACTTACCCATGTGTACCAGCCATAGAAAGGCAATGCCATCATTGCCTGAGGAGACTCGACATCATTAAATGGATGCAAAATCAGTGCTGGCAACCCTGCCACAAAGTAGAACGGCACTCGGTAGAGCGCACATTATCCTCCAGGCTGAACTGTTTACATTTTGTATCCCACTGATAGACCGGATCTGGATCCTGACCTGAACCAAAAGCGAATCGGCTTATTATTGTCACCTAAACAACTCATCCACCATGTTTTGTCACTAGGTCTCTATACTTCGTTACTCTATAAGTCTATATTGCAGGAGACGAGCTTTTAGTAAATGTTCGATTTACATTTCCCAACATGTTACTATTTTTGAGATCAGCGTCGACCAAAAGGTCAACATAGGCCAAAGGTCAACCACTTTTTTCAAATTTCCAAAAACTTCAATTTTCATCCGATTGTTTTGAAATTTAAATGATATTTTCATATCAGCGAACTGAATTCAAACACCAACTATTTTTGAGCTTAACGTAGGCCAAAAGGTCAACATAGGCAAAGGGTCAACCACTTTTTTTTGGAATTTCTAAAATCTTCAATTTTCATCCGATTACACTTGAAATTTGAATAGGATTTTCATATCAGCTAACTGAATTCAACCACCAACTATTTTTGAGATCAGTGTAGGTCAAAAGGTCAACATAGTCAAAGGTCAACCACTTTTTTCAAATTTCTAAAATCCTCAATTTTCATCCGATTGACTTGAAATTTAAATGATATTTTCACGTCAGCGAACTGAATTCAAGTACCAACTATTTTTTAGATCAGCGTAGGCCAAAAAGTCAACATAGGCCAAAGGTCAACCACTTTTTTGAATTTCTCAAATCTTCAATTTTCATCCGATTGACTTGAAATTTGAATAGGGTTTTCATAGCAATCGACTGAATTCAACCACCAACTATTTTTGAGATCAAAAGTATGCTCTACTGAGTGCCATTCTACTTTGTTCTGTTTTGCCAAGTGTCGCTCTATGAGTGATTTTTCATTTTGTTTGTTGCTTTCATGCTTCTTTGTGATTTGTGGATCTATTGTTTTATGGTGTTTGTGATCATTATTTTTCAGGCCATTTTTAAAGTTAATGTTTCTTTTTTGCATTGGTAGTGGATTTTTTGTGCCAATTAGAAGGACAACCTTGTGTATTACAGCAGTACTATTACACTGAAATATGGAATGGAAATACTTTTTTCTGAAAAAGGTATAATCAGACAAGAAAAAGATGCACTTCACCCTTCAAATTCTGGAAAAGCCTCTATCCCTTTGCAGATGACTCCACCATCTGCCGTAACATCCCTCATCCTTCAGACAGACAGGCAGCAGCATCTTCCCTTTCTTCAGACATTGACAAATTCACAAATTGATCAAATACTTCTAATATACACTGCATGACCAAAAGTATGTGGACACCCAAACATCGAACATCTCATTCCAAAATCATGGGCATTAGTATGGAGTTGGTCCCCCCCCCCCCTTGCTGCTATAACAGTCTCCACTCTTCTGGGAAGGCTTTCCACTAGGTGTTGGAACGTTGCTGGGGAGATTTGCTTTGATTCAGCCACAAGAGCTTTAGTGAGGTCGGGCACTGATGCTGGGCGATTAGACCTGGCTTGTAGTCAGCGTTCCAATTCATCCCAAAGGTGTTCGATGAGGTTGAGGTCAGGGCTCTGTGCAGGCCAGTCAAGTTCTTCCACACCGATCTCGACAAACCATTCCTTAATGGACTTCGCTTTGTGCATGGAGGCATTGTCATTCTAAAACAGGAAAGGGTCGTCCCCAAACTGTTGCCACAAAGTTGGAAGCACACAATCGTCTAGAATGTCATTATATGCTGTAGCGTTAAGATTTCCCTTCACTAGAACTAAGGGGCCAAGCCCGAACCATGAAAAACAGCCCCAGACCATTACTCCCCCTCCACCAAACTTTACAGTTGGCACTATGCATTCGAGCAGGTAGCGTTCCCCTGGTATCCACCAAATCCAGATTCGTCCATCGGACTGCCACATGGTGAAGCGTGATTCATCACTCCAGAGAACGTGTTTCCACTGCTCCAGAGTCCAATGGTTGGAAAGGTGGCATCCTATGACGGTGCCACGTTGAAAGTCACTGAGCTCTTCAGTATGGGCCATTCTACTGCCAATGTTTGTCTATGGAGATTGCATGGCTGTGTGCTTGATTATATATACCTGTCAGCAATGGGGGTGGCTGAAACAGCCGAATCCACTTATTAGAAGGGGTGTCCGTATACTTTTGGTCATGTAGTGTTTCTTTTAACCCTGAGAAATCCTACTCACTCCTCACTCCTCACTCCTCATTCTCTCACTCTGAAAGGACCGTTTGTCAAATCCTTCCACCTACCTTCTCAACAACCCTTTCAAAGAAGTTCAGTCACTCAAACTCTTGGGTCTCACTCTCAGCCGTGATCCCTCTTTGGCAAGCCACATTTCAAAGTTGGCAAAGTCCTTCCTTAGCACACCTGAGCTACGACCCAACTTCAAAGCTTTCATCCGCAGCTTCCTGGAGTACTGCTCTCCCCTCTGGGCCATCGCCCCTACTTCACACCTTGCTCAGCTTGACACCGTGGTAACCAAGGCCTTCAAAGATCATTGGAATCTCTCACGATGAAGCCGAGCCTATGGGCCTATCACTTCGTCATTGCCGACAGGTCGGTGGTCTCTCTGTCCTCTACCATCTCCTTTCTGGTCTTGCACCCTCTGCCCTATCCGTGCTTTGTCCCTCTCCAGGTATCTGCATGATGCACACGGTTCAGCAGCATCTACCTCCTATTGAAACTGTCTAAATCCAAAACCACTGCTCACCTTCACTCATCTATTTTTCTTTTTCCCACCTGTGGAACCAACTTCCACACTCTCTTCAATCTCAAGCTCTTCTCCAGGTCTTCAAGTTAGCTGTTCACCACCATCTCAAGGCATCTCCCCACCTGCACTTGTCCCCCATCCAAAACCATGATATTTTCGACACCCATTAAACCAAGCACTTCTGTCCACCCATTGCGTTCTCCCCTACCCCTCATCGTTACCTGTATCCCTTGTTTGTCCATATCTGTGTACTTTCTACCTCCGCCCTGCTGTTGGCATTTCACCCTTTCTCCTGCTGTTCCATTTGTTATGTTGTGTCCTGATCCGTTCTGTGTTCTATCTCTCCGACGAAAAACCCTGTCCCCACCCCAAACATTCACTCCTGAAACGGGATGAGCAAACTCTCCTACATAGGACACACCTCGCTTTGCCAAATGAGGTTTACCTTGACACAAGCAAGCCCTGAGGGCTTCAAAATAAATCACAATTTTTACTTTTGGTGTGAGCAGAAACTTAACAGATCACCTGTTTTCATAAAGGAAGTGTTCTTCTAATTCAATGTTATTCGAATTTTGCAGGAGTTAGTGATGGTCACAAGCAACTTTCAACTTTGTTTAATACACATATATCACCAGTAGATTTTAATAAACCATCAATCAAATAGATGCATCTTTCAAACACGATTATAATAGACCTTTGGGTTGACATCAGAGATAAATAAATAAATGAAAATCCTCCAGTTTAGTCAAAAAAAAAAATCCACATTATGGCATTATACGGCAGGTAGCTGGCGATCAGCAAAAGTCATCCTCATCCGAAATGCCAACACATGAAGAATATCACGTAATTTGTGATGTTAGTAATTTAATCAAAAAAATGACCAAAATAATTCCACATAAGCACCTCTTCATGGGTTATCCATATAGTATTGATCATTTTTTATTGACTAGGCTATCTTTTTACTGACCAGGCCGACGATCAGCTTTTTGTAAAGCAGTCATCCAGTATTAGGATATCCTGCTGCTGACCCTGTAACTTCCCTTGCAGTTTCTCTTTTTACCTGTGATGTGTCGCAGGTCTAAGAGAGCTCAATGTGGTTGTTGTTATAGTGGGACTTGTTGGGGGTTGATATTTGAAATGTGAACCCATTGGTCAGACAGCTGCCGGACCCCACCCACATTTGTCGCTTGACTCCACACACCGTGGCACACAGCCAAAATGGCCGCCATCTTGGTTTTTTTTTTTTGGTGGGCCTAAGACATCAGGCCTGTAAGGCCTCTGCTGATTATACACTGCCTGGGTTTTTTGCGTCAGATTTCCATTGGCCCTGCTTGGGTCAAGTGTTACTCACAATGAGGGACCCCAAATAATTTAATTATATGTCGAATAAATATTATTAGTAGGCTATGGCTTAATCAAGCCCGTCAGTAAGCGCCTCCCTAAAAAAGTAGGGTTATGTAATTTTTGAACGGCCCAATATTGGGGTGAAACAATCCGTGACCATGTAAGGAATCAGCTTCTTCCTAATATAACCGTGGCAAAGGGTGACATGGATCAGAGGTGTCAAGTTAATCTTTTAATAGCGCATTACATGTGTGTTTCCCAAACACGCTGTTCATCTTTTAAGAGTTCTTTAAATGCTCGTTTCCCAATCTGCCCGTTACCGGATTTTGTCGTAGATTCTGATCAAAGTGTTGTCATTATTGGCTTAACAGGTTCTGTAATTCTAAACAGGTTAAACAATTCATTTTTTCGGTCATCTCATCTTGACTCTCGAAGAGATTAACTCATAAAATGGGTCGTGATGTCCAGATGTCTGTCCGTCCGTTAACTTTTTGCGAACAATAACTTTTTCCCCCCAATCAGCAGAGGTCTGAACTACAACCTCAAAGAGATGACCGTCAGCCAAACCGGGGCTATTGTATTTTTACAGTTAATATACATTGGCCTAGTTTCCTCATGTTAAATGTGCTTGGTGGACTTTTGACAATGGGCTATGTAAAGAAATGAAAGGTATTACAGAATATTAATTAGCCCGTCCACCTGCATAATGTGAGACAAGGTTTTGCAATTGTGTGTCGTTGGTTGTTATCTCCGTATGCGGGTTTCAAAAGATGTCACAGAGACCTACCAGGTCTTAAACTATCTACCTCCATGTGTGTGTGTCTAGGCCATAATCGTTTTCCCATTCCAACGTTTGTCATCAAATTTTCAACAAACCCTTATTTTGGGAATATGGAGAAGATTAATTCAAAGTCACAGTAAGTAGAAATAGGCCATATCAGCCTGTCTACCACGCATCAGCACGAGACGGCCAGTTTTGTAATCACTTTCAAGTTTCTTTTTTTAATCTTTTTTTTTTTAATGACAACTAAAAGTTTTGTAATCACTTTTATTTGTCATTGAGCTACAGTGCCTGTCCAGGCCATTACCTTTTTACCAATTGAGCTTTTGTCGTAAAATTTTCAACAAACCTTTATTATGGGAATATCGAGAACGTGAGTTAATAAATTTTACGTATTTTTTTAGTTGTTGTCTTCATGAAGTTTAATTTGAGTACAAAGCGGACGAGGATGGACTTTGAATTTTGCGATGCTTTTTAATTACCTCCACCACCGAAGATGGATGAAGGTTATGTTTTAACCCGTCTGTTTTTTTGTGAACAGGATATCTCAAGAAGTTAACCTGGTGTTGGCTTAGCGGTTAGGGTGCCGGCTTGGGATCCTAGGATCCTGGGTTCGAATCCCGGTCGATCGCTGAATTAACGCCAGGGGAGTTGACTCAGCCTGTCATCCTTCTGAGGTCGGCAAATTGAGTACCAGCTCACTGGTAATTCCCTGTGTGTCGTAAGAGGCGACTAACAGGGTTGGCGGCAGGAAGAGCATCCGGCCATAAAACATTGCTTCAAAAAGGGGACCACTGGTGCCTAAAAAAGTCAAAAAGGGGACCACTGGTGCCAAAAAAAGGCAAACCCCTGCTCTTCGGGGAAAAATGGCCTCTAAAGGTGTTTTTTTTAATATCTCAAGAAGTTGTGGACTGATTCCAACAAAACTTGGTGGACAAGTTGAGTGTGTGACAAGGACGAATCGATTCGATTTTGGTGAAGTTACCAATCCAGATCTGGATCCGTGATGAAAAAAAAAATTCAAGTGATTCTTCACCATTGAGAGTTGGGACCAAAAACGATATATAGCATGATATTTCAAAAAGTTGTGAATTGATTTTGACAAAACTGGGTGGATGAGATGGATAGATGATAAGAACAAGCCGATTAGATTTTGCTTCATGTCTGGATCTAGATCTGGCCTATCAGTGGGATACAAAACGTAAACTGTTCAGCCTGGCAGAGGAATGTGCTCGACCAATGCTGTTCTAGTTTGTATTGAATTACTGTCAAATAATAGACACAAAACATGTAAAAAATGGATACAGACGAAGTGAGATTTGTCGGTACGGCCCATATAACGCATCGAGAGCTGCCAGTGTGTCCCAATATGGTAAATAAGTTGAAAACCACTGCTATAGGTTATGCAGCTTTCATCTGTTGATTTGGATGAGACTTCAAGAAAATCTACCCCTCGAGCTTCGGTTAAAAAGAACAGTCAAGTATGTACCAGCGTCCTGCACAGGGGTCCAACACTGAGATTAATCACCAGTATAAAACTTCATAATACACGTGTGAATCGATTCGTATTAAAAAAATCCTGTTCTCAATCAGACCATAATGAACCGCATACATGAGTCCCATGAAATGAACATTCAATTTGATCCTGATTGATCCAGCCCTGTTAAACCAAGTTGATGAAAAAGAGAGGTGTTTACCAGAATGTATTGTTGTAAACGATTTGGCCACAGCCATTCTATTGAGAAGAAATTGCAGGCCTAAGGCACAGCCGTTGTTTCGGCCTTCATGATCCATTGACAACTTGAAAAGACTTGGAGCAAACAACTTGGAAAAGTCGAGAAGTCTGGCTTTCATCCTTGGTGGGCTACAAAAGTGGATATGTTTGTTTCCATTGTACATAATAAATAAGCTAACACCTTTGGATGAAAAATGAAATAAAGTGCATGTCATAAAGATGTCAGAGCAGGCAGGAGTCACAAAATTGTTGCGCAACCACCTGTTGCTTGTTTGTAGAGTACCAGGGACATATCTACATGCAGTTTGTACGTGTTGTGGTGTTCTCTGTGGTGCAATGCGCCGACGACCTGCGCACAGTCAATGTCTGCAATGCACACTTAGTGCTCTCTTTGAGTCACACAGTCTTCGTGGAGCATCACGCGTCATCGCTGTCTTTGCCTTCGTTTGCCTCTGGACTGTTCAGTGTTGAGCCCATGAGGTGTGGCGCGTGGGATTGAAGGATTGGATCTGCACACCAGAGATTTGCATCAGCTCGGCACCAACAGCTTAACCCATCATCAATGGTGTTTATATTTGCTCAAATCCAAATTCAATCAAATATCAAAAATAACTGCTGTAGCAACACATTTTAAAACATCTCTTCAATAATAAAGGAAACCACTTCATCAAAGGAAAATGGAAGTAACAGTTCAAACTAGAGGGTTCATAGAACACCTTACCCCATGCAGTCCAGGGAAAAAAGGGCATGGGCAGGGTCTGCGAGCAGCAAATTAGATTGGCCGTGATGACATAAAATTCCGTAATTGTTTGTCCAAGTACTGCTAAATGGAAGGGTATTGAAAGAGCCAAAAAAGCAATTTGTGTTCTACAGTGTTCAAGTATATAATTAATTTGAAACAAGTACAGATACATTCAAAGTACAACCCCTTCAAAATTCCATGCCAAATAAATAAATAAATAAATAATATTAAGTGTGCGGCATTACCAGGGCGTCTTCAGGGCCCGGCGATACTGCAGTGCAGCACATAGAGACGGTATTGGGAGGGAGAGGTGTACAATAATTGATTGATTAATTACATGATTAAATCAACAAATAATCATCGTAAAATAATTTTTTAATCAACTGGCTAATAGCATACCTCAACCACAAGTGTTTCAGCTGAAGCTGTAACTTTTTGAAAAATAATTAAATTAATTAATCACAAATTAAACAATTAATTGATTAATTAATTAATCAATCAATAATAAATTTATTAATTTATTAACCAATAAAGCAAAAACATCCTTTATAACCACATCATTGGTCACTGTCATGTGTAAATATCAGCTGGGGTGCCTGAGATATTGCCTAGATCAGAAAGAAAATAAGTAAGTGATTAATAATGAAAATAAATAAAAAATAATAGTAAAATAATTAAATCCTCAATTGGCTATTAGAATACCGAAACCACCATCGTTTCATCCAAATCTGTAACTTAAAAATAATAATTAATTAAGTCATTAATCGAATAATCAAATAATTAATTGATTAATGATTAATCAAAAATACCATTTATAGCCAAATCACTTGGTCATTGTCATGTCCAAATATCAGCTTCCTAGCTCAAAAGGTGCCTGAGATATTGCCCGGATGAGAAAGGAAATAAATAAGTACTTATAACCACCTTTAGAGGCCATTTTTCCCCGCAAGCGGGGGTTGGCCTTTTTCGGGAACCGTGGTTGTTGTTGTTTTTCGGTCCCCTTTTTGAAGCAATGTTTTACGGCCGGATGCCCTTCCTGACGCCAACCCTTTTTGCCGCCTTTAACGACAAACAGGGAATTACCAGTGAACTGGTCCTCAATTAGCCGACCTCGGAAGGATGACAGGCTGAGTCAACCCCCCTGGCGTTAATTCAGCGATCGACCGGGATTCGAACCCAGGATCCTAGGATCCTAAGCTGGCACCCTAGCCGCTAGCCCAACACCAACACCACTTAATTAATCAATAATAATTAAATAACGAATCAATTAATTGATTAATTAAAAAACAAAAAATATTGTATTGCCAAAGCACTTGCTCACTATTGTGTCAAAATTTCAGATTCCTAGCTCAAAGGATGGCTGGGATATCACCCGGACAAACAAGAAAACAAGAAAACAAACAAACGAGGGAAAACTGAGTATAGTTAGGCAGTTAAGAGGAAGCATCGTTCATTTTTTCAGGAAAGCACCAAATTTGGCACAGATGTAGTATGGACCTATACAATTGTTTTCCTGAGGGGCGCCCAAAAATTCAGAAAATTCAAAAAATCCAAAAAAATGTCCTGGATGCCGTGAAAAAGGGGAGAAAACGGGTATTGATTCGAACTGTAGATTCTGATATTGTGGTCTTGGCAATAGCACACTACTTTATCTACCAGTCACACGGTGTAGAGGAACTCTGGATTGCCATTGGCACTGGTAAAAGCTACCGCTACCTTGCCATCCATAAAATTTCCACCGGCCTTGGCCGCAGGAAGTCCGAGTCCTTGCCATTATTTCATGCCTTCACTGGCTGCGACACAGTGTCATTTTTTTGCCCAAATTGGGAAAAAGACAGCCTGGAAGGCTTGGGAGGCATACCCCAGCATCACGCAGACCTTTCATGCTCTCGTTTATAGGCCATCTGTGGACGCTATTACTATGGAACTACAGAGCATAGAAAGATATGTTGCCATCCTCTATGACCGGACTACCGAGATAAAGACAGTGAATGACATGCGCCGACACTTGTTCACGAAGAAGGCAAGAACAATTGATCACATTGCCCCAACAGCAGACGCCTTCGAACAACACCTAAAACGTGCATGTTTTCAGGCTGGACACGTATGGAGTCAGGCACTTGTGCCCTACCCAGAACTTCCATCACCAGCTGATTGGGGCTGGATGAAAACAGGGACTTCTTGGACGCCAATTTGGACCACAATACCACTGATACAGGAGGCATGTTCAGAGCTTACAAGCTGCCATTGTAAGTTAGCCTGTAAAGGCAACTGTAAACGCTCCAGGGCAAATCTGCCATGCACATCACTGTGTGACTGCGATGGACAGTGCTTGTAGTACTACGCGTCTGTGCGAGAGCCTCCACCTTTCAAGTGTCCACAATATTTTAAGTTAAAACTGCAACTGTGGGTAACTTTGATTAATTAATACCATTCCATTGTTATCAGAGCCCAATAAAACAATGTGTATCACTTGGAATTGAAATTTTACCTAAAATACAATGAGAGATTCAAGGAAAATGGAAACACCATGGCGGCCATCTTGAAATTAAAGATTATGGATGCCAATCTTTATGCAATTGATCCCATTGGATTCAGAGACCATGAAAACATGGGGTAAGACACTGGAACTGTGGTGTTATCGCTCATAGTATAGAAGTTATTGAGGGAAATAGGTCACAGAGGGCGGTCATGTTGAAATTCAATATGGCGGCCACCAGGGGTTCTGAATTTTTGGGCGCCCCTCAGGAAAACAATTGTATAGGTCCATACTACATCTGTGCCAAATTTGGTGCTTTCCTGAAAAAATGAACGACACGCCCTATTTTTCGGTCTTAACTGCCTAAGTAGTACTCCCTTTCAGCACACGTCCAGAGGGTGGGGTGGGGGAGGGTGACAGAGAGCAGTTTACTTCGGAAGAATCCCCAGGAAGAGTTGATGTCAGAGGCGGTAGAGATGGGAGACCAGTCCAGATGATTGATGGCTGCTTGCAGCCCGTGCCAGTCGGCCTGAGTGAAATGCCAGCCTCGTCGACGCTGAGGAGGCTCTCTGAGAATGGCCAGAGAGATGTCCACTTCAACAAGTACATGATCAGAAGAACCGATTGGAGCAGAAGAAGAGCAGCAGACATTTGCAGGGAAGTTTGGCATATCCAAGTCTAGAAGAGAAGATGCTCCGTTGACTGAGATCCGGGTCGGGAAATTGACAAATTGTGTCAGTCAAAAAAAAAAAATTGCTCCCAATGTTTCACCTACAAACAGACATTCATGAGAACAGGTGCTAGACCTTCAACCGTGACTGTAGAACGAGTGTTGCACGACATCCCAGGTAAAAAGCGGAAATGGATAACGTTGGTGAAAAGTACCTGTGTTGCCAAGCCAGTCCACTAGAAAACCCAGGTAAAGATCACCGGTGTAATTGACAGATTTGTCATCCTTCCGAGGATTTCACTCGGTTTCTTGTTTTCACCACCGCCACCAAGGGTGGATGGAGGGTATGTTTTCACCCCTGTCCGTCTGTCTGTCTGTTTGTTTGTGAACAAGAAATCTCAAAAAGTTGTGGTCAGATTTGGACGAAACTTGGTGGACAGGTTGGGTGTCTGACAAGGACAGTGCGATTCGATTTTGGTGAAGATCCGGATGCAGTTCCGGCTTGTAGAATTTTTAAGTGAATCTTCACCAAGATGGGGCCAAAAACGATACAGAGCAAGATATCTCAAAAAGTTGTGGACGGATGATTCTGATTAAATATGATTCTGTATTGTGATTTTCTGGTCTACTCTGGATACAAAACGTAAACTGTTCACCTGGCGGAGGTATGCTCTCTACTGAGTGCCGTTCTAGTCTTGTTACTTGCAAAATCGAAGATTTTTCAAGTATATTGGTCAGTTGTGTTTGTGGTTCTGTGTGTCTGTCTGTCTGTTTCTCTGTTTGTCTGTTTGTCTGTTTGTCACCGGCCTACAGGTCACAATTTTCAACCGATCTTCACGAAACCTCACCAAATGGTAGAGTTGGTCAAAAGCAAGAAGCCTATTGTTTTTGCGGTCAATGTATTGACCAATACAATACATGTATTGCTAAATTTCTAAAATCCTCAATTTTCATGCGATTGACTTGAAATTTGAAGAGGACTTGCATATCTGGTCACTGAATTCAACCACAAAGTATATTTGAGGTCAACATAAACCAAAAGGTCAACATGGGCCACATTTCTAAAATCCTCAATTTTCATCCAATTGACTTGAAATTTGAAGAGAACTTGTTTACCTAAAATATAACCACGTATTATATTTTAGGTAAACACAGGCCAAAAGGTCAACATAGGCCAAATTTCTAAAATCACCAATTTTCATTTGATTGACTTGAACTTCTAAGAGGATTTATATATATGGTCACTGAATTCAACCACCATCTATTTTTGAGGTCAACATAGGCCAAAAGGTCAACATAGGCCAAATTTTTAATATCCTCAATTTTCATCCGATTGACTTGAAAATTGAACAGCATTTGCACATTGAGTCACTAAATAGGGAAACTAACTATTTTTGAGGTCAAAATGTCAAAGGTCAACTCAAGGTCAACCTTCAAAAATCATAATTTTTCATCTGAAAAATCGTCACTTTTCATCCTGTTGACCCGAGCTTTGATCAAGATTGTAAATTTTAATCTTCATGAAATGTACAATTTGCTGTATCAATGGAAAACTTTTTTGAGGGGGGGGGGGGGCGGATTTTGCAAGTATCGTGCTCCGCATGACGTCTTCTTGTTTGTTTGTCCGGGCGATATCTCAGCCATCCTTTGAGCTAGGAAGCTGAAATTTCGGCACAATAGTGAGCAAGTGCTTTGGCAAAAACGGTATTTTTTTGTTTTTTGATTAATTAATTAATTGATTAGTTACTTAATTATTATCGATTAATGAAGTGCTTATTTATTTTCCTTTCTCATCTGGACAATATCTCAGGCACCTTTTGAGCTAGGGAGATAATATTTGGACAGGATAGTGACCAAGTGATGTGGCTATAAAGTATATTTTGGATTTATTGATTAATCAATTAATCATTTATTGATTGGTCAATTAATCGATTAATTATTTAATTTTTGATTAATTAATTATTTAATTCGGTTTCAAAAAGTTACAGATTCGGATGAAACACTGGTGGTTTAGGTATGCTATTAGCCAATTGATTAAGAAATTAATTCCTTTACGATTATTATATATTTATTTTAATTTCACAATTAATCAATCAATTATTGTACACTTTGCCTTTCCAATACCGTCTCTATGTGCTGCACGGTGGTATCGCGGGGCGCCTAAGGCGCACCGGCAATACCGCGCTGGAGGATATTTATTTATTTGGCATAGGGGCGGTGTACTTGGAATGTATCTGTACTTGTTTATAATCCTGCTCATCTTACTATAATTCACCAAATGTCTGTCTGTCTGTCTGTCTGTCCGTCCGTTCCCAGGTACCGCAAAAACGGCTGAACCGATCACAACGAAACTTTGGGTGGGTAATCCTGAAAGCCCCTCGAGTAAAATAGGCTATATTATTTTCCCAATTTTCAAATTTTTCCAATTTCCAATTTTCCAGTTTTTCCAAACACGATGGAATACTATTTACCGATATGAACAGTGATGTGGCTTTTATTGAAATTCTACAAATACTGTTTAGATTTTGATTATTTGCGTGTGATATGATTTAACGGATGTTTATATAAATCGTTTAAAATACAAAAAAGCCATCAATTTCTGATATTTTGCCTTTTAATTTGGGCCTCCCAATTGAAGCCCCGCCCGTAGAGTGGGTACCGTTGTTACTTTACATAATTAAGAGAACAGTAATATGTATTTGTTGGCATAGTTACCATTTAGCGTTGTAAGAGGTAGGACAGAGACGTCATCCAGCTCATCAGAACCAGAAGCGAATCTTTGTGAACTGACAATAACAGCCATGATCCCACTATCCTCACTCTCCTCCATCGCCCGTGAGGATTCTGAATCCCCTGGGGAGCAAAGGGCCTAAAGAAAGCAGTGGAAGCAAAAATATCGGTGTCACAATACAATTCTTAAGTAGCTCGCATGTTTTTATGTAAATAGGGAAATAACTGCTTCTTAAACATCATTTGAACACATTGCTTTGGGTACGCAGTTACAACATTTTTTTTAAAGTTGGGGTGCAGGGACATGAATGTGCAAGACCACACACCTCAGCCACATAATGCGCTGCATCATCAATGATATCTGCAGTGTCATTTCCATCAGCACCCAAATCAGATGTACCAGGGCCAAGTTCATGCTGGACCTCGCCATTAGGCCCGAGGTCCATCTCACTCGGCTCAAGGCCAACTGTCTCCAAGCCGTTTGTGTCGAGATTGTCTCTTTCAAGGCCTGGGTCACCACTTGCTACAACATCTGCTTTGATACCTGGTGCAATGCTTTGTTTGACGTGAGCATCTGTAGGCTGGCCATGTGGTTGTGGATCGATGCTCAGATGCCTGGTGGGTCCGGTTGTGGTTACCGTGCTTGCATGTGATGGCAGAGTGTGAATGATTATGCTAGACTGACTTATTGGCATTTCCACTTCAGGGTGCTCATGCATCACAGTATCCGACTGCACATGGAAAAACACATCGAGGAAGGGGTTAGATTGTGAAGCACTGCAAGGATATATGAGAGACCGAGGGAGAGAGAGTGAGAGATTTGAACGGACAGCTCACGATGATGGTATCCCAAGTTCATATTCCACATACATGTAATTTACGTACAAGCTCCTCCATGAGCTTTTGACACTTTCAAGAGTCTATCTGAAACCTGACACCACAAAACGTGAAGGATATTTTGAGCAAATGACATATAATAAACTGAGGGCTATTTAGGGGGTTTGGACATTTCAAAAAGAGTAAAGCTTGAAAACAAAGGCTGAAAATGTGTGAAAATACTTGAAGTAAATGCAAATATGCCTATCGGGGAAGAGAAGCCGAGAATAGAGAGAATGAGACAGAATGAATAAGTGATGGAATGATGAATAGCAAACAGGGACTGTTGAAGAATTTCTTTCTCTTACTGGAATGGTGTGCACCAGGATTTGTTGGCTGCCTGCAGAAGGCCCAGTTGAAAGGGCGGATGAGGATCCCGGTGCAAGGGTGAGGGGCAAGGACTGAGAAGAGCTCGTCTGGAGGAGCAGTGTGCCAAGAGTCGCCATGGGTTGCAGATGAAAGGACTAAGGGAAAAGCACACGTGCTAAAACTCGACAAACAAAAATGGCAAAGTAACACAGCACTGCCTTGAAATACATCAGCTGACCTCACAATGTGTAAAGTTGTGATTAAGACAAGTGTAAATTGTCCACAATGGTAGAAGCAGTAAGATTACAACTACAAAGGTCTCCAGCATCTCACAACACAATTTTGGCATTGTTCGAAATATCAATTTTGGCATTGTTCGAAATATGAATTTTGGCATTGTTTTAAATATCAATTTTTGGCATTGTTTTAAATATCAATTTTGGCATTGTTCGAAATATCAATTTTGGCATTGTTCAAAATATCAATTTTGCCATTGTTCGAAATATCAATTTTGGCATTGTTCGAAATATCAATTTTGGCATTGTTCAAAATATCAATTTTGCCATTGTTCGAAATATCAATTTTGGCATTGTACGTAATATCAATTTTGGCATTGTTTGAAATATCAATTTTGGCATTGTTTGAAATATCAATTTTGGCATTGTTTTAAATATCAATTTTGGCATTGTTCGAAATATCAATTTTGGCATTGTTCAAAATATCAATTTTGGCATTGTTCAAAATATCAATTTTGGCATTGTTCAAAATATCAATTTTGGCATTGTTCGAAATATCAATTTTGGCATTGTTCAAAATATCAATTTTGGCATTGTTCAAAATATCAATTTTGGCATTGTACAAGATGTCAATTTTGGCATTGTTCGAAATATCAATTTTGGCATTGTTCGAAATATCAATTTTGGCATTGTTCAAAATATCAATTTTGGCATTGTTCAAAATATAAATTTTGGCATTGTTCGAAATATTAATTTTGGCATTGTTCGAAATATTAATTTTGGCATTACTCAAAATATCAATTTTGGCATTGTTGGAAATATCAATTTTGGCATTGTTCGAAATATCAATTTTGGCATTGTTTGAAATTTCAATTTTGGCATTGTTCGAAATATCAATTTTGGCATTGTTTGAAATATCAATTTTGGCATTGTTTGAAATATCAATTTTGGCATTGTTCGAAATATCAATTTTGGCATTGTACGTAATATCAATTTTGGCATTGTTTGAAATATCAATTTTGGCATTGTTTGAAATATCAATTTTGGCATTGTTTTAAATATCAATTTTGGCATTGTTCGAAATATCAATTTTGGCATTGTTCAAAATATCAATTTTGGCATTGTTCAAAATATCAATTTTGGCATTGTTCAAAATATCAATTTTGGCATTGTTCGAAATATCAATTTTGGCATTGTTCAAAATATCAATTTTGGCATTGTTCAAAATATCAATTTTGGCTCCTTTCCTTTTGTATGCAACACATGGCTGCTGGTAGCAATACTATGCTGAGTGCACGGCTGTGCCGCTGATGCAGTGCCCCCTGTAGGTTAGAGGAGAAATTGTGAATTTATCCAGGATGCCTGCGATAACTCGCCTATTCTTTGCAAAGGACACCGTTGGACCTTTTACGTTTAACAATTGACGCTGGCAGACGGGACGCCCGTTTAACGTACATCCATTGTCCGAGGGACATTGATGAATCACTCTGCCTGTGAAGCACCAGGATGGGGTTTATAGTTGGGCCGGGAGTCAAACCAAGGCTAGACAGCTCAGAGGCGAGTGTGCGTACCTCTAAGTCTAAAGTATCCTGCCAGCCCATGTTTAGGGAAGTGCATAATAACGTTACAGGTTACAGTAGTACATAACTAGAAGAGCCTATCCGTCGCTTGTGGACCAATTGTCGTCACGTCTCTTGCTGTTGGAAGGGGGAGAGGAGGAGTAAGGGGGAGACGGTGAAGGTGAAGGAGAGGGTGGGGAGGGGGAGGGTGACAGCTGTGAGTCTGTTGGGGTAGGTCTCTACCAACATTGCACACCTTGATTGGGCAATATTTGCCCATTCTTCTGTACAAAACTGTTCAAGCTCAGTCAAGTTGTGTGGGGAGTGTTGATGGACAGCAATCTTCAAGTCATGCCACAGATTTTCGATTGGATTTAGTTCGGAGTTCTGACTGGGCCACTCAAGGACATTTATGTTTTTGTTCATTAGCCACTCCAGTGTAGCTTTGTCTGTGTGCTTCGGGTCATTGTCATGTTGAAAGGTGAACTTCTGTCCTAATGTCAGCTTTATTGCAGAGGGCAGCAGGTTTTGCTCCAGGATTTTTCTGTGTTTCGCTCCATCCATTTTCCCTTCTACCCTGACAAGTACCCCAGTCCCTGCTGATGACAAACATCCCCATAACATGATGCTGCCACCACCATGCTTCACAGTCGGGATGGTGTTCTTTGGGTGATATGCTGTGTTGGGTTTGCGCCAAACGTAACGTATTGCATTTAGGCCAAAAAGTTCCATCTTGATTTCGTCAGACCACAAAACGTTTTGCCACATGGCTTCAGAATCTCTGGAGTGTTGTTTTTGCATACCTTAAACAGGACTCAAGGTGGGCTTTTTGTGTAATGGCTTCCTTATTGCCACCTTACCGAACAGGCCAGACTTGTGGAGTGCTTGGGATATTGTTGTCACATGCACACAGTGACACACACACACACACACACACATATATATATATATATATATATATATATATATATATATTGTTGCGGTTTTGAGTTTTGTACAGTCAGTATAATAAAGGTTAAAATTTCCCCCTCATAGTTAGTCACACAAGCAACATGTAGCCTCGCGATAGTGTAGTTATTTCTTAGTATTTGTGAGCTTAGTCCTTTTCCTATGTTAGTTCTGCGTTGAGTAAAGTCAGGAGAATAGGTCCTACTTCTACTGACTCTCCAGCCTCCCTAGCCTCATGCCCCTTTGCACTGACTTTGGTTCATTTTGGGCGAATTAACACGAGGCAGGCCTAGGAGGGTCGGAGCGGAGCCGAATGAGGGCGGCAGAGGAGCTGACGGTAAGCACGACCCACCAATCAGGGCTCAGAGGTTGTGGCGGCAGCACTGCGTCACAGGGTGTGGTTGGAAGGTTCGAGAGGGTTCAAGAAGGTTCGGGGCGTATCTATATAACCCATCGCGCAAAGCCCCCAGGAGGTCTAGCGTGGGAGGACTCTCGTTGAACAAGGGACTAGCGTGGGAGGACTGCCCGAGAGGACTAGTGCGGGAGGACTGGCTGATGAACTGAAGGACTGATGAGAGGACTCGTTGATGAGCAGGAATTGAGAGATAAGCGAGTGGGGGAAAACGCGCATGAACCGGAATACGCGCTATTATAAAGTGACGCTCAGTTGAGCTGGAGGCCGAGCCGCGTACAGTGCATTAAGTCACACGAGTGATAACGGCTGTGTAACCGCCAGCCGCGCGATGAGAGATGCGTATTTTCCGTCCTACCTCATCGGCTGCCTTTTGTTCGGGAGACGCGCTACGAGGTTCCTTCCACCGCCTGCTTGCCATCTTCGCGGGACGTGCTGGGACCGTGGAGAGCCGGACGGGGCCGTTCCTGGATGACCACGTCGGCGCGTTTGGCTGAACATCAACCTGCCTGCAATTCCCTGTGTGAGTGTGATGGGCCCGAGTCTGGGCGTAAGGTAAGACTGACTAAGTGCTGCTCTGTGTCTCTGCTTCCCGATCATTGTACATACGTGTGGGAATAATAATTAAACCTGTGTTCTTCCTTTTCCATTCGATCGTTCCTGTGATTTCCTCATTGGCTAAGCGTGGTACGAATAGAACCGCTCGAATCGGGTTCCACTACCTAAAACTGCACGGACCACGTGGTACTCAATCCGCTCGGTGTACCCAGATCACACGTGGCTCGTGCGAGGCTTGCTTCCTCGCTTCCGTGGTGGAGCAGGGATTTAGGTACGAGCGAGACTTGGTCCCGAAACCCTACCTTGCGTTTTGCCCGGAAGAGGCGTTTCAAGTCTCTCGGTTCCGCCAAGCCCAGAAAGAACAAGGGGATTAATCCCCCCTTGGTAAGGGTAAGAAGGGCGGCGGAGAACCGTAACAATATATTGTTACAGACGCGGCTTTTAGATGTTATATTGACCGAGCGGTGGTGTATTTAACCGCGTCCGAACAGTTACTCCCCGATTAAAACCCGATTTCACCCGACGTTGACCAGATCGCCCCACGGATATTCAATCGGGAAATCTCTAAAGCGATCGCAAGAGAATGAAAAAGAAGAAGAAGAATACGGAGGAAGAACAGATTTATTATACACACACAAGCAAAGGATGGAAGAAACAGTGACACAGCGAATCCTTAACTTACCCTATTCATTTTTACTTAACCCCAAGACAACGAGTAGGACAGACGACGTTCACACTTACACGGGGGGATATTGCAGGCAGGTAGGGCTTGAGGTAGATTGCTGGAGAGGGAGGCCAGGCCGGAGGTAGCAGCTCTCAATTCCTCGCGGTTTTTGGCGGGAAAATCCTCCGTCGCGTATCCGCTGCTGTAGACGTCACTCGCTGGCTCGGCACACCTGCTCCTCTTCTTCCTGGTGGAGCCGTCTCCCTCCTTTCAGCGCGTCTCTCCAAAGCTGGTTTCCTTTCCGAGTACCTCTCCTCTTTGGCTTGGAGCGTTTCGCATCTCACCGCCTCTCTTTGGTGCAGCCTCTTTGCTCCTCTCCCAGGGTCATCTCCAGGCTCCAGCTCATCTCCAGTCATCTCTCATCTCATCTCCTCTCCAGTCAACCGGTAAAGCAGTCCCCTGCAGTCGCTTTTATCACCTCCAGCGAAATCAAGCCGCCGACTCCGAGGGCCCGCCTACCGGGTCACTCACCGCGGTGTTGATTGGCTGTTAGGGCTGGTTCACTCCTTCCCTCTTACGACGAGGTGGAGACACGCCTTTCTTCCCCAACCTTACCTCGTGGCCAATGGTGGTTTGAAGAAAACCAGCCAAAATGCAGAAGGCAATTGGAAGGGAGGTTTTGGGGAAACTGGAAGGGCCTATGCTTATTTTGTTTGATACAATGCAAAGTCAATCTAGTGGGAAAACACATACTTAGCCTACATGGAATAAGGAAATACACTATTTAAAAGATATATCGTGACCTGCGTGTATATTCCATGCAATTAACTAGGACGCTGACTGCGACCATTATTTACATTAACAGGGTGGTACCGTACGTTCGTAACGTTCACATTGTAACGTTTTCACATTCGTTACACTTCCTCCAAATTCGTTACACACTTCCCAAAATCGTTACACACTTCTCAAAATCGTTACACTGCACCCCCCTTTCTTCAGGTCCGTCCTCGGACCTATTGAACTAACTTAGTGTGGCACGTAGGTGTAATTCCCTCTACAATTAACCTGACCCTGAGTGTGACAATTTTAAAACACAAATAAGTATGTCCCCCTATTGCATTGCATCCTGTCTAACAGACTCAAACCCACAGCTAACCGAATTACGGGATTATTCTCAAACTATACATTTACGGTGGGGAGCATTATTTACAATGACGTGATTTCTTATTTACAACGCAACCCAGGACCTGTGTTTTTCTCTTTTTTTTTTTTTTCTTTTTAGGGAACAAGAAAAAGAAATTCCTGTTGGGAGGGAGGAGACAGCACGCATTGCATCGATGCACCAGTACCAATACCACCAAAGCACCCAAAAGCACCCAAACACCACAAAGCACCCAAAAGCACCATCCGGTGCGGTCACCATGGTTCATAATAAACACAACAAAACAACTGGTGGTGGTCTTCTCTTTCTCTGCTGGGCCGATGTTCTTCCCGACGTCTTCAGGCTTCATGCGGCCTATTTGGACATAATAAAAAGCACAACTTGTGTCCATTTTTATTTAGGGCCTCAGGGGCCAACTAAGGGTGGTCCACCTCTTTGGCATAGGTGCCACCTTACCGAGGTCCGCAAGCAAGATTCCCTGGCCACTATGGCCGGTTTCCAACAGAGGTGCCCTGCCCCAGAACCTGGGGTCCATCAAGTGGTACTTGGCCGCAGAACAGCGGTCCATAAAGTGGTACATCAACGCAATGCATGCTGGTTCTGGGAATCTCGGGCGCACAATGGCCACCTCACGCACGCTCCCATCGGCACCCAATGGCGCACAGGTCATGTGGGAGACAAAAGAAAGACAATTGAGCGAGGGGTAAGGTCACAAGGGTACACGTCAATAAGGCAATGCAAGGTGAAATGCGTACGGAGGCCGAAGTGAGAAAGCTCGTCCCTACCGTACGTCACCACCCTGTCACCTAGCCTACCCTTGTTCTCACCCCATATGTACAAAAATCTACACATTTACAAATTCGTCACTACTGTCACGTCTTCCCCATATTTCCCCTATACCAAATTCGTCTCCACAATCCCTTTACTTCAAAATTTGCCATCACCAATTCATCATCAATCCTCATAAGGAGGGAGAGATGGAATTACGCACAATGTCACACCCACGTCATGATGCGTCTCACAATCCAAACATTTGCATCATAAAAAATAATCAAAACATGGCATGGTGTGGAGTACCTGTCACCTCAGGTGAGTGGATGCAGATGGTGCGAGGAGATCCTTCATCCTAACTATCCTCTAAATGACTTTAACACACTTTACACTACCCGGGGTCTTTCCCTGCCAATCCATTGGCTAACTTACACTATGGGTTCTAATAACCAATTCCCATTGGCCAAACTGTGGTGCTCCTCAATTTGGGGTCTCACTCCCCCGATTCATCTCCCGGTGCTCTAGCACAATTTCTGGGCTGCGACGTGTACCTCTCCCAACAGGTCTACCCACCTGCACACCTCCACCACTGTAGTTGCCACCCGAGCTTACCTAGCTCCTCACCCCAACCTAACTAACTGGGGACAGCCCCTCTCCTGGCTCTGTCACCCCTTGGTGCCCTCTGGCACTGGGCTACCCGGGTCCGTCCTCCGGATCCTCGGGCCCCATCCACAACAACTACTATCGGCTCCCAGAGCCCACCTGCGGCCTCACCTGGCCGACATCCTCACAGTGGTGGAGTGCCCAAACCAACTACACACACTAACAGGCTACACGCCCAGCCATTTCCACAACACCAACGCACCCATCCACATACCATTCTGTCACCCGCACCACAGATGCCAATATCCAACCACAATTTACCTGTACCCTCTACCTAACACTTACACTACCCGCCCCGGGTATCCGCGATGGGGGTCCACTCTTCCCCCATTCACACCTTCGCACCATCCACTCCACTCCACAATTTCCACCATTCTCACTCCACGACCATCCATTTCACTACTCCATACCATTTATTCCATACAGCCACATACACCTGTTCTTCATTCACCTGTCGTTGCACACCTGTGCAATCATACCTGGTGCCACCTGCACCCTCCTTTCTTCCTGGACCATTTGGTCAACACAACACGCAATCACCACTACTCCCTCATACACTGCTCCACACACCTGTTCAGTTGCACACCTGTGCAATCACACCTGTTCCATTCTCACCTGTTCAATCCTCACACACACGGCATCATCTCAGCTAACTACTCCCCTCTGAAACTTGCGCTTCCCAGTCGTCCCTTTAAACTATTGCGCTCCCACGTCATTATCATCCATACTAATCTACCTGTGTCCCCACTACAGGTATCAGTCACTAACTAACCTTAACGTCACCTAATGTCAATCTCTTCTAGATCCCTACACACCATATCCTAACCCACCCGGGCTAGTTTTCCACTGCCATACACCCCCTAAGCTAGTGCTCCTTTGCCCCCACCTTGTGAGGGATGACAGAGTTGCCATCCCACCACAGCGGGGGTCTTTCACTATCAATTTTGTTCGTCCAAATCCAACAATTCAAAAATTTTCCATTTACTGCCAATTCTATTCACTTTTCTAAATTTCGTTTTAAATCACTATCACTATCACCATCACCCGTCTACTTATTACATCCTCTCGGTGCGCCAATTCACATCACCCGTCTACTTATTACATCCTCTCGGTGCGCCAATTCACATCTACAGCCCGGCTTCGTACAGCCGAGCAATGAACGCGGGTCGTTTTGTGCCAGCGGCTGGATACGTCCCGCATTCGGGGCAGGGACGGAGGCTTACCCGGGCCGAGATCCCATGCACCACTTCGGCGTGGAGCCATCCAATGTCCCGATCTCGACCTGCCGGCACGTCTCAATAGAAAGTGGTCGCCATGACGACCCTTCCTATCGAGCTGCCCGCTCCGCCTTGTGGAGCCCGGACGCGGCCGCTCCACGCGAGGCCCAGCGTGGATCGCGCACGGCGGTCCTTTCGAACCCGCCGTGGCTCGGATCTCCGCTGGTTCTCGCGGCACGCGAAGACCGGCACGCACCGAGGGCCCGATCCGGCTAAAAGTCGACCTAACCTTTAACCCGGTTACCGTCGACGCTTCACCTGCAGGCCTACATGCATACGCTACCTCTTTCTTGCTCATACATGCAGCCGTTCCCATTCTCCTCGTACCTTTTCTTTCACACCTCGGTACACTCATTCCGCTCACCGACTTGGTCACACACCTGACCACCGAACACTTTGGCACACATTCGTTGCTCGCACACCTCACCAATACACCTCTTCGCGCCCCTTTCTCGGTCACCTCCTTTGTGACAATCACAGGTGTGCTCTCACCCGCACACCCAACCACGTGTCTCACTACTAATTCCAGCGTGCATTCCCACTCACGCTCTACCATTCCAGGTGTGCATCCTTCTATTCCAGGTGTACATCCTCGCTCACCTGCCACAACCAACTCACGCTCCGTTTCACTCTCACTACTCTCACCTCCACTCTCGGTCGCGCACTCACCCTTACTCTTGACAGCATGCGCTTTCCCCATGCACCTGTCCGTTACACACCTTTCTCGCGCATCCTCCCGCGCACACTTCTTCGTTACTTCCTCCGTAACACTCACCACAGGCATGCATTCTCCCTTACTCTTGACAGCATGCGCTTTCCCCATGCACCCGTCCGTTACACACCTTTCTCGCGCATCCTCCCGCGCACACTTTTTCGTTACTTCCTCCGTAACACTCACCACACCGCGCTTCCCTGTGCTCCCTCGCACACGCGCTTCGACCAACTCACTCTTGACGGCACACTCACTCCTCGGCGTGCACTTTTTCCTCACACACCCCATGGTCGGACATTCTCGCACACCTCTTTTTTCGCACACCAGACCTGTCGCACACTTCACCAACGGCCTCTCACGAACACCCGGATCCAAACCAATCCCCAAGCCGACTGAAGCTTTCCTCACATCATATACATTGCCACTCACCTCCGTACCTTGTCTCCGCACCTCCTTTGCCACCTGCAAACTTTTTATTTGGTTAGTGAGCATCACATCATGATTTGAACACAGACCTTGTACATATTCCATGACTTCCTCCTTTATCTCCCTCTTAGTTTCTGTCCGTCCCTTCTTAATTTCACTCACCTCTTCTCCCACTTCCTCTAGTTTTTGTTTAACCTCTTTTATTTCTCGGTGCGTCCCCTCAAGTTCGTCCTCTAAGGCTACCGTGACCGTCTCTATGTGCATCCTCACCTGCCGGTCCTTTGTCTCCATTATCTCTGTCACCTCCTCCACCCTCATTGTCAGTTCCTCCCGTACCATCTGACATTGCCTCTGCGTCGCTATTAATTCGTTTTTAATTTCTTTTTGTGTCGCCTTTAACCCTCCTAGTACCGCAGTGTTCTTTTGAACCTGCTCCACTAACTTAGTTTGTCCCTCTGTCAGCTGCTCCACCTCCTCCGTCAGATCTTCTATTCCCCCCTGTAACTTTGCCGTATTATTTCTCACCTCTTTCTCTATACGCTTTTCGCCTCGCTTTACCTCCTCGCGCAGCCCCGAAACCTCCTCACTTACCCCTTTTCTGATCTCCTCTCCCATCACTTGCATCTCCTGCCCAGATGCCACCCTCATCTGCTCCATTTCCTCCCTGTGAGCATCCAGTTTGGTTTCTACCCCCATTCTGACCCCCTCTATCTGCTGCTCCATTTGTTTAACTTCCCTTTCCGCTTGGTCCCTCATGTCCCTCAATTTGCCTTCCATACTGTTTTCTAACCCCTCTAACCCATTTTTCACTCCCTCTATCTGATTCTCCTGGGCAGCCATTCTATTTTCTACCCCCATTAACCCATTTTTCACTTCTTTTATCCCGTTGTCTAACCCCTCAAAATTATTGTCTAACTTCCCAAATTTCTTGTCTAACTCCTCAAAATTATTGTCTAACTTCCCAAATTTCTTGTCTAACTCCTCAAAATTATTGTCTAACCCCTCACTGGTACCCCTCGCTTCGTCCCTCATTACCCCCATTTGGTTTCCCATTACCCCCATTTGGCCCTCCAATCGCTCACCCTGAGCATCCATCCGGTTCCCCATTTGTCCCATTTTGGCTTCTAGCCTGTCCATAAGGGCCCCCATTTTTCTGCTTTCCATTTTCTCACTATCGTTATTTTTCTGCATTTCCACCATGAATTGGGTCATGAAGGCTTGCATTTGGGTCGCGCTCATTGGTTCCGCGACCGTGGCCTCCTCAACCACGTGCGCGAGGGCGCCATTTTGTGCGTCTGAAACCTCCGCAACCACATTGCCATTTTTCTCCTCCTTCCTTTCCTCCACATACATTTCCCCGAGGTCCTGGGTCGATTCCACCCTGTCTATCTCTCCCACCGACATCCGATCGCCTTGATTGTCCATGGCGCGATCTCAAAATTCGGGTTTTGCTTTATAAAACAAAATAAATTTCGGCAGCTTGTAATTTTGAGCGCGTTAAGCGCGCTTCGGGTCCGATCTCCCTCCTCGACACCAATTGTTACTCTAATAGTACAATTGGTGTTCCAAAATTTGGGCCTAACAAATTTAGTCCCAGGTTCGAATCCAACTCCTCGACACCAATTGTTACAGACGCGGCTTTTAGATGTTATATTGACCGAGCGGTGGTGTATTTAACCGCGTCCGAACAGTTACTCCCCGATTAAAACCCGATTTCACCCGACGTTGACCAGATCGCCCCACGGATATTCAATCGGGAAATCTCTAAAGCGATCGCAAGAGAATGAAAAAGAAGAAGAAGAATACGGAGGAAGAACAGATTTATTATACACACACAAGCAAAGGATGGAAGAAACAGTGACACAGCGAATCCTTAACTTACCCTATTCATTTTTACTTAACCCCAAGACAACGAGTAGGACAGACGACGTTCACACTTACACGGGGGGATATTGCAGGCAGGTAGGGCTTGAGGTAGATTGCTGGAGAGGGAGGCCAGGCCGGAGGTAGCAGCTCTCAATTCCTCGCGGTTTTTGGCGGGAAAATCCTCCGTCGCGTATCCGCTGCTGTAGACGTCACTCGCTGGCTCGGCACACCTGCTCCTCTTCTTCCTGGTGGAGCCGTCTCCCTCCTTTCAGCGCGTCTCTCCAAAGCTGGTTTCCTTTCCGAGTACCTCTCCTCTTTGGCTTGGAGCGTTTCGCATCTCACCGCCTCTCTTTGGTGCAGCCTCTTTGCTCCTCTCCCAGGGTCATCTCCAGGCTCCAGCTCATCTCCAGTCATCTCTCATCTCATCTCCTCTCCAGTCAACCGGTAAAGCAGTCCCCTGCAGTCGCTTTTATCACCTCCAGCGAAATCAAGCCGCCGACTCCGAGGGCCCGCCTACCGGGTCACTCACCGCGGTGTTGATTGGCTGTTAGGGCTGGTTCACTCCTTCCCTCTTACGACGAGGTGGAGACACGCCTTTCTTCCCCAACCTTACCTCGTGGCCAATGGTGGTTTGAAGAAAACCAGCCAAAATGCAGAAGGCAATTGGAAGGGAGGTTTTGGGGAAACTGGAAGGGCCTATGCTTATTTTGTTTGATACAATGCAAAGTCAATCTAGTGGGAAAACACATACTTAGCCTACATGGAATAAGGAAATACACTATTTAAAAGATATATCGTGACCTGCGTGTATATTCCATGCAATTAACTAGGACGCTGACTGCGACCATTATTTACATTAACAGGGTGGTACCGTACGTTCGTAACGTTCACATTGTAACGTTTTCACATTCGTTACACTTCCTCCAAATTCGTTACACACTTCCCAAAATCGTTACACACTTCTCAAAATCGTTACAATATATATTGCTTTTGGAACATATCTCTCAATGATGAAGAACTATTTTTAAAATTATCGTATCCGGATCTTCACCAAAATATAATCAATTCGTCCAGGTCAAACACCCAACCTGTCCAACAAGTTTGGCTGAACCCGTCCATAATTTTTGAGGTATTTTCCTCACTGACAGACAAACAGGGGTGAAAACATAACCTCTGTCCACCATGGGCAGCGGAGATAAAAAGCTATTTTAGACAATCAGATTACTGTTTTTTTTAAAGACATCTCCAACCAACCTCCAATAATATAGCACATTTTTCAGTTCAAAATACACTATTTTCTCTTTTCTTATTGACAATCAGGCACCACTGATGTCACGTAAGGAAACCTGTGTTAAAACACTTGTTTTATTTACCATTGGTGTGTGAATGGTTAATATAACCGAAACCAATGTGTATTTGAAAATGTCAAATCTATTTCTTCATATAATACAGTATTCAGTGCTTAAAAGATTTCCTGCTCTACATTAAGCACAGAGACACACATATCAATAAGGTTTTTGAATTCCGATATCCCAAAGACAACCAAACGTACCGGAACAATTTCAAAGGCCTGCAGTGTAGATCCGTTGATTGTGAGAGTCTCTCCATCTGTGGAATCGCCTGAGAACAGCAAGCAGATGCTACAGAGCTAATAGCTCTTCATTTGCATTTGTTCATCCTTATTATAGCTGAGCAGACATTATCACGGCAGGAAATGAAACGTTGCTTCACATGGATAGCGATCGAAGCTTCCACAGTGACAAATGGCATTCCCTGGATCCCTCACGGAATTGTGTGCTCCTATTTGAATTTGTGTGGATGTGCGGAGTATCGTTGAGAGAGAGGAAGACAAATGATGAATTGCGAAAGATGATGGGAATAGAGCCTGTGATTGATGCTGTGAAGAGGAACAGGTTGAGATGGTTTGGTCATGTGTTGAGGAAGGATGAAAGTGACTGGTTGAGAAGAGTGATGGAAATGAATGTAGAAGGAAGTAGAGGACGGGGAAGACCGAGAAAGACTTGGCTAAAGGTGGTGGAAGAAGAAATGCGGGCAAGGGGGTTAACAGGGGGAGATGCAGAAAATAGGGCAAAATGGAGAAGATTGTCATGGGGACCGCAAGGCTAACCCCTGCTCTAGCAGGGAAAATGGTCTTAAAATGCCTGTTGTTGTTGTTGTTGTTGTTGTTGTATAGGCATATATGGCATGAGTCTATCCCTGACATTAAAATTCCACTGAAAAATTTGACTTTTGTTTAGTTTGCATGTTGAGACATGACCGGCTACACTTGATCATGCGCATAAACCTCTGACATTTCAACAACAAAGAAGCCTCGATGTCAAGGCCCACCTCCCTCCCTCCTCCAACCCATAAATGGTTATTTAAGGCTTTTTAAGGAGAAAAGGTTGATTTTTCTAACCTATCCTAGATGGTAGCGACTCGTACCAGCTTGTGTTATGTGAACAGGAATCTGTAGCGTTGCGAGGCTGGTCTGTGGCAAGGCAGGTGAACCTTCCAGTCTGCACCCTTTGAGGCGCAGCGCTGATGGTGCCACATGTGCGGGTTCTGATGAAGAGAACGGGGTCGTTACAGGACCACCCGGAGCCACTGCAGCCGCACGCCGAGCCGCCTGTCGCAATACTGGCACATGGGAGCTCTCCAGAAACTCCAAAAGGTCTGCAACACAAAAGACACATTATAATATCATGGTGCTTCGAAGCATGGATGGATTTGATGGGTGAATTTTGCAATCAGATATTGAATATTAAAGAGCCAGGAGAAAGGGGGCCATGTAGTTGTGTATACGCATAAGACGAAATCCTTCATTACTCCCTCCCTCCTCCAACCCATTTTGTGCTTCATGTACCATATGTCCCTTCACCAACTCCAATCTGTTCTCGAACCTTTTTCTCCTCTCCTCACTCCATCCACATTCTCAAACTCTCCTTTCTCTCTCCTAATGTTCTCCCTTCTCTTCCTTTTCTCACTTTTTATTGTCTCAATTTCGTCCCCCGCTCCAAATCGTTAAATCCCCCAGGTGTAGCCATTATAAAATTAGAATGGCACTCGGTAGAGCGCAAACCTCCATCAGGCTGAACTGTTTAAGTTTTGGATCAAACTGATAGGCCGGATCTGGATCCTGACCTGAACCAAAATCGAATCGGCTTGTTTTTGTCATCTGACCAGCACATCCACCACGTTTTGTCATGACTTGTCCGCAACTTTTTGAGATATCCTGTTCACAGACAAACAGACAGACAGGGGTGAAAACATAACCTTCGCCCACCTTCGGTAGCGGAGGTCAAGATGCTCCACCCCCCCTACCCCATGACGATGGAGGACTTAATAATAATTAAAATAAGGTGAGAGCTACAGCAATAAAGTAAAACAGTTTGTAGATAGAGGCTTGTTACCTTGCTCAAATCTAGGTTAACTGCTCCCTTATACGCTTTGTCCCAATCTTTTCTCAATCATGGAACCGCCTTTCAGAGTTTGTCCGGTCATGTTCCTCTCTCCAGTCTTTTTAAAACGGTGATCCACCACAATCTCATGTCATCATCAATTCACACTCATGACCTGTACTCCTCCAGGTGACTTCACCCCTCCTTCTTCCCATACATTTTTATACTCATCCTGTTTGTTTGAGCCCAACCAAGCTATTTGACCATTATAACAACAACAACAACAACAACATGCATTTTAAGGCCATTTTCCCTGCTAGAGCGGGGGTTAGCCTTGCGGTCCCCATGACAATCTTCTCCATTTTGCCCTATTTTCTGCATCTCTCCTTGTTAACCCCCTTGCCCGCATTTCTTCTTCCACAATCTTTCGCCAAGTCTTTCTCGGTCTTCCCCGTCCTCTGCTCCCTTCTACATTCATTTCCATCACTCTTCTCAACCAGTCACTTTCATCCTTCCTCAACACATGACCAAACCATCTCAACCTGTTCCTCTTCACAGCATCAATCACAGGATGACATCACATCACATCACTCACATTGACCATTATAATAATAAATAAATAAATAATGAGTCCCCTTACAAGGAACTTCAATGCAGGAGGCCAAAGGCACATCAAAACCTGTGCTGTGGTTGTCAACATATGGTTGTTTCTCCATGGTCTATCCTTTTTAAATTCCGAATGTCAAGCAAGGAAGCAGCGAGTACCACTTTTAGTCTTTGGTATGACTTAGCCGGGGTTCAAACTGCTGACCTAGACTCCGAGGAGTTGCTCTAACCATTAAGCCACCGAGTCTTGTTAAACCAAGCTGTTAGTTTGTTAGATAGTTTGATATCCACCTGCTTTCTTCTCCCCTGATGCTACTGTAATGATCTCTCATGCTCTGTCATCAGCTCTTCCTGAGGGTCAAACTCTGCATTACAAAAGAGGAACTTGAAGACAGAAAGGAAGTTCACATACCGGGGAAGGCAAGCTGCTGATGGTTGGTCACCTGGCGCTTTAGCGACCACCATTTGCTATGAAGCCACTGCGGGGAACGAACACTGGACCACCCTGCTGCCAGCTTCTCCCAGCTGATCTGTGACTCTTCACTGGGCTGCAGCTCGGCTATCCTGATTGTGCAGATAAACCATTATGACAATGGTGATGACTGATGACCATCAAAATAAAGGAAACAAAAATCACACAAGTAACAAAAGCATTTCATGGAGTCAATGATCATTGTTTTGAGAAGCAAGCACTGGGCAGGGTAAGGTGAGTGAGATGAAGACACAAGGTGGGCATGCAATCGAGAAATTCCCAACACTCTCAACACTCTCAAGGCTACTCAGGTCACCATGACGCCACATGCAAGTATAATATTTGTGCTGATTTGGTGTTGTCAAAGATTTCAATAAAAAAACAATTAAAATTTTATGGGGCCCACCTCAAAATGAGGTTAACATCATCATCTTTATTCCACTCCCGCCCTCCACTTTGCTTCCAGTTGAGGTAATTGAGCCATTTGGAGCGACATTGCTTCTCTGATCTCGTTCTCACTTGCTCAGCCACCTCGGCCCAGCACACACCCTGGGTGACAGTCGTGCCTGGAGGAGTACCGGTCATCTCATGAACCACACTTGCCAGGCGCCGTTCTTCCTCCACCGCCCACTTGCCTGTTGGACACAAACCCGGCTCACAGCTTAATTCAAGCCTGTTTATACAGATCCTAAGCTACAAAGATGAGTTCAAACAAGAAGAAAAAGACGTAAAATGTCATAGCCCCCGTGCTTAGTCATTTTTAAAGGCTGTCAGTCGGCCATCTTTGCTCGGATTACAAAACAGAATCTTCTGCATATGCACACTCATACATTGTCTTTGTGCCAAGATTGAAGAAAATTGGTTTATGCATGAATGAGAAATGGATGGGGACACGTTTAAGTAACAAAATGGCCGCCAGTCGGCCATCTTTAATCTGATCTCGAAAAAAATGATGTGCATATGTAACCCATCATTCATTATCTGTGTGCCAAATTTGAACAAGATCGGTAAATGCATGTCCGATAAATGATTGAGGACGTGGTCAATATCGGGTTTTTTACAACTAAAAATGGCCGCCGGTCGGCCATCTTTGATAAATTGCAAGATAAAGTGAAGTGCAAGTATATGTCACCATGTGCTGTGCTTGTGCCACCTTTGAACAAAATTGGTCTGTGCATGTCCGAGAAATTATTGGAGACACATTTAAGTAACAAAATGGCCGCCAGTCGGCCATCTTGGATCTGATCTGGAAAAAAACGACGTGCATATGTATACTGTCAAGTATTGTCTTTGTGCCATGGATGACGTGCATAAGTATGAACAAAATTGGTCAATACATCTCCGAGATATGGTTGTGGATGGAAGGACGGATGGACAGATGGAAGAGACCAAATCCATAAGCCCCCATTTCGGACTATGTCCAACGGGGGCTAATAATAGGAATCCTAGCTGCTGCTGTAAAGTGTATCAAATAAAAGAGAGTGATGGAGGAAGAAGATAATACAGTTACACTGGATGGGGTTTTAGCTGGAGAGATAGAATCATGGCCAGAAAAGGTGAGGGTATGACCAGAAAGGATGGATTGTGCACTAGAGGAATGACAGTGTGGTCTATAAGGAGAAGGTGGGGCTTTGAGAGACAAAGGTATGGCCAAGAGTGGCAGGACCATTGCTAGGAAGCAAGGAGTCGCAAAAAGTAGAGAAAAAGGTAAGACCTGTGTTACACGTGTCCTTCATGAGTCGACAGCGATCCTTTACCGATGATGCACTGCGACCGAGGGCTGCCCCGATTGCTGCCCAATCATTTCCATGTTTCATACGCAACCTGCACTGACACAAAGACAGTACGACCCTTATATTGTGTTTGGAATAAACAAATGTAATGTCTGACATTTAGATTGACAAAGTAGTCACTCACTCTTTGAGCTGCTTGATCTCCAATGAAGAATATCTGTTTATTGTTCAAAAAAAAAAAAGTGGAAGAAATCATCACGCCACTGACTAGTAGTACGTATAGCAGCAAATAGCAAATTATGGCGACAATGTAAGCATTTTGCATACAACAGCTGATTTTGCATGCAACAGCAAATTTTCAACAAATGTGGATGTCATAATGTGCAATATCATTGAATAGACTGTGCGTAAACGATTGCTTGTAAAGATTTAAATACCATGACAAGTATACACATGTTCTCAAATGCCAGACTTGGCCTTTTTTGAAAAAAATAGAGGGGATATTGTAATCGGCTCCGTCTGTCTGTCTGTTTGTCTGTCTGTCTGTCTGTCTGTCACACTATCTCCTGAATGGTTGAGCAGAAATTCATCAAACTTGGTAATAATGATAACCACATGGTAAGAAGGTGCGAGAGCAGTGTCATTTTTGACCCTGCCTCCTGGAGTGGGGTCAAAAGGTCAAATACTGCAAAATGCAATTACAAGCACATTTTAAAATGAAACTTTGTATATGCAATCAATATTGGGGGATGTGTGAAATAGGTAACGGTTCTTTGATTTGACCCCCGAGTTTATGCCTCAAGGGGGGGAGGAATTATGGTCACATGGGTCAAACTTCATCCGCAGCTCAATGGAATACTGTTCCCCCCTCTGGGCCGGTGCTCCTGCCTCACACCTAGCTCGGCTTCACGCTGTTGAAACCAAAGCTTTCAGAATCATTGGAATCTCCCGCGATGAAGCTATCTCCGAGGGCCTTTCACTCACTCACCGCAGGCAGGTTGGTGGTCTTTCTGTCTTCTACCGACTCCTCTCCGGCCTTGTTCCCCCAGCTCTCTGTGCTCTGTCCCCCAAATATTCCTATAGGTCGCACAAGATCTGCCAGCAACCCTCTTATGGTTAAACTGCCAAAATCAACACTCTCTGCTCACCTTCACTCCTTCATTCCTCTTTTCTCCCACCTCTGGAACAAACTCCCCCACTCTCTTCAATCCCACTCCTCCCTCCAGGTTTTTAAAACAGCTGTTCACCACCATCTCTTATCTCCCCCATCCAAAACCTTGATCTCTTCGACCCTTGGTAATTCACCACAGATCCACTTTTTTTGAAATACCGACTTATTTCCTGAAAGTTCTAGCAGTGTCCATGTGTTTTATACCTCCTCCACCCCCGCCCCCTTCCCATGCCTCTTCCCCCCAAACCCTCTCCCTCCCACAGATCTCCCGTTGTCCCTATTCTCTGCTGTTGTACTTGTGTGCATCCCTCTCTCTCCCCATCTTGTCTCCCGCTCCCTTTATTGTATGTTTTGTGTGTCCGTTTGTTTTTTTTGTGATTGATGTTAGCTCTTACACGAGCATCGATGTTGTATACAAAAAAAAAAAAATCCTATTACAAGCACATTTTTATATGAAACTTTGTATATGCAATCAATATTGTGGGAACTGTGAAATAGGTAACGATTCTTTGATTTGACCCCCGAGTTCATGCTTCAGGGGTGAGGAATTATGGTCACATGGGTCAAAACAGGGAAAAAAATGTTTTACTCTAAATTTGATATTGGGTCATTCCTGGTGGAACTTTTTGCCATCTTTCAACATTGCTTTAG
>NC_136264.1:183493168-183775668 GCF_964187855.1 Myxine glutinosa | reverse complement strand
GCATTCAGGCCAGAGTTCAATTTTCGTCTCATCAGACCACATAATATTTTGCCTCATGCTCTCAGATTCTTTCACATTACTTTTTGCAAACACCAGGTGTGCTGTCATGTACCTTTTTCTCAGGAGTAGCTTCTATCTGGCCCTCTCCCATAACGCCTAGATTTGTGAAATGTTGTATAGGCTGTTGTCCTTTTGGCAGGTTCCCCCATCTCAGCCAAGGAACTCTGTGGTTCTGTCAGAGTGATCATTGGGTTCTTGGTCACTTCCCTGATAAAAGGTTCTTATTGCCCGGTTGCTCAGTTTGGTTTGTCGGCCAGCTCTAGGAAGAGTCAGTTCTATATTCTTTCCATTTCCGAATGATGGAGCTCACTGTGCTCTTGGGAATTTTAAACACTCTAGGAATTGTTTTATATCCTTCCCCAGATCTATGCCTCACAATTCTATCTCGGAGTTCTACGGACAGTTCCTTGAACTTCGTGGTAGAGTTTCTGCTCTGGCATGCACTGTCAACTGTGGGGCGTTATATAGAAAGGTGTGTTTCTTTCTAAATCATGTCCAATCAATTGAATTGCCCACAGGTGGACTCCATTCAAGTTGTAGAGACATCTCAAGGATGATCAAAGGAAATTTGATGCACCTGAGCTCAATTTGGAGCGTCAGAGTAAAGGGATTGAATACTTATTAACTCGAGACATTTTAACTTTTCATTTTTAATTAATTTGTAAACATTTCTAAAAAAAACAATTCCACTTTGACATTTTGAGATATTATGTGTAGATCAGCGACCAAAAAAATCTCAATTTAATCAATTTTAAATTCAGTCTCCAACACAACAGAATGTGAAAAAGTCAAGGGGTGGGAATATTTTGTGAAGGCATAAAAGGACAGATGTTGGACCAGCTCTTGATTCTCCTGCAGTGGCTGCTGTCTGCCTGTCTGAAGGATGAGAAATGATACGAATCATCAGAATGAATCATCAGAAAAGAGATCAGCAGGATTTTCTCAGGAATAAGATAGATCTTTGATGAAAATGAGGAACAAGACTAGGCCCAAGACGTTGCCTTGGGGGCACTCAATCCAGTCTTGACAGGGAGAGGAAGTGAGAGGATCCCGTTAAGAGCTACATGCGGATCACGGAAGTGGAGGTCAGTGATCCATGAGAGGAGGTGACCTTGGATGTCATCACACTTAAGATACTATCGCGTGACTACCCTGTAGTGAACACCGCAGGGCGACACGGATGACCAAACGAGCTTTAACTCCGAAGTGTTCAATTCAATGTGACGGTATTCTTCACATGCAAGGGAAATGGGGATGATGAACTTAACTGGATGGCTTCCACCCGACTTCTTCACACCTGGATAATTAATCAACTCAAACGACACAGAATTAAAATTTACAAAAATGCCGGCTTTATTAAAGAAAATGCCAGTCACAAAGAATGCACTATAAAACTAAATTCCCAATTGGAGCGCCCCCACACAGACCCGAATACAGACAATGGGAAAAATAACTGGAAAATAAATATGTGTGATTTGTGTCACTTAGCTCTAATCGGCTCTTGAACCTCCTCAGGAATCGTCCCGGTCCCCGCATCCTTGGCGGGAACCGCATGCTTTGCCGCACAGCTCGTGGGTGGAAAACCAGGCCTCCATGCACAGTTCGCTCCTCTGGCCATCGAGCGTGCGGCGAGCAGGCCGCGCTCGTCCACTCGTCTCTGCTCCACCAAGCACCGCTGCCTCTTATTCACTCGGCACGGCCCTCAGCCATCACAAAGCAACGGCCAAGCGCACCAGAGTCCACGAGCCGCGACTGCCTTTCCACACGATTGTCAAAAACCCAGTCAGGGATCTAAAATGCCTGCACAGTGACAATGTCACAACGCAAGAGGCAATAAGCGACTGTTCGCTATGGGATCCAAAACAAGACGAAGAGTGATGTCGGGACACGACCATTCACCACCAGATCCAGAACCCGAGAGAGAAAATGTCCGCCGTTCTAATTGTTTTGTCCTCGAGGCTCTGACGTCGTCCCACAACGTCTCCGTGTCTGCTCCTATCAGCGAGTCCCACGTTACCAGTCCTTGCGCCAATCAAATCCCGGACCAATCACTGCTCTGCAGGGCATGGCCTCATGGGCCTTTTGTGCCTGTGTGTTCACCAGGTAGATGTTATCCGCAGTAGTGCTCAATGTCCTGCTTCCGGTTGGTTTTTATTTAGTGTCATAAATGGGCGATTTCTTACTATCTGTGTGTGCTGCTGGTGTCATAAGGAACAGAGGAAAAATAACAGAGGCCATTACATACAGGGGATTAATTACCCTTAATCCCTAGATAATTGACAAACCCCACCCCTCTCATGGGGACAAAGATACGCTCTTCCACGACATACGGTCTACACAAATTTCCTACTTATTACATGGGGTTTCTTCTTCTTCAAGACAGTCGGAGCACACTACCTATGCAATTCTACCTGGACTAAAGTATTGCCTACCCCCTACAAACATAACAATACATAAAATAACTTCAAACTTAAGATAATATAGCTTTATATAGTATGGGTGCGAGATACACATGTAATTGGACAAGCCATGGCTTTCGAACACACTTTGCTTAAATTTCATTATGAAACTTGAACTCACCCTTATTTTGTAGAGAATTCTTATCTCCCTTTGTTGTAAACCATGTCTGGTTCACAGGATCAGCTTCAACCTGGCTTTGCTGTGGAGACACAGGATCTAGTGGCACCTGCACTCTCACCAACAAAGGAAGCCAGTCGAGTAGCATCAGTTGCTGCGTCCCCCTTTGACATGCATCAGGGCATAGTCTTCCACCTCCCGAGTAGACATTTGAAGTTTAACGATGTGAAAGTACAGGAGTGGATACGTATTGTTACAAAAATGACTTTGGGGTTAATAAGAAGTTATAGGCTTTCATCCGCAGCTCAATGGAATACTGTTCCCCCCTCTGGGCTGGTGCTCCTGCCTCACACCTAGCTCGACTTCACGCTGTTAAAAACCAAAGCGTTCAGAATCATTGAAATCTCCCGCGATGAAGCTAACTCCAAGGGCCTTTCACTCACTCACCGCAGGCAGGTTGGTGGTCTTTCCGTCTTCTACCGACTCCTCTCTGGCCTTGCCCCCCCCCCCCCCAGCTCTCTCTGGGCTCTGTCCCCCAAATATTCCTTCAGGTCGCACAAGATCTGCCTGCAACCCTCTTATGGTTAAACTGCCAAAATCTAGGCTCTCTGCTCACCTTCACTCTTTCATTCCCCTTTTCTCCCGCTTCTGGAACAAACTCCCCCACTCCATTCAATCCCACTCCTCCCTCCAGGTCTTTAAAACAGCTGTTCACCACCATCTCTTATCTTCCCCCATCCAAAACCTTGATCTTTTCTACTCCCACTAATTCACCCCAGATACACTTTTTCGAAATTCCAACTTCTTTCCTGGAAGTCCTTGCAGTGTCCATATATTTTATACCTCTCCCACCTCCCCCCCAAGCCCTCTCCCTTCCACAGTTCTCTCGTTGTCCCTGCTCTCAAATGTTGTGTTTGTGTCCTTCCCCCTCTCTCCCCATCTTGTCTACCACTCCCCTTATTTTGTGTTTTATGTGTTGGTTTGTGTCGGTTTGACTTTTTGTGTGATTAATGTTAGCTCTTTCACGAGCCTCGATCTTGTATCCCCCCCCCCAAAAAAAAAATTACCCACATTGTACTGTCATACAATTAATTACCCTCTACAAATGTTTATTCCACATGTGTTACCATCAAGCTTCAAACAGGAGGTTTTACAACCATGGCAGGTCCACATGTGTTACCTCGCAGAACCGGGACATCGACCGCGCATGTGCAAGTGCATCGCTATCTTCACCACAGCGGGATATCGCTACAGCATGATATACACCATGGCAGGATATTCACCACAGTGGGACATTCACTACAGTGGGATATTCACTGCAGCTGCTGTTCTCCTCAGTGTCATCACTCAGCCCATGTTCTCCTCAGTGTGACCACTCAGCCTGTGTTCTCCTCAGTGTGATCACTCCGCCCGTGTTCTCTCAGCACAATGTCTACTCAGCCAATGATCTCAGCACGATCACTCCGCCCGTGTTCTCTCAGCACAATGTCTACTCAGCCAATGATCTCAGCACGATCTCCACTCAGCCCGTGTTCTCCTCAGCACAATGTCTACTCAGCCAGTGATCTCCTCAGCACGATTTCCACTCAGCCCGTGTTCTCCTCAGCACAAGTCTACTCAGCCAGTGATCCCCACAGCGTGATCTCTTCCGCATGATCTCCACTCAGCCAGTGTTCTCCTCAGTGTGATCTCCTCAGCACGATCTCCACTCAGCCGGTATTCTCCTCAGCACGATCTCCATTCAGCTGGGAGTTCTCCTCAGCGTGAACCCCACACAGTCGGTGTTCTCCTCAACGCAGTCTCCACTCAGCTGGTATTCTCCTCAGCACGATCTCCATTCAGCTGGGGGCTCTCCTCAGCGTGAACCCCACACAGCCGGTGTTCTCCTCAATGCGGTCTCCACACAGCTGGTGTTCACCCCAGCATGATCTCCACTCAGCCGGTGTTCTCCTCAGTGTGATCTCCTCAGCACGATCTCCACTCAGCCCGTGTTCTCCTCAGCACAAGTCTACTCAGCCACCAGTGATCTCCACAGCGTGATCTCCTCAGCATGATCTCCACTCAGCTGGTGTTCTCCTCAGTGTGATCTCCTCAGCACGATCTCCACTCAGCCGGTATTCTCCTCAGCACGATCTCCATTCAGCTGGGAGCTCTCCTCAGCGTGAACCCCACACAGTCGGTGTTCTCCTCAACGCAGTCTCCACTCAGCCAGTATTCACCCCAGCATGATCTCCACTCAGCCGGTGTTCTCCTCAGCATTATCTCCATTCAGCTGGGGGTTCTCTTCAATACGGTCTACACACAGCTGGTGTTCTCCTCAGCCAGTGTCCTCAGCGCTACCTCCACTCAGCCGGTATTCTCCTCAAAACGATCTCAATTCAGCAAGGGTGTCTCCTCAGCATGATCTCCAAAGACACCATAGAAACCAAGCCCTTCAAGATCATTGAAATGCCCACGATGAACCTGAGTCCATGGACCTATCACTTGCCATAGCAGACGGGTCGGTGATCTCTCCGTCTTCTATCGCCTCCTTTCTGGTCTTGTACCCTTTGTTATTTCCGTTTTTTGCCCTCCCCTCCCCCAGGCCCAGGTTTCTGCAGGGCACACGTGGTCCACCCGCAACCCCCTTCTGGTGAAGCTCTCAAAGTCTAGAATCACTGCTCACCTCTATATATTTGTTCCTCTTTTTCCTGTCTGTGGAACCAACTTCCATTTTCTCTTCAATCTCATTCTACCATCTAGGTCTTCGAGACAGCTGTTCGAAGCCCAAGCTCACCCCTTTCCATACTTCCAGTTTTTCCTTCCTGAGTGTTTGCTTTTGTATCCATCCTGTCCAACCTGTATGACCTCCCCTGCGCCCCCTTCCTTATTCGTCTGTCTCCCACTATTTTGTCCCTCAACCCTGCCGTTGGTGTCCCCACCTCCCTTCTGTTTCTACTATTCCTTTTGTTCTATTACGTTCTGATCTGTTACACGAGCCTTGACTTTTTAATACAAAAAGGAATATAGTTACTAATTCAATTCAAACCTCGAGTTGGGCAATCGTTCCAGGGGAGTCATCACTGCAGGGAGCTTCCTGCAGGCTGGATGAGCTGCTCTCCTGTCCGATAACAACTGTCACTCCATAATCCTTGTTACTGCCTGGAATACACACCTTGTAGTTAATTCAGTCACATGTAAATCTGAATCAATGATAAGTATACAGCATATCCTCATACATGGTAATGCTCCATATAACCTGTAAAGCCATCGCATTAAAGAGTCGAAACGGTAACACGGAATCATATATTATACAAAAGGTTAGAGGAATTTTCAGCAATGTTGCAGATGAGAATCAAACTTACTAAAGTAAACTTTTCTTCCAACTGAGACCAAAAGTAAACTTTTCCTCCAACTGAGGTCAAAAGTAAACTTTTCCTCAAACTTAGAACAAATAAACTTTTCCTCAAACTGAGAACAAAAGTAAACTTTTCCTCCAACTGAGGTCAAAAGTAAACTTTTCCTCAAACTAAGACCAAATAAACTTTTCCTCAAACTGAGAACAAAATTAAACTTTTCCTCAAACTTTTCCTCTCTCGTCATAGTCAACGTGTGGCCCTGAATGGATTTCTCTCTTCTCCCCTTCCTGTTCTGGCTGGAGTTCCCCAAGGTAGTGTGCTGGGCCCTGTGCTTTTTCTGGTCTTCATCAATGATCTGCCTCCACAATGTCTGATGAATATCTGCCTGAAATGAATATCTGCCTCCACTATCTCCGACTCTCTGGAAAATCCTCTCTATCTCTTTGCTGATGACTCCACTCTCTGCCGCTCCATTCCTCATCCCGCAGATCGGCAGTCTGCAGCATCCTCACTCTCTGCAGACCTGGACAAAATCACAGACTGGTCAAACAAGTGGAACATGTCTTTCAATCCTGACAAATCTCACACTCTTACGATGTCTCCGAAAGGACCGACTGGAAAACCCTCCCATCTACTTTCTCAACAATCCTCTCCAAGAAGTTCTGTCGCTCAAGCTTTTGGGTCTCACTATCTGCCATGATCTTTCTTGGGAAAACCACATTTCCAAGCTGGCCTCCAAAGCCAGTCACCGACTGGGCATCCTCCATCGTGCGAAGTCCTTCCTTGGCACACCTGAGCTCCTCACCACATACAAGACTTTCATCCACAGCTCAATGGAATACTGTTCCCCCCTCTGGGCCGGTGCTCCTGCCTCACACCTAGCTCGTCTCCACGCTGTTGAAACCAAAGCTTTCAGAATCATTGGAATCTCCTGCGATAAAGCTAACTCCGAGGGCCTTTCACTCACTCACCGCAGGCAGGTTGGTGGTCTTTCCGTCTTCTACCGACTCCTCTCCGGCCTTGCTCCCCCAGCTCTCTCTGTGCTCTGTCCCCCAAATATTCCTTCAGGTCGCACAAGATCTGTCTGCAACCCTCTTATGGTTAAACTGCCAAAATCTAGGCGCTATGCTCACCTTCACTCTTTCATTCCCCTTTTCTCCCGCCTCTGAAACAATCTCCCTCACTCCCTTAAATCCCACTCCTCCCTTAAGGTCTTTAAAACAGCTGTTCACCACCATCTCTTATCTTCCCCCATCCAAAACCTTGATCTTTTCTACCCCCGCCAATTCACCCCAGATACACTTTTTTGGAAATTCCAACTTCTTTCCTGGAAGTCCTTGCAGTGTCCATATGTTTTATACCTCTCCCACACCCCCCAAGCCCTCCCCCTCCCACATTTCTCCCGATGTCCCTGCTCTCAAATGTTGTGTTTATGTCCTTCCCCCTCTCTCCCCATCTTGTCTACAGCTCCCCTTATTTTTGTGTTTTATGTGTCGGTTTGACTTTTTGTGTGATTAATGTTCGCTCTTTCACGAGCCTCGACCTTGTATACAAAAAAATAAAAAATAATAAAAACTGACACCAAAAGTAAACTTTTCCTCCAACTAACACCAAACGTAAGCTTTTCCTCCAACTGAGACCAAAAGTAAACTTTTCCTCCAACTGAAACCAAAAGTAAACTTTTCCTCAAACTAAGACCAAATAAACCTTTCCTCCAACTGAGGCCAAAAGTAAACTTTTCCTCCAACTTAGACCAAAAGTAAGCTTTTACTCCAACTGAGACCAAAAGTAATCTTTTCCTCCAAATGAGACCAAAAGTAAACTTTTCCTCCAACTTAGACCAAAAGTAATCTTTTCCTCCAAATGAGACCAGAAGTAAACTTTTCCTCCAACTTAGACCAAAAGTAAGCTTTTACTCCAACTGAGACCAAAAGTAATCTTTTCCTCCAAATGAGACCAAAAGTAAACTTTTTCTCCAACTGAGACCAAAAGTAATCTTTTCCTCCAAATGAGACCAAAAGTAAACTTTTCCTCCAACTTAGACCAAAAGTAAGCTTTTACTCCAACTGAGACCAAAAGTAATCTTTTCCTCCAAATGAGACCAAAAGTAAACTTTTCCTCCAACTGAGGCCAAAAGTAAACTTTTCCTCCAACTGAGACCAAAAGTAAACTTTTCCTCCAACTGACACCAAAAGTAAACTTTTCCTCCAACTGAGGCCAAAAGTAACTTTTCCTCCAACTGAGGCTAAAATTAAACTTTTTCTCCAACTGACACCAAAAGTAAACTTTTCCTCCAAATGAGGCCAAAAGTAAACTTTCCCTCCAACTGAGGCTAAAATTAAACTTTTCCTCCAACTGAGACCAAAAGTAAACTTTTCCTCCAACTGAGGCCAAAAGTAAACTTTTCCTCCAACTGAGGCCAAAAGTAAACTTTTCCTCCAACTGAGGCTAAAAGTAAACTTTTCCTCCAAATGACACCAAAAGTAAACTTTTCCTCAAACTGACACCAAAATTAACTTTTCCTCCAAGTGAGGCCAAAAGTAAACTTTTCCTCCAACTGAGGCTAAAAGTAAACTTTTCCTCCAACTGAGACCAAAAGTAAACTTTTCCTCCAACTGAGGCCAAAAGTAAACTTTTCCTCCAAGTGAGGCCAAAAGTAAACTTTTCCTCCAACTGAGGCTAAAAGTAAACTTTTCCTCCAACTGACACCAAAAGTAAACTTTTCCTCAAACTGACACCAAAATAAACTTTTCCTCCAAGTGAGGCCAAAAGTAAACTTTTCCTCAAACTGAGACCAAAATAAACTTTTCCTCCAATAGGTGGACAAGTGAGAAAAAATAGAGACGTTCCGATGGGGGAGTGAAGTAAAAAGAGGGAATTAATTAAATATCTATACACACAGGTGCAAAAAGAAACAACAACAACAAAACATTTTACACCATTTTGGTGTCAGCAGGGGAGGAAAATGCCAATTCGTACCAGTCTTGAATGTCTGTTGTACAAGACTTTTCATACTCTAATACACATGTAGCACATCATGAATGATCATTTGCATTCAATGGACCAGTTTTTAACCATCACAATGGATCTCATAGTCATAGGCCCTTCCTCAAGTCTCCTTACAAACAGAATATTGTGTGGATTTGAGGTTGAGTCAAAGATGCACACCTGTAGCTTCTGATGATGTTGTCAAGGCTGGGTCATCCTCAGACAGTAAGCAAAGCTCTTTCTGTGCTGACTCAACATTGTCATCTACTCCAAGTGAATTGTCTGGTGGGGATACAAAAGCGTGACGTCACAGTGTTAACATCCTAATTTGTGATGAAAAACTAAATTGGTAGCTTATAGCAATTAATGTTGGAGAATAATTAAAAATGAAACTGTAAACTAGTCGATTTCAAACCACTGCACCCTGGACTTGTGTTTAGGGATGTTTACCATATACAGTACTGTAGTCCTACATCACAATTTCCAAGAGTGAGTTGGTGGAGAATGTGGAGAACCAATAGAGAAGGAAACGAGTTTGTAACCACTTTACTACTCCAAAGTAACTGTTTGTAGCCAGCTCGGTTTTGGGGGATATTTATATTATTTTTGGAAACCTTTCCTTCTGACACCAGCATAGAGTCATTGTTTTCACGTTACTCTTCCAGCCCCTGCACTTGATATGCTGGCCTCTTGTTTTGTCAAGGAAAGTACCGCTCCACGACTTTGCAGGAGCATCATGGCGGTTTTCATTCATGGTGTCCGCAGTCAATCTGTGGATTATTGTGAACTGTCTGGCCCATTATTCAAAATGGCCCTGTTTTGGCATCAATGAACAGTCTTACACATACAGCATGGACCTTGCAACTTCATGGACATTACCGTGACAATGTCTAATATATATATATATATATTCTGGCCCAAAACGGCGCTTTCTTTCATGTGCTCAAATGTGGATGGTGGTTGTGTTTTCACCCCTGTTTGTCTGTTTGTTTGTGAGCAGGATATCTCAAAAAGTTGTGCACGGATTCGGACGAAACTTGTTGGACAGGTTTATTGCGTGACAAGGACTAATTGATTTGATTTTGGGGAAGATCCGGATCTGGATCTGGATACTGGAATTTTTTAATTTATAAATGATTATACTGTTCAGCCTGGTGGAGATATGCAGTCTACCAAGTGCAGTTCTACTTCTCTGTTTATTCTTAATTATCTGCTCAAAGTTGTGGAAATGTTGTGCATCTTCCACTTCCAGAGCATAGTAATTCCGGCTTCCAAAAGATCCTTCCCAGATCGAATATCCCATAGAAACCAATCGGGACCAGTACAACATTTCTATGGGTCTCTATTGGAAATCAAGGTTTCTATAAGTTTCTACAGGAACCAGTAAAGTTTCCAGTAGAAACGTAACCAGATCCGGTTGAAACCAATAGAAACCATTAGATGCAAATGGTCTGACTCCCCATAGCAACCCATAGAAACCATTAGATGCAACTGGTCTGACACCACATAGAAACCAATACGAACCATCAGATACAACTGGTCTGACACCCCATAGAAACCAATAGGAACCATTAGATGCAACTGGTCTTACACCACATAAAAATCCAAATAAATCATTAGATGCAACAGGTATGACACCCCACAGAAACCATTAGATGCAACTGGTCTGACACCCCATAGAAACCCATAGAAACCATTAGATGCAACAGGTATGACACCCCACAGAAACCATTAGATGCAACTGGTTTGACACCCCATAGAAACCAATAGGAACCATTAGATGCAACTGGTCTTACACCCCATAGAAACCCATAGAAACCATTACATGCAACTGGTCTTACACCCCATAGAAACCATTAGATGCAACTGGTCTGACACCCCACAGAAACCCATATAAACCATTACATGCAACTGGTCTGACACCCCATATAAACCATTAGATGCAACTGGTCTTACACCCCACAGAAACCCATAGAAACCATTACATGCAACTGGTCTGACACCCCATATAAACCATTAGATGCAACTGGTCTGACACCCCACAGAAACCCAAAGAAACCATTAGATGCAACAGGTATGACACCCCACAGAAACCATTAGATGCAACTGGTTTGACACCACATATAAACCAATAGGAACCATTAGATGCAACTGGTCTTACACCCCATATAAACCCAAAGAAACCATTAGATTGAACAGGTATGACACCCCACAGAAACCATTAGATGCAACTGGTCTGACACCCCATAGAAACCCATAGAAACCATTAGATGCAACTGGTCTGACACCCCATAGAAACCATTAGATACAACTGGTCTCACACCACATAGAAACCCAAAGAAACCATTAGATGCAACTGGTTTGACACCCCATATAAACCAATAGGAACCATTAGATGCAACTGGTCTTACACCACATATCAATCCAAATAAACCATTGGATCCAACTGGTCTGACACCCCATAGAAACTCATAAAAACCATTAGATTCAACTGGTCTGACACCCCATAGAAACTCATAAAAATCATTAGATACAACTGGTCTGCCACCACATAGAAACCATTATATGCAACTGGTCAGAAACCCCACAGAAACCCATAGAAACCATTAGATGCAACTGGTGTGATACCCATAGAAACCAATAGGAACCATTAGATTCAACCGGTCTGACACCCCATAGAAACCCACAGAAACCATTAGATGCAGCTGGTCTGACACCCCATATAAACCCAAAGAAACCATGAGATGCAACTGGTCTGACACCACATAGAGAAAACGCTGGACTGTTCTGAAGTGGCCAGCAATGAGTCCAGATCTAATTCCCATTGAACACCTGTGGGGAGATCTGAAAACAGCAGTTGGGAGAAGTCACCTTTCAAATCTGGGAGAACTGGAGCAGTTTGCACAAGAAGAGTGGGTCAAACTGCCAGTAGAGAGGCGTAGGAAGCTCATTCATGGCTATAGGAAGTACTTCACTACAGTTATTTTGTCCAAAGGCCGTGTTACCAAATATTAAGTCTAGGGTGTCAATAATTTTGTCAATGCCATTTCTTTTTATTTTCTGTTTTAAAAGGATATATTAAGTTCTGAATCAAAAACAAAGGTTCTGTAATATTAACAGTGAAATAAAGAATTGTGGAGACAAAATACTTTTGTCAATTTCAACTTCGTTTTCTGGAAGAAATGGTGCATTATTTGAAAAAAGTGCAAGGGTGCCAATATTTTTGGCCATGACTGTATATACTGTGCATGTACTATTGATTGATATTATTCATTTTTTTGCCATACCAATCAAATTTATTCCCAACCAACCCCAATATGTGCATACCATTGCAGCTAAGCACCAGGTTTCCATCCTCATCTTGGCACACCAACACACTTCCCATGCCATCGAGCGGCAATGTTGGACTATCGTGGTCATCCTCCAAGGAGGTCATTTCCCCTGGTTGGGCAAACCTCGGGCACGCACATCACACTGGGCTCTCTATGGACATTCCCCGTGAGTGGACATGTCGTGCCACCCAGAGCTACTTGACAAGCAGGAGGAAGAAAACAATGATTAGCCAGCACGACAGTTATGGAACAATACTTGGACATCTCTACTAATATTCCCTGGTTTTAAAAAAGTATATAAAATGAAGGCATCATTCAGGCATTAATGTATAACGATGCAATATTTTTTGATGAAAAAAGCGAAGAAGGAGTTATAGGATCCCCTGCATCTCATTTTCCACAAATAATTGCCTTTGCCAGTTGTTTATCAGGGAAGGCCTACTCAATAATGGTTGCTCGCCATGTGAGTCCCTCACTTGCACTTAGATCTATTTATTTTTGCAACTTGGCACTTTTTATGACTTATTGTCTCCTTATGTTGTTCACGCAGCCAAATCTTCACTTGGAAGTGTCTATTCTTTCAACTTGGCCTTTGTCTAATTATGACGCTAAGCATATTGACCCTCGCAGACTCACAGTCACCCAGACTTTCATAATGACATGAATCTTTAAATTTCGACGAATCCCTTGCACATGTACAGCACAGCATCTCCTGTGGGTTGTTATCAATTGTGGGGGCTATACCATGGATGCATTTTACCCTTCGCAGATTAGGACAGGCCTTTCAAATTGATCCAGCATACCATATCACAATAGCCTATAATATTGTTGCGGATCCGCCGCCGGCCTTCTCCCCTTACCAAGGGGGGGATTAGTCCCCTTGTCTTTGACTGGCCTGGCGGGACCTGGGACCTATGACGTCCCTCCCGGACAGCGCGAAATAGGGTATTAGGACCAAATTCGCTATTATCTAAATACTCGCGCTGCCCTGAAGCAAGGGGATAAGATCCACACAAACCACGTGTGTTGAGACGCCGAGCGGTGCGTACACGCGATCCGTGCCGTTATCACTTACTAGACCCCGATTTAAGCAGTTCTTATTCGTGCCATGCTCAGTCAATGGATAAATCACAAAGGCGATCAAATTGGAAAAAGGAAGAACAAGATTTATTTACACTATACAATATGATTCAAGAAAAAGGGGACACAGTGCAGCCTTATACAGTCTTACTTAATACCCAGGACAAACGGGCCCGTCTCACACACACACACTCACACGGGGCTTGCAGCTGCAGGATGATGGTCCGCGCGTCCAGGGATGGCTCCCGTGCAGCTCCCTCCGGTCTCCGGCTCGTCCCGTGCAGATGGTAAGAGGAAAAGGCAGGAGCTCGTAGCGCCGTTTGGACGCACAGGGTTATTACGGGGCGAACGGTAGGGGGGTGGGCTCTGGTGCGGTTAGCGGTTATCACTGGCAGGTTTATCCGCATCTACTCGCGTGGCTGATAGTGTGGTATGAAGTGTAATCCCGTGCGATTTGCGTGTTAAAATTGATTTTTTTGCATTGTTGGATTAATTAGAGGTCAAAATATTGAAAAATAATGGGGTTCAAATTTTCCGACCCCCGGACCCCCCTTTATGGGGTGTTTTGTTTCCAGTGACCCCCGGGACTGACCATGTGACTTTCTCCCCTAACAACTGAGAGATTTTATCGATCTCGGGGTCGTTAGAGAGGTTTTCGATGACGCTAAATCCATTTATGATACTTTCGAAGCGACTGGAAGTGGCGATCCCAGATTTCCGCTCACCAAAGATGCTAAGGTCAAGGTCATTTCAATTGTAGCAATAAACTTAGGCATGTAATACCTCTTTTTTATGGTTTTCAGGCACAGGAAGACGTTTAGTGCAGTTATTTTTGCGATCTAGATGCCCTGTCGCGAGATAAGGACAAAAAAATATTGGTAAAATGCTCAAGGCTTTTTTTTGTTTGTTTTTCAGAAAGAAGGCTGACAGAGACTTGTACAAAACCATCTAGAGGTCATGTCTGAGAAGAACAGCGTGTGCATCATCTGCAATGAGGGAGCTACATCAAAGAAGAGACTGATAAACAATCCTGATATGATTGGCGAATTTATTTATTGTGCTAACGAGCGACTGTCTTTGGGTCAGGGTGATATTAAGTGACTTACAGATCGGTTAGCTAGCTTAGGTGAATCTGAACGGAAATCAGTATGGTATCATAGCGAATGTCGAAAACCCATCGTCAACACAAGCATGATTGAACGGCTAAGGGTTAAACGAGTCCGGTTTGATTCTCCTGCATGCCCTGCGCGTGGGCCTGGACGACCTTCCAGTGTGGCTGACTCTACCCGACCTAAAAGAACAAAAACCATCCCGAAGGAAAAGGTGTGTCTGTTCTCGTCATGTAGCTTTTGTTCTAATAACATATCAGAACCTCTCCATCGCGTTTACTCTGACAAGATGGGTGAAAACTTCCTCGAGATAAAGCTCAAGACTCAGGATGACCGCATCAGAACTTGCGTGTCCGAGTTAGAAGACGCTGGGGATGCCTCTGCTCTTGAAAAATACTATCATAGGAAATGTTTACGATACGCGCAGCGCACTTTAACGCGAAAAGATCATAGTAATACCCAGCTTATTGGCTCTCTATGTGATGAACAGTTGCTTCTCTCCGTCCAAAATACTCTTACTGCGGACGATCTTACTCTGAACATGGCTGAAGTGAATGGTGCATATTTGTCCATTTTGAAGAGGTGTAATGTAGAGATCAATCAGACAACCAACTACCACAAGCATTTGAAAAAGCTCATTACTGAACGGCTTCCGAATATCCAGTTCGTCCAATCACTACGCAAAAATGAGCCCGACAACCTCGTTCTTTCACTGGCGGTTAGGAAGGCCATGCAACTGAGGTCTGCACAGCTGGATAACGACGACACAGTTGGCAACTTGAAGAACATGGCAAACATTCTAAGGGAAGAGATAATGCAGCATCGAAGGTGGTCGTTCAGGGGAATGTTTGAAGACTTTGAGAATCCTCCACTTCTCCAGTTCTTCCTCACTCATCTCCTATTTGGCCGTCATGTTTTCAAAGTTTCTGAAATGCGCAATGCACAAGTGGACAAAACTGTTGATGTTGCTTGCCAGTTTCTCGTCCAGAATACTCAAACCGATCGCCAGGTAAAGCATCAGCCAAAACAAAACGAAATCTTTCAGCAAACTGCCCAGACGCCCCTCTCAATAGGCTTGCCGCTCACCATTCATTCCAGAGTTCGTGACAAAAACCTCGTCAATAACCTATCAGAAGTTTACATTGGGAGCGACTACCAGAGGCTCCTTGATCTCGAAAAGCACATAGAGCAAGGCATTCTTCAGCGAATGAAGGAGGCTGGTGGATTTTGTCTGCCTGATTTCATCAAGAAGGGATTGAACATCTGGTTCGCTGTTGATAACATCGACCTCTTAGAAGACACACCGACTGGACAGAACACATTCCATGGCACAGTGATCGTGATCAACCAGCGAGCAGAAGATGGCGAGCCCATCAACCAACCACTTGTCATCCCAGAGAAACTTCTCGCACCGGCACCACTCGCGTTCGAAGTCAAGTACCTGCAAGAGCCAATCATTTAACCTAAACCAATTCGATTTGAGGTCTACCATCTAGAAAAGCAGAGGAGTAAGATTTCCAAAGACTTCACTCACACCTGGGTGCTTGCCAACTACTACGGTACTGATGACAGAGGTGGTGAAAAGCTAAATGACCAACGTGTGGAGAATATAGAGCAGCAAGAGACTGAAGAACTGCAAGGTCAGACCGCAGGTCAAAACCCCAGATATTCCGACGATCCTATTCTTTCAGTGACAAAACGAATCCTTAAAGGTAAGGAGTTAGCAAAGGAAGAAGTTATGCCAACATGGGGTGCTACTAAATCTCTTCTGTTATCACGTTCCTGTCAGAGTCTGAGCCCGACTAACACAGAAGTGATCGCTCCGCTATTCAAGACTTCTCCAATGGATTACTTGACCCTCTATACTGTTCTGATGTTGACTCAGGGCATATCTGCTTTTGTGGTAGGTCCTGAGAGAAGAACCCTCATAACGCTCGATCTTGATCTTTACAGCCGCGCCCTCAAGATTCAGCAGTCAGTGAATAACACCAACTGGATTCTCCGAGCGGGCGTTCTGCATATTGCGTTTGCTGCCCTGCACGCTCTTGGCAAAACAATCGACGGAAGTGGCATTGACACGTGTGCGATTGAAAGCGGCACATACACTTCTGCAGGTCTTCGTGGGGTCTATGGTGGCAAGGCATACAAGCGAGGAGTTGAGTACCACATCACGACTAGCCTGGCGATCATGATGATGAAGTTTGACGCCATTTTCTCTGATCATCCACCTGAACCACTTCGTGACCAATGCGTTGCTCTCAAGAAAGCTCTCCACGACCGTAGCCAAGACATGGTTGATATCTACAACGACATCTGGTCCTCGTACTCAGAAAATCCCCATGAGAAAGAAGGTGACAACATCGGCGAGCTCGCTCAATTTCTCAACCAGTACCTCGAGCAAGTGGAAAGTCTTTTGCATCTCATAGGTGCCTGCCGTTCAGCTGACTGGGAAGGTTACTTGGCTGCCTTAGAGAACCTCATCAAGTATTTCTTCGCGGGCGATCTCCTGAATTATGCTCGCCTAATGCCAGTCCATCTTGCACAAATGAATGCTCTGGAAGAGGATGATCCAGTTACGTGGGAGGCCCTGAAATCAGAAGACATCGTTGTAGGAAAATCAGAAGTTCCCTTCACTCATCTTTTCACCGACCAGGCCCTGGAGCAAGAGATCAAAGGGTTGAAGCGTCACGGCGGGATGGTTGGATTGAGCCAAGACGAAGCTGCCCGAGACCGACTTCTTACTACCACACCTCACCTCGCTCGTATAGTGAAGCAGTATCTCAACAGTTTCCCTCAAGCCTCTAAATCTACTGAGCGAAGTGAACATTACCAGCTTTCGGGACAAGTTGCAGCGAGATCGAGAGAAAACGCTCTGAATATCTGTCACTCCATCGAGTTGCATTGCACGGGCAATCCGTTTACAGTAAAGCCTGCTTTGAAGAGCCTGGTGTCTTCAGCCCTTGTTCCAGAAGATGCGAAAGACGATATCTTGCGATTTGCAGGGAAGGGACAGAAATGTTTTAACGATTTCGTTCAAGACAGATTACTGCCCACATCAACACTTTCAGTTTGGGACCCAATGAAGAAACTGAAGCTAAAAACCTTTTCGAACTTGATGGAGAAAACTAAAGTTCGCGTTGGTGATAAGGTCATCAAGTTGCATGAAGATCGTGAACTGCTCGGCAGATTTCTTATCATCCAAAGAAGCTGGCCTCAGCTGGTGCCAAAACTAGAAGAGACAATCGGAGAGTATGAGATATCAGTGCTACCCCGCTCCCTTTGCGCTGTTGATGGGTCTCTGTACATTCCGACGGACAAGGCCAGTCTGATGCATGCCGTTGAAGGGGCGAAGGGGCAACCACTTCAATCGCCTCCTCTTCTCGATATATCTCCGGCGGATGGTCCATCGCGAGTTCTTGTCATTGACGCCATGGCTGTGGTTCAGAGTATGAAGAAAACAACGATAATGCGAAAGCTATCGGACCTCCAAGACGCATTTATCAAGCGGATGGAGTACATGATGACAGGCTACAATGAGGCTTGAGTGGTATTTGATCGTTATCTGGATCAAACTCTGAAGAACAAGATGCGCCAGAAGAGAAGTAAGACCTCCACAGAATATGCCATCCACCCAGATATGAAGCTCACAATGTCTCTAAAGGAGATTCTGTCTGCATCAAGTTCTAAGAGTAAACTGACTTCTATGTTCGCTCAGGGTTTGTTGGAACACTTCTCCGGTAACAATACCTTCAAACTAGTCGTCGTGTACAACACCAAGATCAAGGGTCACAATTTTGAAGAAGATCATTCACACGAAGAAGCTGATACACTGATACCTCATCAAGTCTTGGCTTCTATCGCTGAAAGTGATATGTGTTTGGTCACCCGACACAGACGTCCTCACACTTCTCCTGGACCTGGTCTCTTGTGGTCGTCTTGGAGCTCAAGCTCGTCTGAAGTTTTTAACTGGTAAGGGAACGAAGTAACGCGAAATTGATGTGGTGGACCGAGTTGGAGTAATAGGTCTTCGGAAATGTCAAGGACTGATTGGACTCCACAATTTCTCTGGCGCTGACTGGGGTGGGAAATTCATGGGAATCACCAAGAAGACCTGGGTTGGTGCCTACATGAAGCTTGATGAAGATGATCCTGCCATCAGCTGCTTCCGGGAGCTTGGTGAGGGTCCTATCCCGACCACGCTGACGAATGGTGAACTGCCCTCTCAGGTCAAGGATTTGGAGAAGTTTGTCTGTCGCGTATACTGCTCGACCGGTCCTACAACCCTACCGGCGCTTAGATGGGAACTATTTCGGTCAAAAAACTTAGAGGGAGAGATGTTACCTCCTACTCGCGCTGCGTTATTGCCCCACATCCATCGCGCAAATTACATCGCCATGCGGGATAAATCATAAACTACAAACTGCCCGACTCTGCCTTCTATTGAACAAAATGGATGGATTGTAAAGAAAGTTCTATATGTTCTGGTGGGATGTCTCAACCTCCCTGCCCCAAAAGCTGTGATTGAGCTTACGAAATGTAAATGTAAATCAAGCTGCAAAGGCAGATGCAGTTGTTGGAAGAACGGTCTTCCATGCACTCCTCTATGTAAATGTTATGTCGATAACTGTGTGAATTTGGTCAGAAATGATATACATAGCGAAGACGTTGACGAATAATCCGTCCAGTAGTTTAGTTTGCATGATTCTCGGATGTGTTATCTTGAGAATTTAGAGGAATTGTGTTACATTTCTTAACTACTTGTGTCGATAATTGTGTACATTTGGTAAGAAATGATATAGTTAGCGAAGATTTTGACGAATAATCCGTCCAGTAATTTTAGTTTAAAAGCTATTTAATTATCAAAATTATCTTGCATGATTCTCGGATGTGTTATCTTGAGAATTTAGAGGAATTGTGTTACATTATTACATACTTGTGTAAACAAAAACATTTTGTGACATTAAACAAGCTAAACACACATAGTTCTGTATTTATATCATTTGTAAGACTTTTGCTATTTCGGTAAATATTTTCTAAATTTGACTAAGAATGGCTTTAAAACGTAGATTTATTTGTGACTGGCCAGTCTGATCGCAAAAATAACTGCTTCAGCCGTCTTCTCGTGCATGAAAACCCTCAGAGAGTGGTACTATATGACCAGGTTTTATCGCTACCTTCGAAATGACCTTGACCTTGGCATGGAACCTAACCGGAAGTCGGGGATCGCCACTTCCGGTCGCTTCGAAAGTATCATAAATGGATTTAGCGTCATCGAAAACCTCTCTAACGACCCCGAGATCGATAAAATCTCTCAGTTGTTAGGGGAGAAAGTCGCATGGTCAGTCCCGGGGGTCACTGGAAACAAAACACCCCTTAAAAGGGGGTCCAGGGGTCGGAAAATTTGAACCCCATTATTTTCGAATAAATTGACCTAAAATCAATCCAACAAAGCAAAAAAATCAATTTTAGCACGCAAATCGCACGGGAGCTGTTTTTCATGACACCTCATACCACACTATGAAGTAGGCGCTATTCGCCATCGGCGCGTCTGGCTGCAGCCGTGTACTCGTATCGCCAACGCCTCTTCTTCTTCCCCTCTCTGGCACTTACGTTATACTGTGAGGTACAGTTCAATGCCTCCAAAGCGAGCGAGTCCTTAAATCCTCAAAGTCCTCTCGATAGCAAGTCCTCGCGTCAAGCCCTCTCTCAACAAGTCCTGCTCGTAAATTCTCCTGCCGGCAAGTCCTTTCTCTCCTCTGCGAGTCCTGTCCAAGGGCTTTGTGCAGCGATTTATATAGGCACGCCCCGCAAACCTTCTCAAACTCACCAGACGCGCCTCTCCACGCCCTCTCACACCATGCCACTAGAACCTTGATTGGCTGGTGGCTCTTACCGTCATCGCCTCTGACGCTCCGATCTCAATGCCGCCCCCACCCCGACCCCGTGCTCCTCCTTCTCAGGCCTACCTCGTGTTACTCGACTAGTGAGCGAGCAAAGGGCAGCAAATGCTTAACAAACTGAGCGGGCAGCCAATGCGTAACAAACTGAGCGGGCAGCCAAATGGGGCGCGGGATCAATTACGCCCATAGAGGTGGAATTGGAGGGTGGACACAAAATGAACGGGACCTAATCTCATGTCTTTACACAATGCAGATATTAATAGGGGAAATGGCTTATACTTACACATACTATGACATAACTAATACTATAAGTGGGCCTACGTGTTGCTCGTGGAACTAACTATGAGGGGCAACCCTTTAGCATTTATTGAAGTCATATGTACAATCTCAAAACCGCAGCACTGCCCACCTCCCTTGCCAGACTCGTCCCCGAGTCGAACCCACACAAGTGAGAACGACCGGTTTTGAGAAAGGTTTGGGACTAGTTTTTAAATTACGTGTGACACTTAGATGTGGTTCCCCTCTAACATTTAATCTAACTCCCTGTATGTGACAGTTTTACAACACTAGATATGTCCCACCTACTGCGTTGTGTAACTAACTCTAACTGACTCACACCCACAGCTAACTGAATTGCGGAATTGTTTTGAAACTAAACATAAAGCCGGTGGGTAGCATCTTATTTACAATTACAGAACCTAATTATTTACACTTCTATAACCCAGGACCTGTTCTTTTGTCGAAAGAAGATTGGAGGGGAGAAAAAAAACAATGCACCAATGCACCAATACACATTTCACAAACAGTTCACATTTCAAATTTCATATTTGCTGCTTGGCTGCATATTCTTGCTTCCTGCTTCATCTTCGGTGTGCAATACTAAAAAAAAACTTAAAGGTCTTCTTTCCTGGCACACCAGAATACAATGTACAAACCGTGTCCGTTTTTATTGCCAGCAGGGCCAATCTCATGTGGTCCGACTGCGTGACATCGACGCCACTTAAAACCAGTGGTTCGCAGGTGCAAGGTAAGTTTGCAGCAAATGACTGCTCAGGAAAAATGCAAGGCCACAGAACATGTGGTCCATAAGGTGTATTGTGGTGCAGCAAAATGCAGCAGGGGTGCCGCACAGGTGTAGCCAGGTGCAGCTGCACAGTTCACTGTTCCTGCACACTCCCCTCCAAAATGGGTCCATGGGTGGGGAGGAGAGACAAAGCACAGTTAGCAAAGGAAAGGAAGCAAAGGTACACCAAACACAAGGTAATGGAACATGAGGGGCGCGGGAGAGCGAGCAGAGCAAGCTCGTCCTTAACCGTTCGTACCCCCCCCATGTCAGCCTACACTACCCTTGCCCTTCCCTGTATTTACAATTTACAAATTCGTCACTACGTCTTGTCTCCCATATCCCCCTCTAAACCAAATTCGTCTTCCAATCCCTCCCAAGAAGGAAGAGATGGAATTACACACAATGTCACACTTCCACGTCATGATGCGTCTCACTTACTCAAATAGTTCACAAAACCTGGTGTGGAGTTCCATCTCCCCTGGTGAGTGGATGTGGATGGTGCGAAGAGATTTCTCATCCTACCTATCCTCTAATAAGATTAACTCGGTTACACTACCCGGGGTCATGCCCTGCCAATTGGCATCTTTAAACTATGTGGTTCTAAAAACCAATTCCCATTGACCATCCTGTGATGCCATCCAATTTGGGTCTCACTCCCCAATTTTTCACTACTGTGCCTTTGCACAATTTCGGGGCTGGGTCGTGTGGCTCCACTAGCAGGTCCACTACCTGCGCACCTCCGCCACTGAAGTCGCCACCCAAGCTTACCTTGCTCCTTGCGACTACCCTAAATGGGGGAAGGCCCCTCCCGGCTCTCTCACCCCTCTGATGCCCTCTCTGGCATTGGGCTACCCGGGTCCTTCTCCTGGATCGTCGGGCCCCACTGAACACTACTCTGACTGGCTCCCAGAGCCTACCTGCAGCCTCACCTGGCCGACAGACTACCAGTGGCAGAGTGCTCCAATAACCATACACACCAACAAAGCCCACACACCCAGCCATTCACTGACTCATGCACCCATCCAAGCACTTCTGGCTACTTCATGCACCACAGGTGTCAATATCCAAACAATTTACCTAAACCCTCTACCTGACTTTAAAGTACCCTCCCCGGGTATTCATGAAGAGGTCCATCTTCCCCCATTCACTCCTTCGCACCATGCATTCCACACCTTCTATCCCGCACCAAGCATTCCACACCATTTATTCCACACACCAAGTTCTCTTGCACACCTCTTGTGCTCACATTCCTTTTTCCCACTTGCACACCATGCAAGTCAATTCACTCAACACAAATCCACTTGTCCTCAATACACCACTCATACACCACCTCTGGTCATCCCCGACCAATGCCTCATTTGCTCAAGCTCATCCACACACACAATTTCATTCAATTCCTCATTTGCTCAAGCTCATCCACACACACAATTTCTCCACACTACTACACACACACAGCATCATCTCACTAGCTGCTTCCCTCTAATACTCGTGCTTTTCCCATCTTCCCTTACACTAAGCACTCCCTCGTCGTTATCATCCAACTAAGCTAACTACGTCCCCTCTACCTGTACCATGTCACTACTTAAATCTCATCATCTACTGTCATCTCTAAATCCCTAACAATATCCTAGCCCGCATTTTACACTGCCATCCCCATGATCTATTGCTCATGTGCCCCATTTGAGGAATGGTAAACCTACCACTCCCCCACGCAGGGTACCATTCGCCAATGCTATGGCTATTCGTCCACTAACTATGAGCCTCTCCGTGCGGCAATACATTTTCGTCACAGCTCGGCTTCGAAAAGCCGAGCAATGCATGCGGGTGGTTGGTCTCATGTTGGTTGGGTCCGTCCGGCATTTTCGATTCAGGGGAGGAGGTTTGGTTGGGCCAAGGTTCCAGGCGCCATCTCTGCGTGAGGCCTTTCGGTCCCCTACACGATGGCCCAGCCACCCACGGTCGGAGCACCGCGCCTGCCAGGGGGCAAAGCTCTGACCTCTCCTACCCCCCCCCTCGAACCGTGCCGATCGCCTTTCCCGCCAAGGCGCGGCACCGACCATACAGGGCGGGGCCCGGCACGAATCGTGCACGCCGCCGCGGCAACGATCCCCGCCGATCCCCGCTGCACACAAAGTGCACCACGCACCGAGGACTCGCGTCGGCTATACGTCGCCCTAAACGCTGCGTCGATGCCCGAGCCGCGTTCTCAACACACGCGACCCGTTCCTCACTCGCATAACGTGGCGCTCCAGCGCCTCTCATACACCCCATGCATTATATTACTGCACTCTCTCTCCGCACACGGTCCGGTGTGCACCCGTTTCCCACACACTCCGGTGCACACTCGTTTCCCGCACACTCCGGTGTACACTCGTTCCCTGCACACTCCGGTGCACACTCGGTTTCACACTCTTCCCACATACACTCCATTGTGCATTCTTCCTCGCACTCTGTAACACACTCTCCTGTTACACACTCGTGCTCCAGTGCACACTTTTTCCTCACACGCACGCCATCCGCTTTCACACATCGCACCACGGACCTTCCACGAGCACCCGGGTTGCGTCTTGATCCCAAGCGCGCCAAAAACCTTTTCCCGCCATACACATTCCTGCTCACCTTAAGGACCTTCTTCCACAGCAACCGCACCTGCAAACTTTCATTTTTGTTAGGAAGCACGACATCACAATGCAAATCCAAACTTTGAGTACATTCCATTTCTTTCTTCGATTCATTTCCCGATTCTATCTCTGCCGTCTCTTCGGCCCCCATTGTCTCTGCAATTTGAATTATTTCTTTTTCTACCTCGGCCGTCGGCGCCCATAAAATTTCGTCTTCCAATTCGACCTTCCCCGGCGCTCCTGACATTTCTTTATCCAATTTGACGGCGGTCGGCTTTTCTACATCCCGCGTCTCGTCCCTTATAGCCCTGGTCAACTTGGCTACCCTTTGCTCAAGCTCGCTCTCTATGCGTTCCTCACACAGCGTTACCTCGTCGCGTACCACCGCGACCTTCCCGCTCGACCTGCGCCTCATGTCCTCCATCGCTTTTTTATTATCCCTTCTTGCCTTTGCTATCAGTTTTTCCACTTCCCACCTGGATTCCTCCCTCAATTTTTCCAGATCACACCCGGATTCGTCTGACATGGCGTCCTTTTTTGCATTATACATTGACTCTTCCATGGAGGCCCTCATTCGTGCCAGATAAAGGACCCAGTCCATTGGCACTGCGGGCTCAGCCATCGCCGCCACGTGCGAGGTGCCGCCATTTTCTTTCCCAGCTGCCGCACCCTTTTCTGCTTCCACTACCACCAAATGTCTCTCTTGGTCCTGGGTTATCAATTTTTCCTTTACTTCTACCCCCACCGGCATTCGATCGCTTTGGCTAGCCATGGCACGAATTTACAATTTTGGATTTAAAAAACTAAATTTTGGTCGCTCGTAAGTTGGAGTCAATTTGTCCAAAAAAAATTTGGTAGGGTTCCAAATCCCACTCCTGACACCAATTGTTGCGGGTCTGCCGCCGGCCTTCTCCCCTTACCAAGGGGGGATTAGTCCCCTTGTCTTTGACTGACCTGGCACGACCCGGGACCTATTACGTCCCTTCCGGACAGCGCTAAATAGGGTTTCAGGACAAAATTCGCTGTTACCTAAGTACTAGCGCTGCCCTGGAAGCGAGGAAATAAGCCCCGCACGAACCACGTGTGTTGGTGATACAGCGAGCGGTTGCGTACACGTGATCCGTGCCGTTATAGATGGTGGAAACCGATTCAAGCGGTTCTTATTCGTACCACGCTTAGTCAATGGAGAAATCACAAAGGCGATCGAATTGGAAAGAAAGGAAGAACAAATGGTTTAATTACTATCACATGTATGTACAGTACAGGATGAAGAGACACAGAGCAGCTTATACAGTCTTATTCTTAATCCCAAGGACACGGGCCCATCTCACACACACACAATCACACGGGGATTGCTGATGGGCAGGTTGATGTTCACCACCGCGTCCAGGGATGGCTCCCGTGCAGCTCTCTCCGGTCCCCGGCACGTGCCTTGGAGATGGAAGTAGGTGAAAGCAGGAGCTCGCCGCGTGTCGTCTGAATGGAGCGGGTTATCACGGGGCGAATGGTAGGGAGCGAACTTTGGCGCGGCTGGCGGTTATTCACTTGCGGCTATGGCCGCGCTTACTTGCGTGGCTGGAAATGCGCTATATGCGTTTACCGGCGCGTCTGGCTGCACCCGCGTACTTGTATGGTTCAACGCCTCTTTTTCTCTCTCTCTCTCTCTCTCTCTCTCTCTCTCTGTGCAACTCCTTTCGCCACTGGTACAAATCCTCAAACAACACGCATATCCTCTGCAAGTCCTTTGCAATGCGCTTATCCTCTGCAAGTCCTTTACGAGCAAGTCTCTCCCAACAGGTCCTCAATCAAGTGTTCCCGCGCTAGTCCTGCTTGTAAGTCCTTTCGAGGGCTTTTCCCATGGGCTTTTATAGACCCGTCCCGCGAATCCTCTGGAACTCACCAGACGCGCTTCTCCACACCCTCTCATGCCATGCCGCTCGAGCTCTGATTGGCTGGTGGCTCTTACCGTCATCGCCTCGCCGCTCCGGACCTCAACGCCGCCCCCACATATTTAGGCCTACCTCGTGTTACTCGACTAGTGGTCAGCCAAATAGGGTGCGGGCTGGAATACGCCCATAGAGGTAGAATTGGAGTGTGGACGCAAAATGAATGGAATGACCTATTCTCCGGTCTTTACACAACGCAGGTACTAAGAGGGGAAATGGCCTATTCTTACACATACTAAGACATAACTACACTACAAATGGGCATATATGTTGCTCGTGTGACTAACTATGGGGGGCAAACCTTTAACCTTTAATGCCTTCAATGTGCCAATCTCAAAACCGCAGCAATATATATATATATATATATATATATATATATATATATATATATATATATATATATATATATATATATATATATATTATATATATGTGTGTGTGTGTGTGTGTGTGTGTTTTTGTTTGTATATACCCGTGTCCACATTATGCAGGCCAATGTCCCCTATGTATTATTAAGCCTTAAGGGCTATCGTGATTTGAAATTGGATCAAGTTGTAATAAAACAAAGATAATTAAAATATTCCTTCACTAAACGACGTGACAAAGTGCAAGAGGTGGAGCAGACCATTCCATATTTTCCTCCTTGCGTTTTGAGGTACATAAACTCCCGTGCACGTGAAAAAGTTTACCATGGTTACAGCTCCACCTATTTACACTAAAAGAAGCCTGGCCTGTCAGTCTTCTTCCTCTTCTCCCAGAAGATATTAACCTGGACAATTGCGCTTTCCACAGCGATAATGACGCGCACCAGGAAAAAGCCTCGTATAAAAAATTGGCAACTCAAATAAATGCAATTATATTTATTGTGCCACCCGAGCCACTGCCCGCTGTCATGCCACGTGCCTTATGCGGACTCACTTCCGGTCGGTGGTCCAGCTCGAGGACCAGGATGACAAAGTTCCAGGATGAAGCGTTGACTTCGGCACCGTGCAACATCGCGTCTCTCCATTGGCTGAGAGCGTCACGACAAACGCAGTATTACGCCACGCCATTGGTGGATCATTTTGCAAATGCACTTTTTGGATATTAGAATTCGGTGAAGGTTGATGTTGATGGACGAGTGCTTCGGAAGAGGAAAAGAAACCCAAGTACTTGTTAATGATTTTTAAAATTAATATTTACCTTTGTCATTGTGAAGAATACTGGATTTCAATATAATGCTTTTGCTTTTTACTGTCGATGGATATTCTTGGTCGGATTAAAGTGTGGATTCTCACCACAGCAATGGACATAATATATAAATGATATAATTATAATATAAATAGATCACTGTGTATGAAAAAGGGAGGGAGAAATTAGATGCACAGAATTACCCTCGCCTGAGGAGAAGGTATTGCATGTGAGACCGTTTGTTTGTTACTTGCAAAATCGAAGATTTTTCAAGAAGATTGGTCGCTTCCGTTTGTGGTTCTGTCTGTTTGTCTGTCTGTCTGTTTGTCTGTTTGTCACCGGCCTACAGGTAGGTCACAATTCTAAACCGATCGTCACGAAACTTCACCACGTTGTATAAGTCGTCTCAATTGAGAAGCCTATTGATTTTGAGGTCAAAGGTCAAAGGTCATCTGGAGGTCAAATTTCTAAAATCGCCATTTTAAATCCGATTGACTTCAAAATTGAATAGCATTTGTATATCAAGTCAGTAAATTGGGGAAAATACTATTTTTGAGGTCAAAAGGTCAAAGGTCAACTCAAGGTCAAATTTTAAAAATCATCAATTTTCATCTAGAAAGCCATCAATTCTCAACCGATTGACTTGAAAATTGAACAGCATTTGCATATCGAGTCACTAAATTGGGAAAGATACTATTTTTTAGGTCAAAAGATCAAAGGTCAACTCAAGGTCAAACTTCCAAAATCATCACTTTTTATCTGAATAAACCATCAATTTTTATCCAATTGACTTGAAAATTGAACAGCATTTGCACATCGAGTCACTAAATAGGGAAACCAACTATTTTTTAAGGTCAAAAGGTCAACTCAAGGTCAAACTTCCAAAATCATCACTTTTTATCTGAATAAACCATCAATTTTCATCCAATTGACTTGAAAATTGAACAGCATTTGCACATTGAGTCACTAAATAGAGAAACCAACTTTTTTATTTTAGGTCAAAAGGTCAACTCAAGGTCAAACTTCCAAAATCATCACTTTTTATCTGAATAAACCATCAATTTTCATCCAATTGACTTGAAAATTGAACAGCATTTGCACATTGAGTCACTAAATAGGGAAACCAACTTTTTTTAGGTCAAAAGGTCAACTCAAGGTCAACCTTCCAAAATCATCATTTTTCATCTGAAAAATCATCACTTTTCTTCCTATTGACCCGAGCTTTAATCAAGATTGTCAATTTTAATCTTGATGAAATGGACAATTTGCTGTATCAATGGAATTTTTTTCTTGGGGAGGGGTGGGCGTATTTTGCAAGTATCGTGCTCCGCATGACGTCTTCTTGTTTGTCTGTTTGTCTGTTTGTCTGCACAGAATAAATATGATTTGGTCTTCAATCGTTGGTCCGATTGACAAGAAATTTTCACCATAGGTGCAACTCCACCTGTATATATTTTTAATGATAATTATGACGTCATGTGTCACGTGGTATGGCCGCCATCTTGGAAAAACCGAAAAAATTTGCACCTCTATATCTCCGAAAGTGCTGAATAGAAAAATTGAGACATGGCTCATTGTAAAGAACTCTCCATGTGCAATAACATATGTTAATGATGATGTCATAGGTGCCTCCATTATGACGTCATAATTCGACAAGTACAAAACTTCATCCGATCAAGATGAAATTTCTTGAGCATAATCTAGGAATAAATTAGTGGAGAAAAATAAAAATGATTATGTCATCGGTCACGTGGTTCGGCCGCCATATTTGTTTTAACACAAAAGCCTTAAAAACCACTGAAAACACGTCCTGGTGAGGGTCTGCAGTCTTTGCTTGCTCTTTCTTGTTTATAACTGCATTATAGACGAAAATGGGATAAAAATGAAAATATACACTTGCAAGTGCAACAAATGTCCTATTTCCCAGGGCCGGGTGTGTTCAGGCACCAATTGTCTTGTAGAGTGCTCGGCAAGTGGCTTAAACTTGAGTACAGTACGTGTATAGTACAGGCATAATGTCCTATTTCCCAGGGTCGGGTGTGTTCAGGCACCAAGTCTCTTGTAGAGTGCTCGGCAAGTGGCTTAAACACTCAAGCAAGCACTCCATTCGATACTGTTAATAATTTATAAGGAACGGTTGGCTTGGCAAGTGCTAGCTAGCTGCTTGTAACTGAACGCACCCCTGTTGTGATTTCTGGTCCAAGCCAAAAAAGGTCGTGTAAAAGCAACACAATGTAAACATTGTGGGCTTATGTAATGTATATCTTCTTCTTCTATCTATCTATCTATCTTCTTCTATCTTCTATCTTCTATCTTTTACATATATAAAAGAAAGTTTTTGTTTGTTTGTTTGTTTGTTTGTTTGTCTGCACGCGCTATTATCTCCTGAACGGTGAAAGATAGGAGGAAACCTCTGAAACAAAAAATGTCGGGACGGGTCCCGGGAAGGTTATAGGCTAGGTGGCGAGGCCGGTCGAGGCCCACCTCAGCCGGCCTGGGCCCATTTCACAATAAAGCTTCTTCTTCTTTCAAAATTATCTTGAAGTACAACTTATGCACTTAATAGGAATATCTGACTGATTGCAACACATGCTTTCAAAATTATCTCTCACAGGGCCCGACAGAAGAAAGAACAAGGAATCGTTGAGCACTAACTGATACTGGGCTCGCGTCAGACATACAGTCACGTGAAAAAGTAATTACACCCCATGTAAAGTTTTGACTTTTTCAACATATTTCAACATACAGCTATTTGATCTTCATTTCAACAATATTGACAGATAAAGGTGATATAATATAACAAATATCATGAAACATTTACATTTTGTAGTCCATTGTATAATTTAAATAAACATAAATGCAAATTTCGCATGTGGAAAAAGTAAGTACACCCTTGGCTCTAATAGGTGGTATTGCCCCCTTTGGCAGAATCAACCTCAAGTAGGCGTTTCTTATAACTGTCTACCAGTCTCTGACATCGACTGGGAGAAATTTTTGCCCCCTCCTCCATGCAGAATTATTTCAGCTGTGCGATGTTTGAGGGGTTTCTTGCATGCACAGCTCGTTTCAAATCCCCCCACAACATCTCGATGGGATTTAGATCCGGGATTTGACTTGGCCATTCCAGAACCCTCCATTTCTTTCTTTTCAGCCATTCCTTGGTGGATTTACTGGTATGTTTAGGGTCATTGTCATGTTGCAAGGTCCACCTTCGGTTGAGCTTCAACTTTCCGACAGATGGCCTCACATTATCCTCAAACACCCTCTGGTACAATGAAGAATTCATAGTGGATTCTATGATGGTGAGCTTCCCAGGCCCTGATGCAGCAAAGCTGCCCCAAACCATAATATTTCCACCACCATGCTTTACAGTTGGTATCAGGTTCTTGTGGTCAAATGCTGTCTTTGGTTTTCACCAAACATGTCTTCTGGTACTGTGGCCAAATAGCTCTACCTTTGACTCATCTGTCCAGGGCACATTGTTCCAGAAGTGCTGGTCTTTGCCTCGGTATTCATTGGTAAACTTTAGTCTTGCCCTGATGTTCTTTCTGGACAGCAACGATTTCCTCCTGGCACACCTCCCATGTAGATCAAATTTGTGCAGCCTCTTTCTCATGGTAGACTCGTGCACTTTGACATCAACAGTGGCAAGAGCTACTTGTAGGTCCCGTGATGACATTCTCGGGTTCTTAGAGACTTCTTTCAGCATCTTGCGGTCTGCTCTCGGGCTGAACTTGCTGGGGCGGCCTGGCCTGAACAAGTTGGCAGTTGTTTGGAATCTTCTCCACTTGTAGATGATCTTCCGGACAGTCGAATGATTGATTTCAAATTGTTTGGAGAACTTTTTAAATCCCTTCCCAGACTCGAAGGCATCTATAACCTTCTTTCTGAAGGCCTCAGAGAGCTCTTTTGATGTAGACATGGTGACGCCGCACACTTCAACAACAAAGAGCAAACCAAACTAAATGTCTGAGGTTTAAATAAGACAGGTTCCTCTAAGATCCTCTCTAACGATTTTTTTTTTTTTTTTTTGTATACAAGATCGAGGCTCGTGAAAGAGCGAACATTAATCACACAGAAAGACAAACCGACACATAAAACATATAACATAGGGAGCGGTAGACAAGATGGGGAGAGAGGGGGAAGGACACAAACACAACATTTGAGAGCAGGGACCGAGAGACATGGAGACATCGAGAGATCTGAGAGAGGGCGAGGGCTTGGGGGGGGGGGGGGCGTGGGAAGGGGGCGGTGGGAGAGGTATAAAACATATGGACACTGCCAGGACTTCCAGGAAAGAAGTTGGAATTTCAAACAAGGTGGATCTGGGGTGAATTAGCGGGGGTAGAAAAGATCAAGGTTTTGGATGGGGGAAGATAAGAGATGGTGGTGAACAGCTGTTTTAAAGACCTGGAGGGAGGAGTGGGATTGAAGGGAGTGAGGGAGTTTGTTCCAGAGGCGGGAGAAAAGAGGAATGAAAGAGTGAAGGTGAGCAGAGAGCCGAGATTTCGGCAGTTTAACCATCAGAGGGTTGCTGGCAGATCTTGTGCGACCTGTAGGAATATTTGGGGGACAGAGCACAGAGAGAGCTGGGGGTGCAAGGCCGGAGAGGAGTCGGTAGAAGACAGAAAGACCACCTACCTGCCTGCGGTGAGTGAGTGAAAGGCCCTCAAAGATAGCTTCATCGCGGGAGATTCCAATAATTCTGAAAGCTTTGGTTTCAACAGCGTGAAGCCGAGCTCGGTGTGAGGCAGGAGCACCGGCCCATAGGGGAGAACAGTATTCCATTGAGCTGCGGATGAAAGCCTTGTATGTGGTGAGGAGCTCAGGTGTGCCGAGGAAGGACTTCGCACGACGGAGGATGCCCAGTCGGCGACTGGCTTTGGAGGCCAGCTTGGAAATGTGGTTTTCTCAAGAAAGATCATGGCAGATAGTGAGACCCAAAATCTTGAGCGACAGAACTTCTTGGAGAGGATTGTTGAGAAAGTAGATGGGGGGGTTGTCCAGTCGAGCTTTTCGGAGGGACATAGTAAGAGTGTGAGATTTGTCAGGATTGAAAGACATGTTCCACTTGTTTGACCATTCTGTGATTTTGTCCAGGTCTTCAGAGAGTGAGGAGGCAGCAGACTGCCGATCTGAGGGAAGAGGAATGGAGCGGCAGAGAGTGGAGTCATCAGCAAAGAGATAGAGAGGATTTTCGAGAGAGTCAGAGAGATCATTGATGAAGACCAGAAAAAGCACGGGGCCCGGAACACTGCCTTGGGGAACTCCAGCCTGAACAGGAAGAGGAGATGAGAGAAACCCATTCAGGGCCACACGTTGACGACGACTAGAGAGGAAGTCCGCCAGCCATGCGTGGATATGTTCTAATCATTTGCACCTGAGCTGGTGCACCTGATTCTAATTTTAGGTATTTGAAGTAGTGATAAATGTAGGGGTGTACTTACTTTTCCACATGCGGAATTTGCATTTATGTTTATTTAAATTATACAATGGACTACAAAATGTAAATGTTTCATGATATTTGTTATATTATATCACCTTTATCTATCAATATTGTTGAAATGAGATCAAATAGCTGTATGTTGAAATATGTTGAAAAAGTCAAAACTTTACATGGGGTGTACTTACTTTTTCACGTGGCTGTATGTACAGAAGATTAAATTCATTCAAAAAGAACCCGGGCAATGCCGGGTGCATTCAGCTAGTAAATTATGTAAGAGAGATGTTGGTCTGTGTGTCACCATTTTTCTCAGAGTTGCCTGAACGGATCTTCGTCAAACTTTCAGAGGTTCATCAGTGAGTGCATGGGAGTGTTTTAGGCCAAAAAGAAAGAAAAAATTAATACAAAAAGATCGTTTTTTGGAGTTAAAAAAATATCTCTCTAGTGCCTCAGCCTTTTAAAATTAATGACAGTTGTATACAAGTACACATTCGCATAAATAAATACAAAACAATCACCAGACATTTGAATACAAATAAATCAAACAATTCTGGAAGTGTACGAATTTGGTAGTACAGCTTCTTCTTCTTCCTGATTGGCATCAGAGTTAACTCAGAAACGTGATGAACGGCACATTCACCCACCAGCATATATATGAACCCCCTTCCTCTCCTGCCTCCCCCCTCCCTCTCCTGCCTCCCCCCTCCCTTCCCCTTCCCTCCCTCCCCCTCCCCTCTCCCCTTTTCTCCTTTCCCACACTCCTCCCTCCTCCCCTCCCCCTCCTCATCCCCCTCTCCCCCCCTCCCGCCTCCCTTCCCCCCTCCCCTCCCCCTCATCACCCTCCTCTCTCCCCCCTTCCCCCTCCCTCCTCCTCCTCCTCCTCACCCCCTTTCCCCCCCTCCCCCCTCCCCCTGTGTGTGTGCAGATAATGGCTGATAGTGAGACCCAATAGTTTGAGTGACCTGAACCTTTTTGAGACGGTTATTGAGAAAGTAGATGGGAGGATTTGTCGTGCGTTCCTTTTGGAGAGAGAGAGAGAGAGAGAGAGAGAAAGAGAAAGAGAAAGAGAAAGAGAGAGATTTGTCAGGATTGAATGACATGTTGCAGGTGTTTGACCAGATTATGATTTTGTCAACGTCTGAAGAGAAGGAAGAGGCTGCTGTCCATATGTCAGAATGATGAGGGATGTCACCGTGGAGAGTGTTGATTTCAGCAAAAAGATAAATAGGATTTTCCAGAGAGTCAGATCATTGATGAAGATCAGGAATAGGACTGGGCCCAGAACACTGCCTTGGGGTACTGCAGCTTTGACAGGGAGAGGAGAGCCTAAAGGGTTTTGTTTAAGAGCCTAACTTTGGCTACGAGAGCAGAGGAAGTCAGGAAGCAATGTGTGGAATTGGCCTTGGTCGCCATAGCTGTATCAAAAGCACGAGACATGTCCAGAGAGACGGCCCTGATCTCAGGTCCGACATTGAGGGCCTCCATCCATTGTTGGGAGATTAGTATAGCAGCATGTCCAAGGTCTAGTCACCTGGTCTGATTCCAAACTGGTGATCTGCGATGAGGTTGTTGGAGAACAAGAAATATTTCGTATCAACTGCGATGATGGATTCCATGACCTTGCTGATGATTGGAAGTAAGCTAATTGGTTTGTAGTTAAGAGGATCCGTTTTTGCCCTTTTTTTTTTTTTTTTTACCTCCGCCTCCAAAGGTAGATGGAGGTTATGTTTTCACCCCTGTCTGTTTGTCTGTCCGTCCGTTTATCCGTTTGTTTGTGAACAAAATATCTCAAAGGTTGTGGATGGATTCGAACGAAATTTGGCAGATGTAGCGTATGTGACAAGGACGAAATGATTAGATTTTTGTGAAGATCCGGATTCGGATCCGGCTACTAGAATTTTTAAAGTGGTTCTTCACCATTGGGAGATCGGGACAAAAACAATACATAGCGGGATATCTCAAAAAGTTATGGACGGATTTGGACGAAACTTGGTGGACAGGTTGAGTGTCTGACAAGGACGATTCGATTCGATTTTGGTGAAGATCTGAATATGGATTCGGATGTGAGAATTATTAAATTTTTACGTGATTCTTCACCATTGGGAGATCGGGCTAAAAACAATACATAGCAGGATATCTCAAAAAGTTATGGACGGATTTGGACGAAACTTGGTGGACAGGTTGAGTGTCTGACAAGGACGATTCGATTCGATTTTGGTGAAGATCTGAATATGGATTCGGATGTGAGAATTATTACATTTTTACGTGATTCTTCACCATTGGGAGATCGGGCTAAAAACGATACATAGCAGGATATCTCAAAAAGTTGTGGACTGATTTGGACAAAGCTTTGTGGACAGGTTGGGTGTCTGACAAGGACGATTCGATTCGATTTTGGTGAAGATCTGAATATGGATTCGGATATGAGAATTGTTTAATTCTTTAAGTGATTCTTCACCTTTGGGAGATCGGGTCAAAAACGATACATAGCAGGATATCTCAAAAAGTTATGAACGGATTGGGACGAAACTAGTTGGACAGGTTGTGTGTGTGACAAGGAAGAATCGATTCAATTTTGGTGAAGATCCGGATCCGGATCCGGCTAGTAGAAGTTTTCAAGTGATTCTTCACCATTGAGTGAAATGGCCAACCAGGTGGAGGTTTGCTCTCCACTGAGTGCCGTTCTAGTCATGTAATGCAGTGATGTTGGCCATGGATTCCCATTGAGATGACAATTTGATGTCATCAAAATGCACTTGAACCATTTTCAGGTTGACAAAGCGTTGCAGATACAACACCGTACTATACGGGTACGTACCGTCTTTGCAGTTAAATCAATAAATAATCGACGAATTTAATTTATTTTGTATTTAAATCACCATCTCCTCACTTTGTTTTGAATGTGAGTTGCATCAAACCTGTTGTGTTTTTACTTTTTTGTGTATTGGTTGAAATGGATTTGTTAAATGAGTAATAAAACGTAGAGGTGTATAATGAAGTTACGGGCAGCTTCGTTGGCTGACGTCCTTTTGTATTCCCTAATCCGAGCGATACTGTAATGGGAATAAACTTAATAAACTACTCTTCATTTGAAGGTTAATATTTTGTACTACAAACTGGAAAATAAAATAAATATCGACCTTTGGTTTAAATCTCGCGAGATTTAACGCGATTTGAATTGATCAATTAGCCTTTGTGCGTGCGTTGGGTACTTGGGTTGGGTTAGTTGGCGCTTTGTCATTAATGGGGTTGGAGAATCGGGTTTTGTTGTTTCGAAATTTGTGGTTAGGTTATGTAAAGTTGTAATTATTGCTCTGGAATGATTTATTCAAAATTATATGCAACGATCTTTTGTGAAGGTGTAACTTGGGTTTGAGACAGTTTTTTTTTTTACTCTTTGGGAGTCTCAGCTAGTTTAGGCCTTGTTTTAGTATCATTATTAAAATTAAATTTAGAGTTACGTTTACGTTATGTTTAATAATTTTGTTTTCGGTATGTGTTCGAATAATTTACTTTCACTCACAACTACACGTGATCTTATCTGATCGGGCCTCTCTTTGATTGAAGCCTGAAATGATCAAAAAACACGCTGTGAGCCTAGTGGCTGTGAGCAGTAATTGTGGAAATGATGAGTTATTGAACGGATATACTAGACTGGAAGATTTTCCGGTCAGTGTGTATTCCTGCGATTCTGATCCCAATCTGCAGCCAACGAGAACGGCCTGTGTAATGTAAGGAGTTTGGTGTTTGCACACGTGGGAAACTATGGAACGGGTCCTTTGTCGTGTTTTGTTCTTGACGTTGAACTACTGTAATGTGTTGAAGGGGAGGGCTCTTGAAGGGTCACCACGATGAGAGGGGGAGGGGGGGGGGGTGTATATACACAAACCTTCACTCTTCAGTGAGGTGGGGGAGATGTGTGTTCATCTGTTCTAGGAGGGTTGGGGAGGTGTGTAGATATGGACCTGTTCCAGGAGGGTTGGGGACGTGTGTAGATATGGACCTGTTCAGGAGGGTTGGGGAGGTGTGTAGATATGGACCTGTTCAGGATGGTTGGGGAGGTGTGTAGATATGGACCTGTTCAGGAGGGTTGGGGAGGTGTGTAGATATGGACCTGTTGGGGAGGTGTGTAGATATGGACCTGTTCCAGGAGGGTTGGGGAGGTGTGTAGATATGGACCTGTTCAGGAGGGTTGGGGAGGTGTGTAGATATGCACCTGTTTCAGGAGGGTTGGGGAGGTGTGTAGATATGGACCTGTTGGGGAGGTGTGTAGATATGGACCTGTTCCAGGAGGGTTGGGGAGGTGTGTAGATATAGACCTGTTCAGGAGGGTTGGGGAGGTGTGTAGATATGCACCTGTTTCAGGAGGGTTTGGGAGGTGTGTAGATATGGACCTGTTTCAGGAGGGTTGGGGAGGTGTGTAGATATGAACCTGTTTCAGGAGGGTTTGGGAGGTGTGTAGATATAGACCTGTTCAGGAGGGTTGGGGAGTTGTGTAGATATGCACCTGTTTCAGGAGGGTTTGGGAGGTGTGTAGATATGGACCTGTTTCAGGAGGGTTGGGGAGGTGTGTAGATATAGACCTGTTCAGGAGGGTTTGGGAGGTGTGTAGATGTAGACCTGTTCAGGAGGGTTGGGGAGGTGTGTAGATATGCACCTGTTTCAGGAGGGTTTGGGAGGTGTGTAGATATGGACCTGTTTCTGGAGGGTTTGGGAGGTGTGTAGATATGGACCTGTTTCTGGAGGGTTGGGGAGGTGTGTAGATATGAACCTGTTCCAGGAGGGTTGGGGAGGTGTGTAGATATGGACCTGTTTCAGGAGGGTTGGGGAGGTGTGTAGATATGGACCTGTTCAGGAGGGTTGGGGAGGTGTGTAGATATGGACCTGTTTCAGGAGGGTTGGGGATGTGTGGATATAGACCTGTTTCAGGAGGGCTGGGGATGTGTGTAGATATAGACCTGTTCAGGAGGGTTGGGGAGGTGTGTAGATATGAACCTGTTTCAGGAGGGTTAGGGAGTTGTGTAGATTATGGACCTGAGTCGGTGAGTATGAGGAAAGAGTGGTGTGATATTGATTGGGACAAGTTAACAGGAGTGCTCTTGGCATTGGAGAGATGGGCAACCTTCAAGGAGCAAATGTACAGAGTAAGAATGTTCCAGGGAAGTGTAAATCTAGAGGCAGAAAGAGACCAGGGTGGTAGATCAGCGAGTTGAGGAGACTATTTGTATTTAGTACATTGCCAACAATCATTCAAACAACTCGTGAACCTCTCATGGGGAACCCAATGAATGTTTTTGTTACGAGCGCTCAGCAATTGTGAGCCATATACAGTAGGACGAATTGTTTTTGGTATGCAAAGCTCCAGAATAAGTTGCAGTTTGTGTAAGTTGTCATGAAACCAAGTTTCAGTTTAATGTGTTAAAGGGTAAGGAGAAAAAGTCTGGAAAACTGCTCCATGTATAATATGTCCAAAAAGAGCACTACATACTTCAACACCGTGAAAAATTGACGAAACTCCCCGAAACTGATTCTGTAACATCATAGCAAAGCCAAGTACCATGTTTCAGTTGAATATGTTAAAGGGTATGGAAAAAGTCTGGAAAACCACAGATGGGACAGACAGACAGATGGACGGACGGATAGACTGAGAGCAAACCTTATAGTCACCTTCCTGGGAAGGGACTAATAAATTTATGAAGGCATCTCTCATTTTATTTGTAAGACCAATTAAAGCAGTGAATATGGATTAATTCGCATAAAATCTACAGATTTTTTAAAAGAAAAGTTTTTTTATCAAGAAATGGAATTGCTCTTTTATACAATCTTTTCCAATATTTTAGAAAAACAAGAGGACACCGAAATGGGTATATGACTTGATTGCCCAAAGAGCCGTCATTTCGTGTTTTTGCATCAATTTGATGAACAATTGAAAGTTTATATTGTGGTGTTGAACTTCCATGTGTGTGGAAATAATGTGGCACGGCAATTTTTGGGAAAATAGAGGGATTATTGGCTTTGGTGGATCAAACCTGGCTCATCCTAATGTCCAGCAACACATGATTCAGAAGGATGAAGATGTCAAGTCCCTGGTGGCTAAATTGGCTAAACCATGGAGAACTGGCTAAACCATGGAAACATGGAGAATTGGCTAAACCCTTGGTGTGCTGTTGTTACCCTGCGCTCGCAAAGCAAAAAGCAGGGTTAGGCATTCGGTTGCGTACATACACGTGCGTACGTGTGGCGTGTGTGCATTTTTACAATTCGTTCTCAGCAAACGTTGGTCAGATTGGCATGAATTTTTTTTAACCAAATGAGCGCCTCCGCCTGAATAATTTTTTATTCATAATTATATCATGTCACGTGGTAGGACGCCATCTTGGAAAAATCCCAAAACGTTGCACCTCTATAATCTCTGAAAATGCTCAATAGAAAAAAATTAATCATGGTGAGTTATCAAGTACTCCCCATGGGGAATAAGATATGTTAATGATGATGTCATTGATACCTTAATTATGACGTCATAATTTGACAAGCACAATGCTTGATCGATCAGCATGAAATTTTTGTCTCTGCAATTGTTGGTCTGATTGACACAAAATTTTCGCGATAGGAGCGTCTCCACCTGTAGAATTCGTGATAATTATGACGTCATAGGTCACGTGGTACAGGAGTCATCTTGAAAAAACTTCGCACCTCTATATCCGAAACCGCTCTATGGAAAAAATTGAAACGTGGCTCATTGTAAAGAACTCCGCATGGGGAATAAGTGTTAACGATGATGTCATTGGTGTCTTAATTATGACGTCATAATTCAACAGGGACAACGCATAGTCTGATCAGTTTGAAATTTCTTGAGCGTGATCTACACAACAATTATATAGAGAATGTAAATTTATGATGTAATCGCTCATGTGGTCTGGCAGCCATATTGGATCAAACAAACAAACCCCTTCAAAAACAGAAGTTGGTTCGCACTCAAGATGACTCCACAGGGTAAGCATGCTATGAATAGCATTAAAGCGCGGTGTTACGCGCGCTGCTTGTGAGCAAGGAGGAAGCGGACAAGCGGTAACATATAAACGTCTTTATTGTAAGAGCACACTGCAACATTAAACTGCTCCGGGCTGGTCGCCCGGTGTATATCATGAGGCCACGCCTACCCCTCGGGCGTGGCCACCGCCCACGTGGTGCGTGGAATGATGTCACCACGCCAGTGGGCTTTTGTGTCCGCCACACGCGCCCCCCCAGAATTCCCGCGCACCTGGAGGGCCAGTTTGCGGGGCAGACGAATGACCCGGCCGAAGCGCCCCCTGGCGATCGGCGGCGTCCGGGGTGCAGGGATGCCAAGCGGGATGCCCCTGGGATGGGTGCAGGACCGGGGGGCGGCGTGGCGGCGGGGCTGGGCGGTGCCGGGGGTCCGCCCGCAGGAGGGCGGCCCCGACGTGGGGGTCGGGCCACTGGCGGTGGATGGTCCACATCGAGGTGGGCCGGCTTGAGGCGGTCTACCGAAACGCGGTCAGGAGTACCGCCGATGTCCAGGGTGAAGTGCTTCGCCCCGGTCTCCAGCACGCGGAAAGGCCCGTCGTACGGGGGCCGCAGTGGTGTCCGATGGGCATCGTGGCGGACGAAGACGTACTCCGCCGTGCGAAGCTCCGGGGCGACGTGCGTCGGTGGGTGCCCGTGGCATGCCGTTGGCACCGGGGCGAACCTCTGGGCGGTCTCTTGCAGAGCGGAGCGCTGCTGTGCCGCGGACCATGGTGCCGTGGAGTCGGGGAGGAACTCGCCCGGCACCCGCAGCGGTTGCCTGAAGACTAACTCCGCCGCGGATGCGCGCAGGTCCTCCTTGGGCGCCGTCCGGAGGCCCAGCAGGACCCAGGGGAGCCTGTCGACCCAGCCGCCATCGTGGAGGGTGGCCCGGAGCGCGGCCTTCAATGAGCGGTGAAATCGCTCACACAGGCCGTTAGCCTGGGGGTGGTAGGCCGCGTATGAGGTCCACCTTCGAGAAGAAGGACCTGCCCGCCAAACGGGCGGAAAAGTCCTGAATGTGGGGGACGGGGTAGCGGTCGGGAGTCGTGGCGTCATTGAGACGGCGATAGTCCCCGCACGGTCGCCATCCCCCGCCGGGCTTCGGCACGATGTGCAGCGGCGACGCCCAAGCGCTCTCTGAGCGGCGAACGATGCCGAGTCGCTCCAGGGTAGCGAACGCCGCTTTTGCCACCGCCAGCTTCGTCGGCTCGAGGCGGCGTGCCCGGGCGTAGACCGGTGGCCCGACGGTGGGGATGTGATGGGCCACCCCGTGCTTGACGGCCCCCGCCGAGAAGGTGGGCCGCGTGAGGGCCGGGAAGCCGGCGAGGAGGCGGGTGAATGCGTCCGCTGCCGGAAGCGTACAGACCAACGTGGCCGGAACCGAATCGTTCGGCAAGCCGCTTGGCAAGCCGCTCGTTGAGCTGGGCAACGCACAAGCGAGCGAGCTGAACGTCTCGGCCTGGACAAGCCGTCTGCGCTTGACGTCGACCAGGAGCCCATTAGCGCACAGGAAGTCCGCGCCAAGCAGTGCCATGGGCACGTCGGCGGTGACGAACGTCCATCGGAAAACCTGCCCTCCAAACCGCAGAGAGAGGCAGCGTTTTCCGTACGTACGGATGGGCGTCCCGTTCGCGGCAAGCAGCGCGGGGCCCCCACCCACGGCGTGCTTGTCTGACGTGCCGGTGGGAATGACACTCACCTGCGCTCCCGTGTCGCACAGGTAACGGCGCCCGGAGAAGGTGTCCGTTATGAACAGCAGGCTGCTCGAACGGCCGGCGCTCATCGCCACTATTGAGCGCCGGCCCGGGCGTTTCCCGACCCGTTGAAGGAGCACGGCGGATGACACCGCCGAGCTTCGTGGCCGAACTTGGCGTGGAACCGGCACCAGGTGGTGGAGCTGGAGGAGCGCGGCTGGCTCTGCCAGGCCGGTGGAGTTGGCGGGTTTCCCCGCGGTGGCGGTTTTCGCCGCGGCGGTGGGCGGAGCGTGGCGGTGTTCACGAGGTGCGTATCAGCATGCTGCTGAACATCAGCGTGCTGTAGAAGCTGATGCTGTGGAACATGCTGCTGAACATCGTCGTCGAGGGCCGTGACGGCCACGTCGACGCTCGCCCGCGTGTCCGAAGCGGCGAAGTACCTGTCCACCTTGGCTGCCAATGCTCGGGGTTCCGTTAGCTTGGTCCCGGCCAACGCGAGGCGAACCTGCGCTGGAAGTTGGCGCCGGAAAAGCGCCCGGAATAGCGAACCGGGGGCTTCGTCGCCCAACAGTGACAGCATATGGTCCATTCGGACCGACGGGCGCGTCTCACCGAGCTCGGGGAGATCCAGGAGGCGGTCGGCCCGTGCGTCGTCCGTGAGGCCGAATGTGGCTAGGAGTAGCCGCTTGAGTGCCTCGTACTTGTGGCCGTCCGGTGGGTGGCGAAGGACGGACACAACTCGAGCGGCCGTGCCGGGCCCGAGGGAGGCGACGACATGGCAGTAGCGCAGGTCGTCGTTGGTGAGGCGCCGAAGCTGAAATTGGGCTTCGGCTTGAACGAACCAGACTTCGGCCTGGGCCTCCCAAAATTCGGGAAGTTTAATCGCCATTGCCTTGTCGTTGGCCATTGCAATGGCGTCGTGTTCGGAAGGATCGCTACGGCAGATCCAACGTCGAGGGTCACCAGTAAAGCGCGGTGTTACGCGCGCTGCTTGTGAGCAAGGAGGAAGCGGACAAGCGGTAACATATAAACGTCTTTATTGTAAGAGCACACTGTAACACTAAACTGCTCCGGGCTGGTCGCCCGGTGTATATCATGAGGCCACGCCTACCCCTCGGGCGTGGCCACCGCCCACGTGGTGCGTGGAATGATGTCACCACGCCAGTGGGCTTTTGTGTCCGCCACAGCATCTAGTTTGTTATAGGGTTGTTTGTTCGTGCTCTATCCTTTATAAATGCTGAACATCAAGCAAGGAAGCAGCACGTACCATGTTTAAAATCTTTGGTATGACTCGGCCAGGGTTTGAACCACCCACCTCTCAGATTCACAGCAAACGCTCGAAGCAGATTCAGAATGTAGAACTTAATTCTTTTATATTGCTATTTGACGTGTTATGGCTGATAATGGTTTAATCCATTATTGTATATTTTTATTTTAAGCCTCTGTCTGTCAAAATAACGTGTATAAATGTTTCTTGGCAATGGAAATTGTGTTGTGGCGGTGTACTTGGCGGGACCGTTTGACGCGCGCATTATTGTGATATGGCTTCTCAGTAACCACTACCTATGGATTTAACCGTCCAAGTTTGAGATCCGTCGTCGCTTTACGTGTTTATAACATATTTTGCTTTGTATCTGAATCTTTTCTGCGGTCTCGATGTAATGAACGATGTTATGTTGTTTGGGCGGTGTATTGTACTGGCCGATTTTGTTCACCTTACTTTGCGTTGATTTCTCCTTGGATCGAGCTGCTATATCCACGATTTGTATGGTAGATATTAAAACGTTTTAATATGACGGGGTAAGTCTGAAATCCTGATCCTTTTAGAAGTTGACATTTGCTGATTAATATTAGCCTCAGGCTCATGTACACCTGGAAGTACTCGTGTTGTCGTCACCGTGGGCACAGGGGTTAAAGGGTAACGGCTTAAACAGAGTTCGCTTGTGTATGCTTCGGCTTGAGTAAACACGATTGCACGGAATACCGATCTGAAACACAAGGTACAATGTTTTGATTGATGTTTAAAATGACACAAAGTTGTTGTTTTTTGGGAATATGTGCTCCTGTCTTTAACATCGGTAGTTTCTTGGGTAACCTCACTGGCGGCAGTGAATGAGGGTTCTGGTGCTCATTCGCAATGGTTGCTGGGAATTAGTGCAGATAAATTCACGTGGGAGAGTTTTGGGACGAGTGCTTTCTGAATGGAGTTTCAGAGAGATATCAATATTGCTCCATTGACTGCTCTGTCAAATCTTGGTTTGAATCCAAAATGTGGAAACAAAGTGACGTAATACAGGTATGACAGGTATACAAGAGGTGCATGAGGAGAAAGACTCAGATGTTGTCTTGAGGTTGGGCAGAAGTTTAGGAACTGCTTGGAACATTGGATGTACTTGTCTACATGATCGAGGCCCATGGAAGAGCTAGAGCAGAATGTGAACGAGGAAACACCAATAGCAGAGTAGAAGTTGAGAGTGAGATCAAGTAAGAGGTTTGGGAGGAGAAGGACACATGGGGGTGAACAAGGTGAATGAAACATGGGGGTGAACAAGGTGAATGAAACATGGGGGTGAACAAGGTGAATGAAACTCAGCAACAAGAGGAAAGGAAAATAGGGAATGAGACATAAAAGGAACAAACAAACTGACATCTTAGAAATAAAAAAAGGTGAGAGAGAGGGGAAAAATCACAATGACCTGAGAAAGGGGACTGCTTGGGAATGGGGTCAGTTGGGGTCGAAGAGGTCAGAAGTATGGATGGTGAACAGCTGTCTTGAAGCCCTGGAGGGAAGAATGGGACTGAAGATACTGGGGAAGTTGGTTCTACAGGTGAGACTTGATAGAAGAGCGGGCAAGACGGAAAGATGAGTGATCGAGGTGATATGGTGCAGTTGAAGATGACAAATGGTTTTGATGAAGTAAACACTCAGATGATACAAACTGATCGCACCATATTGTAGGTGAAATCTTCGAGCAAACAGTTTGTCTTTCAGTGGTCAACGTGACTTGGAATCACCTACCAGTATCGAATATGAATGCTCAGTCTGCAAACGGCTTTAGCCCGAGGTAGGTGTACCCCTGGGTATGCTCATTCATACAGAATGAGAACTTAAACCCACCCAGGTTCAGTTTTCAGTAAATCAAATACACACAGTTTAGAATGCAAGTCAAAACTGGTCTTGCAGCCGTTGCTTGTCAAAACTGGTCTTGCAACCGTTGCTTGTCAAAACTGGTCTTGCAGCCGTTGCTTGTCAAAACTGGTCTTGCAGCCGTTGCTTGTCAAAACTGGTCTTGCAGCCGTTGCTTGTCAAAACTGGTCTTGCAGCCGTTGCTTGTCAAAACTGGTCTTGCAACCGTTGCTTGTCAAAACTGGTCTTGCAGCCGTTGCTTGTCAAAACTGGTCTTGCAACCGTTGCCTGTCAAAATTGGTCTTGCAACCGTTGCCTGTCAAAATTGGTCTTGCAACCGTTGCTTGTCAAAATTGGTCTTGCAACCGTTGCTTGTCAAAATTGGTCTTGCAGCCGTTGCTTGTCAAAACTGGTCTTGCAACCGTTGCCTGTCAAAATTGGTCTTGCAACCGTTGCCTGTCAAAATTGGTCTTGCAACCGTTGCCTGTCAAAATTGGTCTTGCACCCGTTGCTTGTCAAAACTGGTCTTGCAACCGTTGCCTGTCAAAATTGGTCTTGCAACCGTTGCTTGTCAAAATTGGTCTTGCAACCGTTGCCTGTCAAAATTGGTCTTGCAACCGTTGTCTGTCAAAATTGGTCTTGCAACCGTTGCCTGTCAAAATTGGTCTTGCAACCGTTGCTTGTCAAAATTGGTCTTGCAACCGTTGCTTGTCAAAATTGGTCTTGCAGCCGTTGCTTGTCAAAACTGGTCTTGCAACCGTTGCCTGTCAAAATTGGTCTTGCAACCGTTGCTTGTCAAAATTGGTCTTGCAACCGTTGCTTGTCAAAATTGGTCTTGCAACCGTTTGCTTGTCAAAATTGGTCTTGCAACCGTTGCTTGTCAAAATTGGTCTTGCAACCGTTGCTTGTCAAAATTGGTCTTGCAACCGTTGCTTGTCAAAATTGGTCTTGCAGCCGTTGCTTGTCAAAATTGGTCTTGCAGCCGTTGCTTGTCAAAATTGGTCTTGCAACCGTTGCTTGTCAAAATTGGTCTTGCAACCGTTGCTTGTCAAAATTGGTCTTGCAACCGTTGCTTGTCAAAATTGGTCTTGCAACCGTTGCTTGTCAAAATTGGTCTTGCAACCGTTGCTTGTCAAAATTGGTCTTGCAACCGTTGCTTGTCAAAATTGGTCTTGCAACCGTTGCTTGTCAAAATTGGTCTTGCAGCCGTTGCTTGTCAAAATTGGTCTTGCAGCCGTTGCTTGTCAAAATTGGTCTTGCAGCCGTTGCTTGTCAAAATTGGTCTTGCAACCGTTGCTTGTCAAAATTGGTCTTGCAGCCGTTGCTTGTCAAAATTGGTCTTGCAGCCGTTGCTTGTCGAAATTGGTCTTGCAGCCGTTGCTCGTCGAAATTGGTCTTGCAGCCGTTGCTCGTCGAAATTGGTCTTGCAGCCGTTGCTCGTCAAAATCGGTCTTGCAGCCGTTGCTTCTCAAAATTGGTCTTACAGCCGTTGCTTGTCAAAATTGTCAAAGTTGCTTGTCAAAATTGGTCTTGCAACAGTTGCTTGTCTAAACTGGTCATGCAACCGTTGCTTGTCGAAACTTGTCATGCAACCGGTGTTTGCCATGACCTTGCATTCAAGGTAATGACAACACTGAATAACCCTTTTGTGGAAGTATTCATCACTTTGGGCCTGACGGAAACGACATAGGTTATGCATTATTGATTATTACTGATGACCTTTTATTTTGTTGTTGGTGTTCAGGAAGATGCAGGAGGACAAGAGAGTGGAATGTATCTTTTTTAGTGAATTCCACCCAACGGCGGGACCAAAGATTACATTTCAGGTGAGTGCATGAAAATCTCTCAGACCTCTGCCGATTGTAAAATTTCATTGATTCCTCTCGAGAAATGCAATGAGCTAGCCAAGTACTGTATTTGAGCAGAAGCCTGTCGTAAAAATACGCCGATGTATATTAATAAAAATAAAAATAAAGCATTTTATTATCAGGCAGGTATAAAGAGCTCAAAAATGGGAGGTCATATATTTTTCAACAGCAAATAATTGTTTTGGGTGCGTGGGGAGCAATTCGAGGCAGCGGTCAGTTGCCTATCCACCGCCCAGTTCAATTTTCTGTCTGAGTTTTTTTTAAATATAACTTTCCCATAGATTTGGATGAATTTGAAGCAAATTTTACTGAATAAGTTTTTCTCTCCGAGGTGTTTCTGTATTTCATGGTGGGACAAATATAGACACAGCATTAGCCTATACTAGCTGAAGGGCCCGTGTGCGACGGTCAGGACAATTAAGTATTCTTCTCAAATAGCTCGTATAACCATGTTCTGTGTGAGTTTAATTACTTAATTAGTTTCAAATTAAATTATTTTGTGTGCACAATGCACATGTATCTTTACAATTGAATTCCAGCTTCAGGTTCCTATCCACTTATGGGTTAGTGCAAACACCACCAGGGGGTGCTGTTTTGGCTACATACATACATACATACATACAGCTGCATTTTAATAAGAAGACAAATGCCTTGTCAAAACGATATATATATATATATACGTATATATATATATATATATATATATATATATATATATATATATATATATATATATATATATATATATATATATATATATATATATATAGAGTCACGTGAAAAAGTAAGTACAACCCATCTAAAGTTTTGACTTTTTCAACATATTTCAACATACAGCTATTTGATCTTCATTTCAACAATATTGATAGATAAAGGTGATATAATATAACAAATATCATGAAACATTTACATTTTGTAGTCCATTGTATAATTTAAATAAACATAAATGCAAATTTGGCATGTCAAAAAAGTAAGTACACCCTTGGCTCCAATAGGTGGTATTGCCCCCTTTGGCAGAAACAACCTCAAGTTGGCGTTTCTTATAACTGTCTACCAGTCTCTGACATCAACTGGGAGAAATTTTTGCCCACTCCTCCATGCAGAATTCTTTCAGCTGTGCGATGTTTGAGGGGTTTCTTGCATGCAGAGCTCGTTTCAAATCCCCCCACAACATTTCGATGGGATTTAGATCCGGGCTTTGACTTGGCCATTCCAGAACCCTCCATTTCTTTCTTTTCAGCCATTCCTTAGTGGATTTACTGGTATGTTTAGGGTCATTGTCATGTTGCAAGGTCCACCTTCAGTTGAGCTTCAACTTTCCGACAGATGGCCTCACATTATCCTCAAGCACCCTCTGGTACAATGAAGAATTCATAGTGGATTCTATGATGGTGAGCTGCCGAGGCCCTGATGCAGCAAAGCTGCCCCAAACCATAATATTTCCACCACCATGCTTTACAGTTGGTATCAGGTTCTTGTGGTCAAATGCTGTCTTTGGTTTTCACCAAACATGTCTTCTGGTACTGTGGCCAAATAGCTCTACCTTTGACTCATCTGTCCTGAGCACATTGTTCCAGAAATGCTGGTCTTTGCTTAGGTGTTCATTGGAAAACTTTAGTCTTTCCCTGATGTTCTTTCTGGACAGCAAAGGTTTCCTCCTGGCACACCTCCCATGTAGATCAAATTTGTGCAGCCTCTTTTTAATGGTAGACACGTGCACTTTGACATCAACAGTGGCAAGAGCTACCTGTTGATCCCGTGATCACATTCTGGGGTTGTTAGAGACTTCTTTCAGCATCTTGCTGTCTGCTCTCGGGCTGAACTTGCTGGGGTGGCCTGGCCTGAACAAGTTGGCAGTTGTTTGGAATCTTCTCCACTTGTAGATGATCTTCCGGACAGTCGAATGATTGATTTCAAATTGTTTGGAGATCTTTTTGAATCCCTTCCCAGACTCGTAGGGCATCTATAACCTTCTTTCTGAAGGCCTCGGAGAGCGCTTTTGATCTAGTCATGGTGACACCACACACGTCAACAACAAAGAGCAAACCAAACTAAATGTCTGAGGTTTAAATAAGACAGGTTCCTCCAAGATCCTCTCTAACGATGTTCTAATCATTTGCACCTGAGCTGGTGCACCTCATTCTAATTTTAGGTATTTGAAGTAGTGATAAATGTAGGGGTGTACTTACTTTTTCCACATGCGAAATTTGCATTTATGTTTATTTAAATTATACAATAGATGACAAAATGTAAATGTTTCATGATATTTGTTATATTATATCACCTTCATCTATCAATATTGTTGAAATGAAGATCAAATAGCTGTATGTTGAAATATGTTGAAAAAGTCAAAACTTTACATGGGGTGTACTTACGTTTTCACGTGACTGTATATATATATATATATATTGTTACGGATCTCAAACGTCGGCCTTTTCCCCTTACCAAGAGGGGGTTAATCCCCTTGTTTGTTACTGACCGACCTGATCCTGAAGTTACCCCGTTCCTTCCGGTCAGTATTAGGTAGGGTTGCTGGTCAATTTGGTCCTGTTACCTAATTACCAACACCGACCGTGAAGCAAGGAAATAACCTCCCACCCGAGCCGCAGCATTAGTGGATACGCCGAGCGAAGCGAGCCGCGACTCGGGCCGTTAACAATGACAAGACCCGATTATAGCGGTTCCTGTCGTGCCACGTTTACCCAATGGAAGAAAGGACGGATGCGATCGGACAAGAGGAAACCAGAAAGTAGGAAGAACAAAGATGGGTTTATTAATTATTTACAAGAAGGAGAAGAGGAAACGAAAGAATGTACAGGATAGGAAGAGGAAGAAGCAGAACACAGGGCAGTCTTAAAACAGTCTTATTCTTAATATCCCAGACAAACATACACACTCACACGGGGATTGTAGATGGTGGATGGTCATGTAGACGGTCCGGCGATGGGGTCTAGGCTCCGGTCCAGCGTCGAAACCCGGCAGGCAGCTACGTGTATAGTTGAACGTGACCGGACCTTATATAACGGGGGGAAGCTGGCGTCCTATGGCATGCGTAATATGTGCACCCCCGTGCCAAACGCACCCTCTCCAATGTTCTCTTTAACACCGTATATCCGCACCGTATATCTCTTCTTCAAGTCCTTTGATCAGCGCCGTGTGCACGCGAGTCCTTTAAGAGTCCTGTGTAGGCGAGCTCTCTCACGCAGTCCTTTTACAACGTGCGCACCTCCAACCAGTCCTTGTAACGAGCGTGCCCCCAACAAGTCCTTTCTCAAGAGCGCCGCTGAATAAGTCCTTTCTCAAGAGCGCCGCTGAATAAGTCCTTTCTCAAGAGTGCCGCTGAATAAGTCCTGTGAAAGGGCTTTGCGTTCACGCTTATATATCTCGACCAGCAAAACGCTCCGCGAGCCAAACTGCCATGCCTGCCAGCGATGTTCCTTCAGCCCTGGTTGGCTGGTGAGGGCTTACCGGCCACGCCTTTGACGGCTGGATGACGTGGCCACACCTTCTTCTTGGCGCTCTGCCTCCTTTCTCGGGCCTTACCTCGTGGCTTATGGCGGCTTGAGCGAGCGCGAAGGCAGCGAACGCTGCTAACAAAGGCGCGTGACAATTGGGAGAGCCATGAGGCACCGACTGTAGGGGCGCGTAATGGCGTCGCTTGGAGAGGGAGGTCGCAAAATGAATGAAAGGGCCTATTTCTTATTTAATTGGCACAACGCAGATTCAACTATTGGAAACACGGCCTTATCTAAAACACATACTAATGAAATAACTGGAATCCTATGGTGGCCTACGTGTTGCTTGTGGACTATCTAGGGGTGCTACCTTTAATGATGTTGAATTTACAAGAATGATGTCATATTTACACAAGTGTGGGTTCTAAAACCGCAACAATATATATGAATATGAAAAAAATGAATGATCGTTTTAAGGCCATTTTCCCCGCTGGAGCGGGGGTTAGCCTTGCGGGCCCCATGACAATCATGGTTCCCTGTTTTGAGGCAATGTTTTTATGGCCGGATGCCCTTCCTGATGCCAAACCTTGGTCACGCTCTTACGATGCGCAGGGATACGGTGTACCTATTCTAAACCGGGGTACACACCGTGATCATTCATCCCAGCAAGCTGGTACTCAATTTGCCGACCTCGGAAGGATGACAGGCTGAGTCAACCCCCCTGGCGTTAATTCAGCGATCGACCGGGATTCGAACCCAGGATCCTAGGATCCCAAGCCGGCACCCTAACCGCTAAGCCAACACCAGGGATCGCAACAATATATATATTGTTACAATATACAATTGTTTACAATTGAATTTACAATTTACAATTGAATTTTACAATTTACAAGAGTTTACAATTGAATTGTGTTACAATTGTTACAATCAAAAAAAATAAAAATATTATTATTACGGTGCTCAGACAGGAATCCCGCTCCTGGACACCAATGTGTTATGGTATCCGGAGTGGAATGTCACTCCCTGCACCAAATTGTTACGGTGTTCGGAGGAATTCCGCTCCTGAACACAGAATGTGTTACGGCCCGGGGTTCAGGTGTACTACGAGGGGGCTAACCTCCGTTCCCTCCCGAACTTACCGGACCTGCGCCTGCCGCACACGAGTAACTTCGTACTTAGCAGGTTGCAAATCAGCAACTACGAACACCGATTGGTCCGTCACGCGATAGCTTGCTTGTACCACGTGACGGTCCCAATCGGGGAACGTACCGTATGTACCCTCCGGCGGTTTCCTTTATTCCTAATGGAAATTTAGACGGCCGAGCGAAAACCGTTGGTCACCGCCAGAGGGATGCTAAAGTTGTTACAGTTGATGTTAAACTGGATACAAAGAATGGCGGATCAATGGAGAAGAGACTTTCACGGACAGAGAGAAAGGAAAACGTTTTAACAATTTGATTTATTACAGATATTTACAATGTAATTACACTACTCACAATAAGTTAGGGATGTTGTGGGAGTGAGTTTATTATTTTTTTATCGGGGTTAGGGTTAGGGTATTGAAATCAAGAATGCTGTGTTTTTTCACACTCATTCATAACCATAGAATTAGGACCAACAACTTTTTTCAACACAATTAATACACAAAATCAACCACACCGAAGAACCTGCCAATATCCCTAACTTATTGTGAGTAGTGTATTTCAATAGCAAAGAAAAAGTGATGAGAAGCAGAAAGTTAGCTTATTCTACGCCTTATTATGATTACTACGGATATACTTCAATGGGTGCCCAGCACACTTTCACAGGGGAGGGGAGAGGAACGAACAACAAAGGACCTGCTAGCACAAAGGCTACGATGCTCCAAAATTCCTCTCCTCCCGGCGCCAACCATCCCGTTATCACCACTGAGAAGCACAAGCAGGTAACGATGATCCCAACACAGACCGGCAGAGTGAGGTCGATCGTCAGCACGGCAGAGTGACCCAGGCCAAGAGAGGAGCACACGTGCCCAGCGAATCCAGCAGAGTCAGACAGGCCCAGAGTGTAGCAATGCAGGTGTCGAGGCCTGCGAGAGGGAGACCAGCAGAGAGAGAAATGTCCACGTGCTGAGACGAGAGAGAGAGAGAGAGAGAGAGAGAGAGAGAGAGAGAGAGAGAGAGAGAGAGAGAGGAAGAGGAAGAGGAAGAGGAAGAGGAAGAGGAAGAGGAGAGAGAGAGAGACGGAGAGAGAGACGGAGAGAGAGACGGAGAGAGAGAGAGAGAGAGAGACGGAGAGACGGACGGAGAGACGGACGGAGAGGGAGACGGAGACGGACGGACGATGTAGGCACGTGTTAGGTCCACAAGAACAAAGAGCCAGCACAACTGCGACCGCCTGTGACCAAGAGAACAAATGAACCATGACCGCCTGCGATGCCAGGCACGAACCAAGAGGGAGAATGAATCTCTTTAAAATCCCTTTGTTCACCCTCCAAGGGGGAGGGGGGAAATCTTTTAGGTCTCCTGGCTCCCGATTGGTGGAGCCCGTAACTCTGTCCCTTTAACCCTGATTGATAGGTTTCTGAACCTGGACACCATGATGTCCCTTGGAGCCCAGTGCAATGCCTGGTAGTTTATCCCTTATAAGTGGAGGACCTATCTTTCCTTTCCCCAACGCATGACATAATAACCCAAAATAAGGGAAAGGGACTAATAATAATGGTCTGCTATGAAATAACTATTCTAAGGGACCTGTATGGTGGTTGCTATTACTTTTTAGTGTTTTTCTCAAAACTGCAACAACAATATATCTATCTATAATTCCAGTAATCTATGTGTGTCTGTGTGTCTGTGTGTCTGTGACCGCTGTTTCTCGACAACCACGGGTCCGATATACTTGAAACTTGCCAGGTATATTGCTGGGGACCTGAGGATGTGCCTTTTCAAGGTTTCATATTAATCGGAGAAGTAGTTACCGAGCTATGGCGATTTAGCCGTTCGCCGTTCGCTTTGGCTTTGCGAATGGACCAAACCATTTCATGTAAATAGAGGGGGGGGGGGGGGGGGGGGTTCTGTGGTCGTTACTGCCACGTGGTTTCAAAGTTTTTTTTTTTGTTGTTGTTGTTTGCACGCATGTTTTTTTGCACCCACGTACGGGCAAGCACGTACGGGCAAGCACCCACGTACGGGCACGTCCTAGTATATTTAATTTAAGTAATTGGAAACTTGTAAAATTCATCATCCAGGAGTACAACTGAAAGCACCATACAAGGCACTTGAGACTTTTATTTTTGTAATGATATTTTTCTTTTCTCTCACCCATTTTGTGATATTTCTCATTAACATAAGTGATTTATACTTGTTGCTCTAATGTATCAACCATCACTTCTCATTGCATTACTGTGGTTGTCATGACGTCATTTCCATTTTGAGTGCAATTCCCATGAGTGGTGATTTTGTATCTTCCTAGGTGCCAGAAGATTATCTCTCGAGGGAACTGTTTGACATGGTTCACGTTTATATCATTACAAAGCCGGAACTGCAGAATAAACTCATAACTGTGTAAGGACACAAAACTTTACCCTTATAATCCCGCATTTTCTTCTTGCGGTCTATCCTTGAATGTTATGATGCAAGCCATTCTTATTATCTCTCCACCCACCGAAGGTGGGCGAAGGTTATGTTTTCACCCCTTGTCTGTCTGTTTGTGTGCTGGATATCTTAAAAAGTTGTGGATGCATTCGGATGAAATTTGGTGGGCAGATTGGGTATGTGACAGGGACGAATTGATTAGATTTTGGTGAAGATCTGGATCCGGATCTTAGAATTTCCTTCAGTGATTCTTCACCATTGAGACAGAGGGCCAAAAACGATATACAATACTGTATAGCATAATATCTCAACAAGTTGTGGATGGATTTGAATGACACTTGGTGGACACATTGGGTGTGTGACAAGGAAAAATAATTCCATTTTGGTGAAAATCTAAATTCAGATCGGATCCAATAATTTTTAAAGTGATTCTTCAAGACTGAATGATGGGGGTAAAAACGATATTTAGCACGATATCTCAGAAATTTGTGGACGGATTCGGACGAAACGTGGTGGACGAGTTGATTATGTAACAAGAACAAGCTGATTCGATTTTGGTTTAGTTCGGTATCTAGATCTGGCCTATCACTGGGATACAAAATTTAATCTAATCAGCCTGACAGGTATGCCCTCTACCGAGTGCCCTTCTCATCTATAACTATAATCATGTGCCTGGGTTTGAATCTCAGACCGTCTATAGACTGTCATTCCGGTGTTTTACAGGCAGGGTGATTCATCAGTGTGTTTGCCGTCCCTCGGATGGATGTCAAACTGGAATTCCATCTGCCGGCATTAGTTGGACATTAAAGATCACATGGTGTCCTTTGCTGGGATTATGCAAGCTATCACTGGCACCCTAAACAAATTCCAAATTCCTGCCTTGACTTTCTGTGTCGGAGTGGCAATCCATCCAGGATGATACACCTAGCGTAGAACGTTATAGATCTCACGGTGTCCTTCACAAAGAGGACGTGAGATATCATCGGCACCTGGCCAAATTTCATATTCCTGCCTTGACTTTCTGTGTCGGAGTGGCAATCCATCCAGGATGATACACCTAGCGTAGAACGTTATAGATCTCACGGTGTCCTTCACAAAGAGGACGTGAGATATCATCGGCACCTGGCCAAATTTCATATTCCTGCCTTGACTTTCTGTGTCGGAGTGGCAACCCATCCAGGATGATACACCTAGCGTAGAACGTTATAGATCTCACGGTGTCCTTCACAAAGAGGACGTGAGATATCATCGGCACCTGACCAAATTTCATATTCCTGGTCGACTGGTCCAGGATTGTAAACCGTCTTTTTTTACTATTTCATGACGACACTTTCACAATGAAGTAGGCTATGCTAATTGTGTCTTTAAATCGTATGATTGGCTCTTTGTGCACAAACTGCTCAATATTTTAATTTCGTTTGGCTCTTCTGCACAAAAAGGTTGCCAACCCTTGCTCTACACAGAGCATCAGTTCTGCCAAACAAGTTTATCGGCTAGGTTTACAATCCCGGACCGGTGACCACTCCGACACAGGAAGTCAAGGTGGGAAATTGGAATTTGGCCAGGTTGCCGATGACACCTCATCTACTATTTGTGAAGGATAACGTATGATCTTTTATGTTTACACGATTGATTGATTTGATAATCACGACATGATGGATGGATTTGACGTGAGCTAAACCAGTTTTCTTTCTGTCACCGCTCATGCTTTGGCGTTATTTTTTGAAAAAAAAAAACCAAAAAACGTTTCTTCAACTGTTTGTCGTCTTCAGGACCGCCTTGGACAAAAAACTTGTCGGGTGTCCCGTCTGTATAGAACACAAAAAGTATTCTCGGAACGCACTGCTGTTCAACCTCGGCATGGTGTGCGACGCAAAGACGAAAACGTGCTCTTTGGAACCGGTGGTGAAAAAGCTTGCAGGATACCTCACAACCCTGGAGGTGAGAATTCCGAGCATTCCATCTCTTTTATTCCTGCAGTTCATCCAAATCATACTTTCCTGTTGCTAACATAAATTGCCAATTGCTGCACATGCAAAACCCTCAGTATATTCAAGAATGGTTCTTCACATGTGCTCTTGCAACCTTCAGCTCGAAAATGGTTTTGTCTCCAATGAGTCGAGTAAACAGCAGTTGCCAAAATTGATGGAAGTGTTGCTGGAGGAGATAAATGAAAGTGGGAAATGTACTTTGCCTATAGGTAAGGATACTCGTTCATGACCAAAATACATCCTTGTTATACGTGATGGAACAAGTGTTTGATCCCTTTGTGTCCATTTCGCCTACTCTTGGCCTTTCCTTGTGACCACGTACCTCTCTTGTGGTAATGTGATGTACCGTATTTTTCAGCGTATCAGACGAAGCCAAATCAGCTATGATAATTAGTGTGTGCAGTTTCAGAGAAGAAAGCAAATACCTATTCTTGGGGAAAATGCTTGGAGCATAGGAAAGGCTCCTTTTCGTCACGTGAAAAAGTAAGTACACCCCACGTAAAGTTTTGACTTTTCCAACATATTTCAACATACAGCTATTTGATCTTCATTTCAACAATATTGATAGATAAAGGTGATATAATATAACAAATATCATGAAACATTTACATTTTGCAGTCCATTGTATAATTTAAATAAACGTAAATGCAAATTTCGCATGTGGAAAAAGTAAGTACACCCCTACATTTATCACTACTTCAAATACCTAAAATTAGAATCAGGTGCACCAGCTCAGGTGCAAATGATTAGAACATCATTAGAGAGGATCTTGGAGGAACCTGTCTTATTTAAACCTCAGACATTTAGTTTGGTTCGCTCTTTGTTGTTGAAGTGTGCGGCATCACCATGCATGCCTAGATCAAAAGAGCTCTCTGAGGCCTTCAGAAAGAAGGTTATAGATGCCTACGAGTCTGGGAAGGGATTTAAAAAGATCTCCAAACAATTTGAAATCAATCATTCGACTGTCCGGAAGATCATCTACAAATGGAGAAGATTCCAAACAACTGCCAACTTGTTCAGGCCAGGCCGCCCCAGCGAGTTCAGCCCGAGAACAGACCGCAAGATGCTGAAAGAAGTCTCTAAGAACCCCAGAATGTCATCACGGGACCTACAGTTAGCTCTTGCCACTGTTGATGTCAAAGTGCACGAGTCTACCATTAGAAAGAGGCTGCACAAATTTGATCTACATGGGAGGTGTGCCAGGAGGAAACTGGTGCTGTCCAGAAAGAACATCAGGGCAAGACTAAAGTTTGCCAATGAACACCATGGCAAAGACCAGCACTTCTGGAACAATATGCTCTGGACAGATGAGTCAAAGGTGGAGCTATTTGGCCACAGTACCAGAAGACATGTTTGGCGAAAACCAAAGACAGCATTTGACCACAAGAACCTGATACCAACTGCAAAGCATGGTGGTGGAAATATTATGGTTTGGGGCAGCTTTGCTGCATCAGGGCCTGAGCAGCTCACCATCATAGAATCCACTATGAATTCTTCATTGTACCAGAGGGTGCTTGAGGATAATGTGAGGCCATCTGTCGGAAAGTTAAAGCTCAACCGAAGGTGGGCCTTGCAACATGACAATGACCCTAAACATACCAGTAAATCCACCAAGGAATGGCTGAAAAGAAAGAAATGGAGGGTTCTGGAATGGCCAAGTCCAAGCCCGATCTAAATCCCATCGAGATTATTTTTTTTTTTTTTTTAGTATACAAGATCGAGGCTCGTGAAAGAGCGAACATTTATCATACAGAAAGACAAACCGACACATAACCGACAAACCGACACATAAAACAAATAACATCGGGAGCGGTAGACAAGATGGGGAGAGAGGGGGAAGGACACAAACACAACATTTGAGAGCAGGAACCGAGAGACATGGAGACATCGAGAGATCTGTGGGAGGGAGAGGGCTTTGGGGGGGAGGCATGGGAAAGGGGGTGGGAGAGGCATAAAACATATGGACACTGCCAGGACTACCAGGAAAGAAGTTGGAATTACAAACAAGGTGGATCTGGGGTGAATTAGTGGGGGTAGAAAAGATCAAGGTTTTGGATGGGGGAAGATAAGAGATGGTGGTGAACAGCTGTTTTAAAGACCTGGAGGGAGGAGTGGGATTGAAGGGAGTGTGGGAGTTTGTTCCAGAGGCGGGAGAAAAGAGGAATGAAGGAGTGAAGGTGAGCAGAGAGCCGAGATTTCGGCAGTTTAACCATCAGAGGCTTGCTGGCAGATCTTGTGCGACCTGTAGGAATATTTGGGGGACAGAGCACAGAGAGAGCTGGGGGAGCAAGGCCGGAGAGGAGTCGGTAGAAGACAGAAAGACCACCTACCTGCCTGCGGTGAGTGAGTGAAAGGCCCTCAGAGATAGCTTCATCGTGGGAGATTCCAATGATTCTGAAAGCTTTGGTTTCAACAGCGTGAAGCCGAGCTAGGTGTGAGGCAGGAGCACCAGCCCATAGGGGAGAACAGTATTCCATTGAGCTGCGGATGAAAGCCTTGTATGTGGTGAGGAGCTCAGGTGTGCCGAGGAAGGACTTCGCACGACGGAGGATGCCCAGTCGGCGACTGGCTTTGCAGGGCAGCTTGGAAATGTGGTTTTCCCAAGAACGATCATGGCAGATAGTGAGACCCAAAAGCTTGAGCGACAGAACTTCTTGGAGAGGATTGTTGAGAAAGTAGATGGGAGGGTTGTCCAGTCGATCTTTTCGGAGAGACATAGTAAGAGTGTGAGATTTGTCAGGATTGAAAGACATGTCCACTTGTTTGACCAGTCTGTGATTTTGTCCAGGTCTTCAGAGAGTGAGGAGGCTGCAGACTGCCGATCTGAGGGAAGAGGAATGGAGCGGCAGAGAGTGGAGTCATCAGCAAAGAGATAGAGAGGATTTTCCAGAGAGTCGGAGAGATCATTTATAAAGACCAGAAAAAGCACAGGGCCCAGCACACTGCCTTGGGGAACTCCAGCGAAATGTTGTGGGGGGATTTTAAACGAGCTGTGCATGCAAGAAACCCCTCAAACATCTCACAGCTGAAAGAATTCTGCATGGAGGAGTGGGCAAAAATTTCTCCTAGTCAATGTCAGAGACTGGTAGACAGTTGTAAGAAACGCCTACTTGAGGTTGTTTCTGCCAAAGGGGGCAATACCGCCTATTAGAGCCAAGGGTGTACTTACTTTTTCCACATGCGAAATTTGCATTTGTTTATTTAAATTATACAATGGACTACAAAATGTAAATGTTTCATGATATTTGTTATATTATATCACCTTTATCTGTCAATATTGTTGAAATGAAGATCAAATAGCTGTATGTTGAAATATGCTGAAAAAGTCAAAACTTTACGTGGGGTGTACTTACTTTTTCACGTGACTGTACGTATATGTATATAATATTTATTTATGTGTATATTGTCGTGTTCCTGGGGATTAAGATCCTCCAAGGTAAAGGGTAGCCGATCGAGCTTTACTCTCCGAGGCGTTCAATCCAATGGCGGTGTGAATACGCACGGGGGATGAGGGTAGCGAAGCTCTTACCTGCACGGACCCCACTGGACGTCTTCGACCTTGGTAATCAACTCAACCCAACACGGAATTCAATTGCAACAATAAAAAGGTTTATTAAAATAAAGGCCAGGAAACAAAGAAATGCACAGTAAACTAAAATTCCTAAATGGACCACTCCCATACAGACTCGTATACAACACAAGGGGATGATAAAATAAACGGAAGTAAAAATGTAGTGTACTCAGCTTTGAGCAGCTCTTGAACCTCGTCACAGATCGTTGGGGCCCCGGCGCGCAGTTCGTCCAGCCCCAGCACGGGTCCCCAAGTCCATGCGCGGGAAAACAGGCCTTGGCGCGCAGTTCGTTCCTCCAGCTGCTGAGCACAAAGCGAGCAGGCTGCGCCCGTCCACTCGCCGTCTGCTCCACACAGCACCGTGGTCTCTCAGCACGGAGAGCCCCCGCACCGTCAGCAACGAGCCAAGGAAAGGAAAATGTGGCCGCTCAAACTGATCGCCCGGACCAAAAAGTGCCAATGTCTGACTGCATGACACCAATGTCCTTGGCTCAAGAGGTCGGAAAATGTGAATGTTCGCAATGAAATCCAGAACCAAGAAGAAGACGAAATGTGACCGCTTTTCGTCAGCTCGGGACCCAAAGAGAAAGATATATAAAATGTCAACTAGGCGAATCCAGAAGCAGAGAGAGAAAATGTCGGGACCCCAAATCTTTTGTACCCAGGGCACTTACGCCATCCGATGATGTCCGTGCACGCTCCAATCAGCAAGTCCATTCCCTCGCTCTATGGCCGTCCTGACCAAAGGTTCTTCGGGGCGTGGCCTCATGACCACTTGCCGGCCTTTGCGATCACCCGGTCGGTGGTATCAGCGGTAGTTGAATGTACTGTTTCCTGCTACTTTTATTTAGTGTCATTTCTCGGTGTGGTGTGCATGGCGGGCGTGGTGCGTGTGTTATAACGAACAAAGGTGAAACCACAGAGGCCATTTACATACAGGGAATTTACCATTAATCCCTAACTAATTAACATAACCCCACCCCTCGTTATAGGGACAATCATACACTTGCACGACATCCGGTCTTACGGGTCCCGACTTAGGTACATGGGGGATTTCTTCTTCTTCATCGCGACATTCGGAGCACACTATACTATACAATTCTACCTGGACTGAGGTAATCCATTGCCTACCCACCATAAATGCAACAATATATTTAATTTTAAAACAACAACTATGGCACTTGGTGGAATTTGTTTTGAAAACCATTAACTGGACTTATTGGCCGATGTATTTTTTATATATATGTTTTTGTATGCAGAATCGAGGCTCGTTTAAGAGCTAACATCAATCACAAAAAAAACAAACGGACACACAAAACATACAATAAAGAGAGCGGGAGACAAGATGGGGAGAGGGAAGCACACAAGTACAACAGCAGAGAACAGGAACATCGGAAGATCTGTAGGAGTGAGAGGGCTTGGGGGGAGGAGGCATGGGAAGGCGGGGGGAGGGGGGGGGTGCGGTGGGAGAGGTAAAAAACAACATGGACACTGCTAGAAACGTCCAGGAAAGAGGTTGGTATTTAAAAATTTTTTGGATCTGGTGTGAATTAACGGGAGTAGAAGAGATCAAGGTTTTGGATGGGGGAAGATAAGAGATGGTGGTGAACAGCTGTTTTAAAGACCTGGAGGGAGGAGTGGGATTGAAGAGAGTGAGGGAGTTTGTTCCAGAGGCGGGAGTAAAGAGGAATGAAGGAGTGAAGGTGAGCAGAGCGTCTTGATTTCGGCAATTTCACCAGAAGAGGGTTGCTGGTAGATCTTGTGCGACTTGCAGGAATATTTGGGGGACAGAGCACAGATAGGCTAGGCCGGATGGGAGTCGGTAGAAGACAGAAAGATTACCTACCTACCTGCGGTGAGTGAGTGAAAGGCCTTCGGAGTTAGCTTCATCGCGGGAGATTCCAATGATTCTGAAAGCTTTGGTTTCAACAGCGTGAAGTTCGAGCGTTTTCTTAATAAAACTCAAGAATGCGGAAACAGACATTGCTGAAATTTAGAACATATTACTTCGATGTACAAAGCATTTAGTTCTGAAATTTGCAGTCGATTTCGTCCAGTAGAAGCATGAGAAAAGTATTTTCAGTCCTCATGTTAAAGCTGCATATAGAGAAACGATCCCATATAGAAAGGGAGGGGTGCTTTGCACCTCCCGTTGATTTTGGGGGGGGGGGCAAAGCCAGAACCATGTTGACCCCCCCCCGCCCCCCCCCCCCCCCCCCCCCCACATACCTCAATTTTCTTGATGACGTGAACAAACTTTGGGACATCACGCGTGATGAAGGTTGTGGTAAAGTTTCATCGAAATAGTGTATGTAGTTTCAGGGGAAAAGGCAAATTCCTATTTTGGGGGGGGGGGGGGTCAAACCTGGATCCACATTGACCCCGGTGGACCTACTTAGACCCCAACGTTTTTAATACCATGAACAAACCTGAGTTCCAACAAACCAAATGCCATTTGTGCCAAGTTTGGTCACAATCCCATCAGCAGTTTCGAAGAAGAAGTTGCAAGTGTTTACGGACTGAAGACGCGCCATCGCATAAGCTCCCCGTAACTATGTTCCAAGTGAGCTAAAAATAGTGTTACATAATTTTTGAACGGCCCCATATTATGGTTAAACAATCTGTGACCGTGTGACGAATCAGCTCGTGGACATGGACATATCCGTGGACAATATATCCGTGGGGAGGGTGACATGGACAAGAGGTGTCGAGTTAATTTTTTAACAGCCCATTAAATGTGTTTCCCAATCGCGCTGTTAATCTTTTAGGAGTGCTGTAAATGTAAGTTTCCCAATTCACCTGTTACCGGATTTTGTTGCAGGTTGTGACCATAGTGCAGTTATTCTTTTTCTATTTTGAGATTATCATGTCTGATTTTATTTTAATCAGGAAGTCCTGCATAAGCATTTCTTAACTCATTTTTAATTTTCATCCCACATTCACATAATCTGTGGTAGTTTCAAGACCGTAAATCAGTACCATGATCTTGATTACCATATGTCTGGTAATCGTGAAAAATAAATCCCTATTATTTGTGTTTCTCTCCAGACAACTCGAACACTATTAATTTGAAGGTCATTGAACACCGGCCGACCCCAGCCACTGTGCAGGAGTACGAAGTTCCTGTGTTTACACAGTGCTGGGATTATGATGCCAGCCAGTGGGACCTCACGACTCAACAGGTGACCTGTTCCTACATGCCCAAGTATGGTTCATTTAAGTTGGGCATTTGTTCCTTTTTGTCCTTGTGTTACTGTAAGTTAGGCATGGGGAACCTCCGGCCCGCAGCACGTTTTGAAAATTCTGACTTGGTAACAGAGAGAAAAGTTCAGTATTTTAAATAGCTGTTATGTGGGAAGGAATGGCAGGATAACGTGGAATTGGTTCTAGCTTGGATTTGAATCTCGACCCATCTATAAACTCCCATACTGGTGTTTTGCATGCAGGGCTATTCATCAATACGTGCTCTATCCCTCGGATGGACGTTAAATTGGCTGCCCCGTTTGCCAGCATCAGTTGGACTTTAAAGAACCCATGGTGTCATTCATGATGAGAAGGCGAGCTATCGACAGTACCCTGAAAAAATTACAAATTCCTGCACTTGCAGTCGAGCATCCTGCATTGGAGTTGCAACGCAGGATTGTTCTCCTCAGCCAAAATGAAACTGCCTCGGCAGCTCCTATGCGCCTCGCGGCGTGAGGAATGGTTATTATTTTGCAACACCGACCCCCGCTCCTCCCACAACCCACCATACAGGCTTTGAAGTTTGTTTTGGCAAATTTATTGCCATGTTTAAAACGAATTTTGAATCACTTCTCAAGAATGCAAGAAATATTTTTTTCGTCTTAGGGTTTGCATGAAATTTGTTTGTACTCACCTTTTGTGTCACTCATCTCAAATGTACATTTGATGTTGACTTTTTAGATTTATTTCACAGTTGGTTTCTGAAGATCAAAACGATTTTGGCAACTCATTTAAAAGGTTGAAATTAACTGATCAACGCTGGCCTGTACATCTCAGTCCAATCCTCCCACCCCCATTGTTCGTTTCTCCAAGACTTGCTCTTTTGCTCTTCCAGATTCTTCCTTGCATCGACGGTTTCCGCCACTTGCGAAAAATCTCCGACGAAGCTGACGTGGAATTGAACCTGGTTAGAATTGCAGTGCAAAACCTGCTGTGAGTGGTTTGTGAGATTTACCAAATTGTGTTTTGCTTTGTTTGTTTTCCACTTACATTTCTCTAATACACATGGTTTCCATAATTAATGATTATCTTGTTTCAGATATTATGGCGTCGTTGCAATCGTGCCCATCTTCCAGGTGCCTCAAGCTGCATTTTCTTTGCAACAATAATTATTTGGGCTGTGAATTGTAAATGGCAATGTTTATTGTGCACACACCTGCTTAATATTATTTATTTGGAGCAAAAACTGACAAAGATAATGGTCTGTCTGCCCTTCCCTTAGTACTCAAATGTGTACTGTGCCACACCACGACTGCAACTGCTTGCCGAAGATGCTCCATTACAGGATGAGTGTTTAACCTACATCACCAAACCCGGTAAGGCCCACATTGTCACGAAAACATCACATTGGTTTTTCATCAGAACAATTGCAATGAGCTTGACACATCAGTAACCGTGACTTTGCTCTTCACAAACGTCAGTTGATTGAGGAACAACTTGATTTAAATTGAATGTTGTACCCTCGGACCCCGCTATTCGCAGGGGATACGTTCCTGGAAATTCCGCCAATAGCGAAACCGCCAATAGCGGAGCATTGTTTCAATGGCAAAAGGGGGGGATAGGTTCCCGAGTCGTGAAAATCCGTGAATAGAGAAGACCAAACCGCGAATGGCGAGGCAAAATCCACGAATGGCGAGGCAAATCCAGAGAATGTTGACAATAATCACTTTGTATTAGACCGGACTGTCGGGTTAAGTTTGTATATTCTTCCCCATCAGAGGGGTGGGGCTTATTAATTAGCTCAGGGATTATGGGTAAATTAATTCCCTGTTTGTAAATACTTCTGTAATCTATACCTTTGTTCCTTATGACACCACACTAGACACCAGCCAAAATCGCCCATTAAACTACACTAATTCATAATAAAACTAACCAGAAACTCAGATCGAACCATACCGCTGGCGCCGCAGCCGCTAAATCACCACAACGACAGGCAGGCCGAGAGCCACGCCCAGAAGAGCGGTGATTGGGCGCGTGGTGTCCGCGCGCCCAATCACCGCTCTTCTGGGCGTGGCTCTCGGCCTGCCTGTCGTTGTGGTGATTTAGCGGCTGCGGCGCCAGCGGTATGGTTCGATCTGAGTTTCTGGTTAGTTTTATTATGAATTAGTGTAGTTGATTGGGAGTTGATTGGCACGAGCCCAGGTAAGATGGGACTTGCTGATAGGAGCAGAGATGGACTACGAAGAGGTGGCACACGCTGATTGGTGAAGCAGGCATGGATGACGTCAGAGTGGCGTGTACAAGATAGTTGGAGCGACGGACATTTTCCCTTCTCGTTCTGGATGTCACAGTGATATCGTATGTCTCCTCCATAAGTTGTGAAGATATCGAGTGGAAACTTTACACAAATGTTCCCCATGGGGGGAAGTTAAAACGTTACTTGAGAAGTTTCAATAAGTCACATGGTTTGGCCGCAATAAATAATTGAAGGAAAATCATAAAAGGCTTCGATCTCTTGAACCGCTGTATTGATCGACTTGAAATTTTAATGCAATGTAGCTCTCATAAAGCGGAATAAGTGTTTAAAATTTCAACATGATTGGTTGTACAGTCTAAGCTAGAATTCATTATTGTTGAAAGAAGAAACGCAACACTTTTTCTTGTCAGGCCATGTGACTGATTGTGCGACTGCCATTTTTCAGAATTATTTCCTTTAAAAATAATTTTCTCTGCAATAATAGGCCCGATCGACAGGAAATTTTCACCAATGGAGCGACTCGGCCTGTATAATATTTTAATGGCAATTATGACGTCACAGGTCACGTGGTATTGGCGCCATATTGGAAAAACCGCACCAAACTGCACCTCTATATCTCCAAAAGCGCTGCACAGAAAAAATTGAGAAGTATCTCATTCTAAAGAACTCGCCATGCAGAATAACATATGTGAATGATGATGTCATAGGTGCCTCCATTATGACGTCATAATTCGACAAGTAAAAAATTTCATCCGATCAGGATGTCACATGGTTTTGGAGCTATGACGTTTTGAAGCATAAACCTTTAAAACATAGCTCCTCCCTCATTGTTGATCATATCGAGTGGAAACTTCACAGATGTCTTCAGCATATCAGTCTGCTAAAATGTCCTTTTGGAATTTACGATAGGTCACGTGGTTTGGCAATGATAGATAATTGAACGGAAATATTAAAAAAATTACATCTCTTGAACCGCTTCATTGATCGACATGAAACTTTATAATCTAGTAGGTCATGAAGTGGAACAAGTGTGCAAAATTGAAAGATGATTGGATGTGTGGTCTGGAAGCTAGAAGTTGTTATTGTGTGAAGAAGAAATTCCACCTGAGCTTCTCGGGCCATATCAATGATTCTGGCTCTACGATTTCCAGGTTTATTTTCTTGAAAAATAACTTTTTCTGCAATGGTTTGACTGATGGACAGGAAATTTTAACCTTTGGAGCGCCTCGGCCTGCAGAATCTTTTAATGGTAACAATGACGTCATAGGTCATGTGGTACTGGCGCCATCTTGGAAAAACCAAAAACATTTGCAGCTCTATATCCACAAAAGCCCTGCGTAGAAAAGATTGAGACGTGGCTCATTGTAAAGAACTATCCATGGAGAATAAGCCATGTGAATGACGATGTCATAGGTGCCTCCATTATGACATCATTCGACAAGTACAAAACTTCATCCGATCAGGATGAAATTCCTTGAGCATCATCTAGGGATAAATTGATGGACAAAAAAGAAAGTGAAAGTGTGGGGATGTGTGTGTGTGGGGATGTGTGTGTGTGTGTGGGGATGTGTGTGTGTGTGTGGGGATGTGTGTGTGTGTGTGTGTGTGGGGATATGTGTGTGTGTGTGTGTGTGTGTGTGTGTGTGTGTGTGTGTGTGTGTGTGTGTGTGTGTGTCAGTGTGTGAAATTGGGGCATATAGTTACCAGCCATTTGGGCTGGTAACTTTTGAGAGTTACCAGCCTGAAGAAAAAGTTACCAGTCCGAAGAACTGAGATGAAAATAAGGACTCAAATTGGTGCATTTTAGGAGTGTTCAGGAATAAACTCCCTAAAACCTAATAGCAACTATAGGTCTTCTCGAATAATTAAATAAAAAAACACTAGTGAATAATATTTTCATGACACCAAATACGTTTTATTGTCAGAAAAGTGAGGAAATTTTATAAAAAGTTTGTGCATAGATCGATCAACATGTGCAGGACAGTCACAGTTGATAACTTGATGGTGAGTTAAAGTAATACAAAGTTGAGAAAAACTTGAGGTCTAGTAGTCGGTCTATGATCTATCACATTTCTTGTTAGTTTTACATATCTTCCACGGCAGCCTGCAAGTCCTCAATGTCATCCAGAACCACGTCTTCGCAGTCAGTGTCAAGGCCGGACTCATAATCCGATCTTTATGTCAGCTGCTGATATTGGCTCCGGCAGACCAGCTTCCTCAGGTTCACCCCGACAATGCTTTGCAAGGGCATGAGCAGTCCGGAAAAGCGTATCCAGCTTCTCCACTACATCCTTTACATCCTTATTCAATCTTTGTATGCTCTTTTCTGCTATGGATGTTCCTGGTTCAGCAAATTTCAGTGCATGTTTATGAGCTGCCTCCAGGTGCCCTTCTGGTGACTCGTGAACCACGAGAGCTTCCCTCTTAAAATTGTCACACCCACTGACGAATGGTCCACCGAGACATTTTGCATACTTGGTTTTCTGCACCTTTTTCGCATCTAACAAACCAAACATGCTCTGACATGGTGTGCGGTACATCTTCTTGCGTGACTTGTCATGGCGTACCCAAGGGAACTGGGTAACCCATGCTGGTATCCACTTCCGTTCTCTCTTTTGCTCATATTCCTGTTTTGTTTCTTGCCTTTGAGCGGCTGTTGTTTCCAATTGTCGTTTCTTTTCTGCCGGATCGTCAACTCCCGGTATAAATCGCCACATTGTTGCAGAGACTGATCAGGGTTTCCCGAATTCGACAGTGAAGAAGAAGAAGCAGATACATACACAATTTCCGGTCATATCAAACTACGAAACAGACCTCGTGCGTGAAATGGAATGGCGTGTCATGAAATGTAACTTGTATGCTGTCATACCACCAAGGAAAGCATTTTGAAATCTTATTGGTGGGAACTATATGAATAAAGTATACTACATCTATAGTCATTCATAAATCTCCCGCATACGGCATATTCGTTCTGTTTCGTATATTAGTTAATTTAGCTCCGTTCCGTTTGACCAACGGAGTTCGTTTCGTACTATACAGCGAACCGTATATAAGGCGTATCCTCATTGGCTCTCGCTCGAATGGCACATCCAATCAAATACCACGAAAGAAAATATAAATGGCGTCGAATGTCAGACCCCGGATATAAACAAAAACAATTTGCAAACGCAGAAAAAAGTATTAATTTGAGGGAAACGTGCATTTTCAACAGAAAAAGTCGATTTTAAACGAAAGTGTAGGGCAAAATCTATCCAGACCACCGGGCTGGCAACTCAATAAAGATACCAGCCCGGGATAAAAGTTACCAGCCACGGGCTGTCGGGCTGGCGTTAATTTCGCACACTGGTGTGTGTGTGTGTTTGTGTGTGTGTGTGTAAAAAAAAACAAAAACGTGAAAGCAGGGTTGTATCAAAAGCGGGGTTGTATGAAGGCGGGAAGGCGGAGGAAACCGGCCATCACTGCCAGTAGTTATAAAGTGGCAGTTCGAGTTGTTTTTTTCATTAACAGAAATACGAAAGCGAGTCCCTGAAGTTAATCCTCTCCCCCCCCCCCCCCTCCTCTCTCTCCCCTCCCTCCCCCCTCTCTCCCCCCTCCCTTGCAGGATACAGAAAAGCGACATTACGTGCTGCTTTCCTGTTGTACTCAAGCCTCAGTCCAGGCACGACTGTGCGGGACCTGTGTTGTCGACATGCACCACACCTCCAACACATCGATGAAAGGTGCCAATATACAAGTTTGTTTTTCCCACAATTCTCCCATGGTTTGTGATCTCTCGATTACAATTTCTTTTTTCCCCTTCTTTGTTTTGACAAAACATTGAAATTTACCTGTATGGGATACAGAAAATTGGGATGAAGAAGATGGGGATACATATATAAAATGAGATAAGAGGGTAAAGCTATTCTCAAAAAGGTTCAGGAAACAGGCTGTCAAACCCATCTTTTGTCGCCTTACCTTGTCGACAGATTTTTATCTTGCCAAGATGAGGAGTTTGTGTTTCCATATTCCATAACACCTTTCATCCTTTCAAGGTTTAATCCCCTTTTCAAGGACTGTTTCTGCAGGTGCAGTTTTCATTGACAGTTGAAACCTTAAATTCCCCCTTAAGGATTTAGGACACCCCTTCCTTCCAGGCCTCTGAGTAAACACTGGGGCAAATTTGCTTAAAATTGACCAAAAACTGAGTGAATGAACAAACACACCACCTGTATCTTTCCTGGTTGCCTGTATCACATGGCCCATTGCTTTCTTCACACTGTTTTTCTTTGTAGGCAGGAGGGTCGCAGGAAAGGAGAGGCACAAGTTAGAGGTGGAGGGGTGAGAGGCAGGGGGCCAATATGGGGGTGGAGAGAAGAGGGGGGTGAACGTGGGGATGGAGAAGAGGGAGAGAAGGCAGAGGGGACGTGGAGGAATGGGGAAAGGTGGAAGGGGGGCGAGGTAGAGGAGGGAAGGAAAGAGAGGTCAAGGAAAGGAGGAGTAAGGATAGCGGTGGGAGATGGTGGGGTTGGGGGGGGGGTGGGTGAAGAACAAGGGGAAAAGGAGGTGGGGGCTGGGGGGATGGAAGCAAATGGTGGGGTAGGTGGGTAGGAACAGGGGTGGGGGGGGGGGGGGTAGGAGGATCAGGGGTGGAAAGAACAGGGGGTGGAGAAGGGACTGGGGGGGGGGGGGGGGGGGAAAGGTGGGGAATGTACGTGGGGACCGGTGGTGGCGATGGAGAGGTGGCGTGGAAGTGGAAGACACTGGCGGAAGTGAGTTGCAGGGGAAGAAGCTTTGGGGATAGGGGAGGGAGGAACTGGGGATGTGCGGGTTGGGTGGTTGGGTGAGGAGTAACTGGGTGAGGTGCATGTTTGGGGGGTGGGTGGAAAGAAATAGAGGACAGAAAGGAATGGAGAAGAGCAAGGGTAAGGCAGGGGGTAGTAATGAATGGGAGGGTGAAAGTTGGGGAAGGAAAGGTAAGAGTGGAGCAGAAGGATGACATGGGGGGGGGGGGGGGGCGAGTGGCAGAGATTATGGGTGTGTTAAGGGCAGGTGGAAAAAGGAGGAAAAAAGGGATGGGGAGGTAGGGGAGTGGAACAGCAGTTTGTGGTAGGGGGTAGGAGAGAGAGAGAGCATGAATCTCTTTTAAAGAGCACTGGGAATTGTTTGCCATTCCCCTGAACAAATTTCCAATTTGTGCCCAAAGTTGCATTATCCTCCAATAGAGTGGCAATCTGTCCAACTCCATTTTGCTCTGGCAATTGGTACGATTGTAGTCGTTAAAATCGAGATACTCACCTCATCCACCCTCATGTTGAATATTGCTACCTTTCAAGGAAACTTGTGCAGTTTGGTCTCATGAAGGGGTTCATTCGTCGGCTGCACAAGATACCGCTGAAGCTGCCAGCTGAGGGCCGGGGAAAAATATCACGTTGGTTTAACGGCTGTCATTGCTACGACGAAATCTGCTGCAAGAAAGGTATTCGTGTCCCTTTTGAAACTCTTGGATAATGACCTTTTGTCACCGTATTAACACTGTGTCCTGGTGTGTCTCAGGTTTAAGTTATAAAGAACTCGAGGAAAAATCTGAACACGATCCCAGCATCATCATCTTTTGGAAGTAATACCTTGGAGACTTTCAGCAGTTTTGCACTTTTTACGAGCTTGGAATGGTTCTTTTTGAGGCATTCTCCAAATACATCGATATGGTCATGGTGAAGTCTGCAAACCGTTGAAACCTCTCGGGTACAAAACCTATTCCTCGTTCAACTCGGTGAGACCGAGGATAGCATTGCTATTGTCGGTGTTTACCTGTTCGCCTGCATTTGATAAACAACTTTGAATTGACAATTTCATTTTTCTTTTAACTCGACTTTAGAATACATTGTACACTCTCCAACAATAATTATTTGTTAATACTAAGTGTCGGCGGTCAGTTGATGTCGAGTTCAAAAAGTAGAATAAAAAAAACATTTATTAAGGTTCTAGCCGAAGGTTCACCGAGACTCAAAAAATTCAAATGCTACTTACAAAAATATTTCATATAATACATACAAATATTGTCACTTTAAATACACAATCTCCAGTTGAGAACAATGACTAAAAGTCACAAGAAGCAAAAGTTATTTTGAACCAATTTTTTTTTTTCCTTTTCCCACTTCATTCTGATTTGCTTATTTCGCTCGCTTACTGGGAAATGAAAAACTAAATAAATACAAGCCAAAAGGAGTCAAGTCCGGGGAACATTTCTCATGAAACCGTCACTCGTTCAAGGACAATAGGATGTCATCCTCCAGGTCAGATGTGTCATCATCGGCTGTGGGAGAATAAAAATGTGTAAGAGACAATAAAATAAAAACATTTGCAATTTATGTTCACACGAGGCGGAGAATGGCCAGGGAGTTTACGTTTCTTTTGCTTTGTTTTCTGTATCGATGAAGCTTGTTTTTCACAAAACGAGGAAGCTTTATATGATGTTTAATAAAGGGCCGGACTGTACGACGCATGTTTTTTCAGAATTTACACCATTCGGTTGCCCAAGCCTTGCAAATTCAGCATCTAATGTTTGAGGTTAACCACAACCTACATATAGGACCATCATCACATGATGATTATACCAAAAACGAAATAAATAGGCATTTGGAGGCACGGTGGCCAAACCCAAAAGTCTGACCATGGTACGAGCCTAAGTTGTGGTGTGGAGAAAGGTCGGATCTTTAGTCTTTAGTTTCTAAGTGCCAGAACATACAATTTTAGCATCCTATCCCAATGATCTTCATGCTCACAAACATCCATTCAAATTGTTAATTTTCCCTGAGGTTTTTCCAAAAAAGCTCAAGGATTTGCCACAAAATACCAGCCATTTCTGAAACGACACTTACAGTCATCATTTCCTCCACTGATGTTGAGGTCCAGGTCTGCTCCATCATCCTGTTGGTCATCAGAGTCACCGTCATCATCATCACCACCGTCGTCGTCGTCATCATCATCATCATCATCGTCTGCTCCAAGCAAACCTTCCAAATCTTCCATTTCAGACTGATCAAAGTCCTCGTCGTCTGCTTCATCCACGGCATTAGCAACACTCTGTTCTTCACGAGCACTCTCTTCTCCTGTAGGCAAATCCTCAGAGTCCAGATCTTCCAGCTCTTCCTCTAAATCATCATCAGAGTCATCTTCATCATCATCATCCTCTTCTTCCTCTTCTTCCTGGCAGTGAAAAGTAGTGTATTTGTTGTAGCTGGTTCATTTTACAATCAGAGGCATCAACACCATTATTTTCTTTCGGGCCAGACCCACCTGCTCTTCCTCCTCCTCCTCCTCCTCAGCTAAACGTTGCCGTCCGACCTCATAGAGTCGACAGACACTGTCCATGGGCAATGAATCCAACCCTTGCTGGTTCTAAAGGCAATAAAGGACAGTCCGAAGGCTGAGGCCTCAGGAAGAAATCATTTCATACATAAAATAGAATGGCACTCTTTGACGTCGCCCGATATGCCTCCGCCCATATCATACATACTTGCACCAAGTTTGACTTAGGTCCCTTCAGATCCTATTTTACACTTTTCATCTTCAAAGTTGCTGGTTCTAAGCCCTGAATCAGTAGGAATTCAAACGTTTTTAGCACAAAAAAAATTACGCACTAATCCCCACCACCTCTATTGCAGCAACACAGGGCTAAAATTGGATTAATGTGATGGTGATGTGACATGGGCATGATGGGCCCTCCGAAATCCGGTGTTAAAGTTCCTGGTGTATAGAGCTATCGTAGCTGGAAAATGACAATACACACCTCTATTACAGCGAGGTAACAGTCTTTGGTGTCTGTGCAAAGGTCGAATATGTTCTTCTTCACATCAACCGTGGCTGCCAATGTCAGGAGGAGCACGTTAGGGATGCAGTTTTTCTTAAAGCAAGACAATGTTTGTGCAACAGTTGTCATTGCTTTTTTTAATACCATAAATAAACAAGTTCATCAAACTTCACATTCCACGAGACACTGTGCATTCGTGTTCATCGTGGTTACTCACCGATTGGCTTGTAATCTATTGCATCGAATGTTCGGAATGAAGAGCCAAAAGGACTCTTTACTTGTTCTTCTCTGATGTCATCTTCATCATCAGGCTGTAGCATTGCTGCAGGACATGAAGCATGAGATGACACAGCGGATGTCATGGTCTGCGTAATAATACAGAATAAATGGCAGCAGTATGGTGAAACAGCCCCAAGGGTAACAGTTCTTGGACTCTCAGAAGATTTTACAAACAATTTACTGATTTTACACATACAGTTCAAACATTGAATCCTGTCGGCAGCTTGGTCATTTTCCTCCCGATAAGAATTCTATGAACGGTCTGATACGTGAAAACGTCAGATACTCATCAACTGGGGTGTCTTCTCATGAAGTTTCTTCAACTCCCCTTCTTTCTCCTTTGGAGGCCTGCACATGTTGGTAAATTTACTGATGCATGTTAAAGTACTGTTCTTATCAGCCTTTAGTTTGACTTCATCAGCAGATGTTCATAGCATCAATATCCGTCTTTAGACATTTCGGGCAAAATTTCAAGTCAGCCATTTCTTCTTCAGCTTTTCTTTTTTTGCCATAGCTGGGTTATGTTCTTCTGCTCATAGAGATAGAGCTGACATTTTCTACATGCACCAGGAAGAAATTAACAGTTTATTGTCCAATTGTACGTTTTGAACTCTTCCCACTGCATTAAGATGAGGATAGAAGATTTTTCGGGCCACAATTGATTCCTCCTTCAGATTTATGACCACAATTGCTTTATTCACCTGAAACCCTCTTTCCTATGTTTGTGGGCCCATGGGATAAAGGCAACAGCTGTTTCACAAGAGATGACATTTTGTCAAATTCCTGTTTCTGTGCTAAATGAGAATGCCACAAATGATCGGAGTCCACCTTTCTTTGGGTTAAAGTTTGTGCATCTGAAGGTGTAAACTGTCTAAGGGCCTCATCCCCTATTTCAGCAGTGATCCACTTTGCATCGACCAAGGTTGTCAGGGACTCATCAATTTCCCCACCAAGTCTTTTTTCTCAAAATAATGCATTGGGTGAAGGCCTGGACAGCAGCAATGCCGCTGAGTGCACATGACACCACAGCAGAGAAGAATACCGACCCGCACAAGGGGGAAATACCTGGAAAAAAAAACCTCTCCAACGTACAGTCTGCTAAAAGCGAGAGACCAGACCTGTGTAAAAACATAGTGTAAAGCGATGTTTATGTTATGTGTAAAGCCGTAAAGCTATGTTTATGTTATGTGTAAAGACCAAACCTGTTATGTGTAAAGCCGAAACCGCCAAAAGTGCCGTAAACCAGTATGTTTATGTTATGTGTAAAGCCGTAAAGCTATGTTTATGTTATGTGTAAAGACCAAACCTGTTATGTGTAAAGCCGAAACCGCCAAAAGTGCCGTAAACCAGTATGTTTATGTTATGTGTAAAGCCGTAAAGCTATGTTTATGTTATGTGTAAAGCCGAAACCGCCAAAAGTGCCGGAAACCAAACCCACGTAAAACAAGGGTTTACTGCATAAAACAATGTTTTAATTAGATTTGGGAAAACAGATAATAAATATTAACTCAATACAATTGGAGTCTAAATACCTGTCCTTCCTGGAGCCAAATAATTCTGTGATATGGGAGTTAGACCAGTCATTTGCAATCACATGTGACACCATGCTTTGGTGCTTGGCACCTCTCGCATGACTCCTAAATGCACTTTCCCCCATATTTCCGATATCAAATTTCTCACAGACACAGCATCTGGCCATGTGAACAGACTCCTTCACAAGTCAATCCCGGTAATCTATGTGCACCTCCACCGCAAGGAACTAAAATTGCAAAGCTTTGACGTTCTTCAAATTCGCTTTTCCTTTCCCTTTACAATCAGCAGGGCACACACCACCATAAGTAGCTACTTCCTGCTAAATTGGGAGTTTCCGCAAGCACTTGCATAATGTATGCACGACCCGATGTCATGTCGTAAAAATACGCAGTCACATGTGCTCCACTCTCCACGTGCGGTAAGCTGATCTCTCCCTGGCTGCCCTACAAGTTCTTGCCCCTTTTCTTTATCTGCTGGAAGCTTCACCTCTCCGTTGAGTGTGGGAGACCTGTTCATGGTGGAGTATTTTCGATCCCTGGTACTGGCCTCGCCTGGTATCCTTTAATAGACTGCCTGGTGCTTGTGGCTGTTTTGATTCCAAATTAATTTCCTGTATCAAGTGCGTTTTGGTTTCATCGGATCGTGAATATGCTGTACTTATTTATTTCTCTGCTTTATTTTCGTGTCCGTCTATCTTTGGTCCCAAGATCCTCGGTTTTCGTCGTCCTGTGCCTTCATATAATAAAGTATTATGCCATAAAAACATGCTTCATGTGGTGACCCACCATGCAAATTTTGCACGTGAGATACATTTCGGTAAAGCGTAACTTCCTGGGGGAGGTTAAAATTGGTAAGGCTCTCTCTTAAAGAGACTGCCGGAATTAACAATTCTGACCGGGGGCCTGGCAGATTATTTCTATTTGTGCGATTTTTCTCGATTTTTCTAAGACATTCCAGCATTGGTAAATGCCTTTTCATTTTTCAGGAATTTCAAGGATTGTGCAAACTCTGTCCAGAGAGACCAGATAATCTGCTGCTTTTCTGGATCTTAAACCAAAAGTTTCCTGAAGAGTAAAGCAGCTCTCACCCATATACAAGTCAAACATGCTGGCCATGAAAAGTTAATCTTGAATCACAAATGGCAGATTGTTTCTAGCTGTGAGCACAAACTATACTTAATTGCACCTTTACATGAAGCTGAATGTCGAATGTGTCGTTCTCTGGGATCGTGGCATTGTGGTTAGTGCATCCAAGTCAAGCAAGTTGGCGGTTCGATTCCGACCCTGGTCAAGACATACCAACGACTTCAAAAATAGTGCATGCTGCTTCCTCACTTGATGCTGAGTATTTAGAGGATAGGGCACAGCCAAACCTCACGGTGAGGGGAAAATTCTGCTTGTTTGCTCCGCTGACTTTTGAGAGAAGAGACGTCACAACATGCAGTCACTGGTACCCGATGTGCTTCAGCAAGTCACGTCACTTTCTAAAAAAAACCTCAGTGGGTGTGTTTCTCTGAATTCCTTTAAATGCTGAGGGTCGGAAGAAAGCAACAGGTACCGTTTCCAAAGCCTTTGGTACAACTGGACCAGGGTCGGAATCGAACTGCCAACCTACCAGCTCCAACTATAATACCATGGGGTTTGGTAAAGATTTCTCATATTGTTAAATTACAGCATCTTCAGCACAGTACAGTGCAGTGCAGTACTCCTGAAGCACAATTTACATATTACTAGTGAGATACCCGGGCTACGCACGGGTGGGAGGCCAGAAGCAAACAGGCAATGCAGAAACGGTGAATGCTAAAGCATGAAACCAATACATTCCACATTCTTATAGCACCACCAGTCGCACGTCAGACATGGACAGCAAGTTTGTGAAGGACTTCCATGAAAAACGTACCCGTTCGCAAACAAACGGGTACGCCCACGTATAGAAACATCGATCGTGGGTCCGTGGCGAATCCGCATATGGCAATCCGTGAAGTTCACATTCAGAAAGTAGAAACCATCACGGCATGTCGTCATTTACTTCAACCCGATATCTCTTTTTTCATTCCATACAACATAACTCCAATCACAAAATAAACTTTTTACAACATTGTTAGTTTCCTTCATTGTAAAAACTACCAAGTCAACAGTTAAAAGGATTTTGAGCTGATAGGTGTTACGGCCTTGGCAAGATCGCTGGAGACACCGATCTGTTAGCGTATACACCGCCCAAATAGCTATGTGGAATTCTCTCATGCAGAGATTAAACCCACGTCATTAGAACTTTGGCCGGGGTCATTATTTACTTTTAATGATGTTTATATATGAATCAAAAAGAAGATAATTGGTTTTGGGTCGTCCTTTCCGCATACCCGGAAAGGACGATCCTGAGCCACTCTACTGACGTGGGATTGCGAGTTGGAGAGACGACCGTGATGGCGGGGAGGGGGTTGGCATTCTCTCAAGCAGGGATTCAACCCATGTCCTTATAAAAGGTCTTTGTCCGAGGTCACCGAGTCCAATGGGTGCAGCCCTGCAGCGATCAGTGCAGCCGTTTGTGCGGCACCCGGGAAAATAATGCTATGCGGGAGACCAAACCTGAAAATGCTGGAGGCCAAAGCTGAAATTGGAAAAACAATATAGCCTATTTTACTCCAGGAGATCCCAGGATTACCCACCCAAAATATAATTGCGATCGGTTGAGCCGTTTTTGCGGTACCTTCGAACGGACGGACAGACAGACAGATGGACGGACAGACATTTGGTGAATCATAGTAAGATGAAAATGGGTGGAAGCTGCAGACACCGTCTGTCTACAGTCTTCGCCTGGCATGCAATGTATTTAGAAGCTCCACTGAGAGCTTCAAATCAATGAAAGTTAAAAATAAAGTGAAAAAGTACTGTACATTTATGGTGTTTTTCAAGCATGTGTTGCATCTACCTCCGTAAATGGTGGAGCCACTGTGGTTGAACACGAGACGACACTGATCTAATGCAGGCACCGTATGCAACAGGTGGAAGGTACGAATGTCCCACTAGCACAGTAAGGAAAAACTTAAGGAAAAAAATTAATAAATCACAAATGCAATGTCATGTATTTGGTGTACTGAAAACCAAAATATAAACATGTGGCACAGGGCAGGGTGGAAACCAGGCAGGGCAGGTAAGAAGCATCACAGTAGGCGTGAGAGTGCTTCTGTTTGAATGGAAAAAGTGGGGCTGGCAGGATAGCCAAGAGATGTGCGCACTCGCCTGGGTTTGAATATTGGCCCAAATACACATCATCATCATCCTGGTGTTTCGCATGCAGTTAGATTCGTCAATTTGTAGGTGTCGGGGATAGGCAGGGGGTTGGGGATAAGCATGGTGCTGGGGACAGGCACTGAACAAAAGGGAATGACTATACGCAGCACCATATGATGTAAGGATACAATTTCAGTGTTGATGACAATCTCAAGTCCATTTGGATGGAACACTCCACTCAGGTTCATGTTGAACTTGTCAAACTTGTGAATGGCTTGTGAGGAGCGTGCATCCCAAAGCACACCATCATTCAGAATCAGCTCATCCGTTGGGTTGAATGAAGCACAATTTCTTTTGTAGTTGTTTGCAAGATCAGCATTATAGAGAGATGACAGGAGTTGCCCTGTCTGCACATCATAAACCTGCCATACACAATCACACACATTCGGTTCATTTTCTCCGACCACAACAAACATCAACCATTCTGGACCGTTGTGGCCACAAGTGACGCTGACGGTTTGTGTTTTTAGTCCAACTTACGTGAGCAGTCTCAGCTTTGGTCCCAATGATGCGATCTTGGCACAGCTTACTGAACTCCACATAGTGATCATCCACAAAGCCATGTCTGCAAACAGTGCCCATGTGAACATTAATCCTATATGTGAACATGGCGTCAACAGTCTTTGGGCAGCTGATTATTTCGCCTCAGGCATATTTTTAATATCACATTCAAAGTATCTCGTACCAAAAGCAAATTGTCAGGTTCAAATCCTTTTATCATCAGAGAATGGAAAATGTCAGAAGAAACAGTCGTACAAATATACTCACTTCATGTCGAACACGTCTTTCATACCCCAAAGAGCTGAAAGCGGTTGACCCCAAATGGAAGAGGTTAGCAATAACATGCCATCCTGACAAATAAAGAAGAAGACGTCATACAGAGCACGACACTTGCAAAATCCACCCCTCCCCAAAATAAAAAGTTGCCATGGATACATCAAATTGTCCATTTCATTAAGATTATAATTGATGATCTTACTCAAAGCTCGGGTCAATCGGATTAAAATTGATGATTTTTCAGATGAACAATTGATATTAGAAGTTTGATCTTGAGTTGACCTTTTGACCTAAAAATAAATAGTTGGTTTTGCAATTCAGTGATGCACTATGTAATTGAACAGGGGAAGTTTATCCTAAATGTTGAAAAATTCATTATGTTCATAATCCATGAAAATGAATGAATGAATGATCGTTTTAAGGCCATTTTCCCTGCTAGAGCAGGGGTTAGCCTTGCGGGCCCCATGACAATCATGGTTCCCTGTTTGAGGCAATGTTTTTATGGCCGGATGCCCTTCCTGACGCCAACCCTTAGTCGCCTCTTACGATGCGCAGGGATACGGTGTACCTATTCTAAACCGGGGTACACACCGGGATCATTCATCCCAGCAAGCTGGTACTCAATTTGCCGACCTCGGAAGGATGACAGGGTGAGTCAACCCCAACAACAACAACAACATGCATTTTAAAGGCCATTTTCCCTGCTAGAGCGGGGGTTAGCCTTTCATACGTTGAGTCAACCCCCCTGGTGTTAATTCAGCGATCGACCAGGATTCGAACCCAAGATCCTAGGATCCAAAGTGGGCACCCCAACCGCTAAGCCAACACCAGGCATAATCCATGAAAATGTCTGCCTGAAATGATTGTTCTTGAAAAACTACCTCAAAATACCAGCTTTAGAATAGTAAACGTATAGTTTTGCATAATCTGGTTAGGATCGTATGTTGTTCACCATCCTGCTTGGTTGTTACGTTAGTTACCCTCGATGGTTGGCAATGCATGACCGGGGCTGTGTGGCACACGTAAGTGGCCTCTTCTTGGCCGGAGAACAAGTTGTACAGTTTGAGCTCGCCAGTCGAAGTGCCGAGCATAATAAATCTCTCCCGTGCCGAAAACGCGCAGCAGGTGAAATCGCTCCCATCTTCGTCACTCTCACGGAATACTGATACCGGTCGAAACCTGCACAAAACAACGTCGATGGCAAGGAAAACTTCACGAGTAAACAACTTGCAGCTTGGAACTTTAACATTTAGTTATTTTATATGATTGTTAGAAAGTACATGAAGATGGATGATGGAATAACAATAAGAGAGGAAATAAAGGAGAAATTGAGAAAACATGCACCTGCTGAACACAAGCCTTCGATTAAAGTTGGCTCCATCAAAGCCTCCGTACGCAGGCAGCACTGCCCGACGTGAGAGCCGAGCAGTGAAATTTCCCGGAGCTTGGCTCCGCCGCTTTGGTTCAGGACACTGGTGTGGGTTAAACAGAGAAAATACGGGGCAAGTGACAATAGGATTCCTGCAGCGTGAGTGCTGCTCACGGAGATATTCTGTGATGATGCCATCTAATGCTGGAGGAGAGGGTGCTTGTTTGTAATCCAACTCTTTGCGGATTGCGGGAGACTGGTTGTAAGCACCACGGTCAGGTTTAGGCCGTAAAAGTCTTTGCTTCCTCGCGGCACCACTCAAAGCTAGGCAAGGTGCTCCACGTTCCTTGCTGAAGCTTATGCGTGTGGCTGGGGAAGAAACAGGCACCTGAATCTGGGACGGGCAACTTGAAACAGCACTAGAAAAGGAGGTTTGAGGGAGAGGGGCCCAGGATGAAGCAATCGATCCAGTCACTCGTGCCGGCAGCCCATTTACATGCCTCGGTGATCGGTGCATGGGAGTCGGTGGTCCAGAAGGTGAAATTGAAAGCAAACTAGTGGGGGTGAGAGGTACTGTGATTTTGGGCAAATCTGCCTCTTTTGTAAGAATGCTGGCAGTATCGGTCAATCCATGGGCTTGCAGGTGGTTTCGGATGAGCATCAACAACTCCTTCTCAGAGAACATGATACGAGTCTGTGCAACAACGTCGGCCTTTTGTAGCCGAGCAAGAGACACATCCGTGCCGAGAGAGAGCGGACGACCGGACACGCGTTCAATAAGCTCGGAGGCATAGCGGCAGAACCGCGCATGCTCTTGCCGCTTGTCCTGCAGCACCGGCTCACGGATCAGCTGCTGGATGTGCCCACTGCTGAACAGGGGCAGCTTGCTGATGATCTGCCTCACAGTGCTGCTACGTGCCAGCCCCACAAGTGCACGGCACGCTAACGCTCTGATCCGATCTGCATCGGTGATGGGCGTTTTCACGGCCAGCAGCGAGAGCAGCACTTTGATGCCATTGTTGCCACGTACCATGTTCCACATGCGGGACAAGGTATTTTCGGTGGTGCGCGAGCCTTGAATGGTCTTGCGCCGGGGTGTGCCACCCATAAAACGCCCGAGCGTGCAGAGGCGCTTATCTGGGCCACACACGCAGTTGATGACAACCTGCAAAGCAGACTTCTGAGCCTCCGCATCGTTCTGGAATACGTCTCCTTCTGCCACACCCAGAATTATGCTCATTCCTGCCAGCAAGAAGGTGACACAGGCCAGTGCACATCGTATCCTATCATTAGTGCAAGTTGCTTTGTTACACTTGGCAATTCCACCTCATTATTAACATGGAAATCAACATTAAAAAGGTTTCCGCGAAACAAAACTTTGAATTTTTTTTTTTTACAGTACTGTACTGTAAATTATTGTTAATGGAAATATGATTTTTAAAAATTTTTTCAAAGTACTTTATATGTGCTTTTCAGAGTTCCCGGCTTGAAAGAACGTAACTGCACTTCAAAACGAGTCATTTGATTTTTCTCAAAAGGCTTCACAACTAAAACACCTCTCGTATTCATCCTTTATTGGCAAAACGTTGAAATGGACAGAAGAATGTTTTAAGAGATTTGTTGGAGTTCATTCTTATTTTGCAATCTTCTACCTCAATCATTTTTCATCCGATTTACGAAAAAAAAGCGAGAAGTGACACAAAAGTTTTGCTGACCGACTGTGGAGACGTACGAGCCATTTTCATCTGGCACGTTAATGGGTTCAGCCAAGAGGAGTTGAGTTTTTGGCACCACAGAAAGGATCGCCAGAACATCCAGTGCTGACCGCACAGTCTCGCTCCTGAAAGCACACACCACAGACTTGTGGGCAAAACCACAGCTTAACCATGCTCTTCGTACAAAGATCGGGCCCAGGGCATTTCAAACCAAATTTGCAACCCTCCCATAAAAAATTATAACGGCACTCTTCGACGTCATGACGTCGACCGATATGCCTCCGCAGTCCGCCCACATTATTACATCATATATACTTGTACCAAGTTTGAGGTAAATCACTTCAGCTGTTCTCAAGTATCACATTTTTACCTGACATGATCTCTGATGCCAAAATCTAATCAGTTCATCTTTTCATCATAACATATACTTTTACCAAGTTTGGTGAAAATCCCATCACTGGTTCACAAATTAGCTTGGTAACATAATTTTTACATAATGAGGCCTCTGACCTTTTGAGCAACAACACAACAGGCATTTTACCCATAATTGACCTCTGACCTTTTGAGCCCATAATGTAATCTAATCAATATAATTTGACCTCATAATCTGGCAAACCGAGCCTATAATTTGACCTTTTGACCACATCTGGACAATATATCAATGCACATATCATACTTGAATACATCATGACACATACTTGTACCAAGTTTGATTTTGATTCCTGCAGATGTTCTCAAGTTATCACGGTAATAAAAACATAACACAAACAAATGCAATACTATCTCCTCAGGCGAGGGTAACAAGGTACTTCACGTACTTTTGTCATGCTCTCACCTGCCGTAGTAAGTGCGCCAGTCACAAGCAAAATCGATGAGCTGCAGTAGCAGTGGAACCCCAGAGAGCCGGTGAAAAGCTTCTGCAGCTTCCCAGTAGAGCCGGCCTGGGCCAAACTCTATGAGAAACTCCTCCATCTCTACGACCTGGTCGTGAGTGAACGCCATGACCTACACCATACGATAGGAAAGTCTGTTTGATGAAATCTTTGGGAAATCGGAATCAGAAGAGAAGTTTCCATTTAAAGACACGTTGAGATTCAAGTAATTCGAAGAGCAAGTGCAAACCGAAAATAAATACTTGTCAGAACAGAAAACAGGAATCAGGGCACAGGGGCATGCACTGTTTCACACGCCTGTCAAAGCGCCAATTTATCTATTCCTTGTTTAAAAGTAATTTGAAGAAAAATAGGAAACATCACATAAAAGAACCCAGACCTTGTATGGCGGTTGTGCTGGAATGAGTGCTCCACCCTCAGTGCGCTGCAGCGAGCGTCGTACGTAGTCCACTTTAATGGCCAAGTGGGCCTCAAAGTACTTTCGCAGTGCGAGGCAGGTGTGCTTGGCCGTCTGACGACTTGCAAAGATCTCGTCATCGCTAAGCAGCGCGCCCTGATCCTCCAGGTTTAAGATCTCCAGTGTACTCACCTGCAATGTAATACCACATTATCCGCTGCTGCACATGCGAAGCTCATGTTCAATTTAAGTGGAATAAGCAGAAAAGGGATGAGGAGCCAAACCACTGACCAAATTGACCAAACGTCGTAATCCACCATGCCAATCGAACAGGTCAAGGATAACACGAAAGCCAAACGAGATGGAGAAGAACATTGTTGCATGACAGCGGCCAGACTCATGAGAACACTCCAGCAGCCAGAGGGCATATCCCACCAGGTCACTTAGAACTGCTTGTGGCAACATGCACACCTATACACGCACACACAAATACAACCCTCACCTAACAGTAGCAGACAATTTCAATACTAAAACTTGAAACAAACAAACAGGGGCTAGCATCATGGCCTAGAGGTACGCACACTCGCCTCTAAGTTTTCGAGCCTGATTTTGAATCCTCAACCAGCTATAAACTGTTATCCCAATGTTTCACAGGCGGTGTCATTCATCAATGTGTGTGCCGTTCCTCGGATGGACGCTAATCTGGGAGTAACCGTGCCCGGGGACGGAGTTCGCTGTCTAAACATGGTAGCGCTAGGCCAGTGGGACCGCCGGGACCCACGTGCACTCACAAGTTGTTCTGCGCGTGGGCGGCAGTATCAGACTGGGGCGCCCAAACGCTCCCCGGCTAAAGTTCATCCTGAAAGCGCCCACATTGTGCGGACAAACCAAGTCAAGGGCCACGTGGTCAGGAGAACCTCGTCCCTTCCGGTCACACTTTGCCTATCGGCCGGCCTCGAAGACCGAAATTGTGACGGTGTCACCCGAAAAATGTTATAATTTATATTTGTTATAATTTATATAATTTATATAATTTATATAATTTATAATTTATATAATTAATTTATATATAATTATATATATATAATTTATATTTGTTATAATTGATATTATATATAAATGTTATAATTTATATAATTTATATTATAATTTATGTTATAAAAAAATATTAACTTATATCAAATAAGTCTTTTAAGGTGAAAGCGCGATGACGTCACCACGTCACGCGGCACGAATGCGCGCCTGTATCGTTGGAGGTATTGACTTATAAAGGGCTGGTTTTCTAAGGCTGTAGGCCGCACCTCATTTTGTCAAATAAAGTGGTATTCGGGTGGTTCCGGTATTTGGGACCGCAGGGACGGAAAGTGCAGGTACGGGGTGCTTGGCACTCCCCAGCCGGCCCGCTCTGAAGGTTCGGATCGGGACACCGGGATTCATTCCGGTCGCCCGGTCGGCCCGGAGGTGGGGGTGCGGGGCCTGTCACGGAACGTCAAAACAAACTCCTCCCTCCCATCCCATCACCCTCCCATCACCCTTTATTGGACCATTTGACTTCTGTAGGGTTGGTTTTCTAAGGTTTATATCAAAATATCAAATAAATCTTTTAAGGTGAAAGCACGATGACGTCACCACATCACGTGGCACGAATGCGCACCTGTGTCGTTGGAGGTATTGACTTATTTAGGGTTGGTTTTCTAAGGCTGTAGGCCGCACCTCATTTTGTCAAATAAAGTGGTATTCGGGTGGTTCCGGTATTTGGGACCGCAGGGACGGAAAGTGCAGGTACGGGGTGCTTGGCACTCCCCAGCCGGCCCGCTCTGAAGGTTCGGATCGGGACACCGGGATTCATTCCGGTCGCCCGGTCGGCCCTGAGGTGGGGGTGCGGGGCCTGTCACGGAACGTCAAAACAAACGGCCTGCCGGGGCCGCCCAAAAGTCGGGCGTGAGGGGCGCGTCCACTAATGGAACGCCTCTCGTTTCCCAGATCGAGGGCCACGTGGTCAGGAGAACCTCGTCCCTTCTGGTTGCCCTGCCGTCCCACCGGGAGCGCTGGCAGGGTGTACTTCAAACTAAGCTTAAGTGTCAAGTGTTAAGTTCCTCCTTGCCCTCGCAAGGGAAAGGCTAGGGTCAAGCTCTTCCAAATTTCCAAACACTAGAAATCGGACGTCTCAAATTAATTAATTATTTGTTAAAACATCTCAGTCGCCCGCGACCTCTCTAGCGCGGGCGTCGAACCAGTTCATTTCCGGTGCGACCGGGCCGAGTATCGGCCCGGCCGTGGCCGAAGCCGTTGATTCCGCCGTAGCACGCTAACGCGTAGGCTCGCGCGCCCCTGGTCCGCCGGGGCTCCGCGGGTGTCCTACCGTGCCTGGCTTGCCGGTGCCCGGGGACGGATCTCGCTGTCTAAACATGGTAGCGCTAGGCCAGTGGGACCGCCGGGACCCACGTGCACTCACATGGTGTTCTGCGCGTGGGCGGCAGTATCAGACCGGGGCGCCCAAAGGCACCACGCACCCAAACGCTCCCCGGCTAAAGTTCATCCTGAAAGCGCCCACATTGTGCGGACAAACCAAGTCAAGGGCCACGTGGTCAGGAGAACCACACTGTGCCTATCGGCCGGCCTCAAAGACCGAAATTGTGACGGTGTCACTCTATAAGGGAGGCCCCATCACCCTCCCCCATCACCCTGCCATCACCCTCCCATCACCCTGCCATCACCCTCCCCCATCACATCAACGATATGTTCCAACAACATACGAATATCGTTGGAGGTATTGACTTATATAGGGTTGGTTTTCTAAAGCTTATATCAGAATATTAACTTATATCAAATGGGTCTTTTGAGGGGAAAGTGTGATGACGTCACCACGTCACGTGGCCGAATGCGCGCCTGTGTCGTTGGAGATACTGACTTCTATAGGGAGGCCCCATCACCCTCCCCCATCACCTCCCCCATTCAATCTAAGAACCACTCCCACCACCCTGCCATCACCCTCCCCCATCACCCTCTGCCATCACCCTCCCATCACCCTGCCATCACCCTGCCATCACCCTCCCACCACCCTGCCATCACCCTCCCACCACCCTCCCATCACCCTCCCATCACCCTCCCATCACCCTTTATTGGACCATTTGACTTCTGTAGGGTTGGTTTTCTAAGGTTTATATCAAAATATCAAATAAATCTTTTAAGGTGAAAGTGCGATGACGTCACCACGTCACGCGGCACGAATGCGCACCTGTGTCGTTGGAGGTATTGACTTATTTAGGGTTGGTTTTCTAAGGCTGTAGGCCGCACCTCATTTTGTCAAATAAAGTGGTATTCGGGTGGTTCCGGTATTTGGGACCGCAGGGACGGAAAGTGCAGGTACGGGGTGCTTGGCACTCCCCAGCCGGCCCGCTCTGAAGGTTCGGATCGGGACACCGGGATTCATTCCGGTCGCCCGGTCGGCCCTGAGGTGGGGGTGCGGGGCCTGTCACGGAACGTCAAAACAAACGGCCTGCCGGGGCCGCCCAAAAGTCGGGCGTGAGGGGCGCGTCCACTAATGGAACGCCTCTCGCTTCCCAGATCGAGGGCCACGTGGTCAGGAGAACCTCGTCCCTTCTGGTTGCTCTGCCGACCCACCGGGAGCGCTGGCAGGGTGTACTTCAAACTAAGCTTAAGTGTCAAGTGTTAAGTTCCTCCTTGCCCTCGCAAGGGAAAGGCTAGGGTCAAGCTCTTCCAAATTTCCAAACACTAGAAATCGGACGTCTCAAATTAATTAATTATTTGTTAAAACATCTCAGTCGCCCGCGACCTCTCTAGCGCGGGCGTCGAACCAGTTCATTTCCGGTGCGACCGGGCCGAGTATCGGCCCGGCCGTGGCCGAAGCCGTTGATTCCGCCGTAGCACGCTAACGCGTAGGCTCGCGCGCCCCTGGTCCGCCGGGGCTCCGCGGGTGTCCTACCGTGCCTGGCTTGCCGGTGCCCCGGGACGGATCTCGCTGTCTAAACATGGTAGCGCTAGGCCAGTGGGACCGCCGGGACCCACGTGCACTCACATGGTGTTGTGCGCGTGGGCGGCAGTATCAGACCGGGGCGCCCAAAGGCGCCACGCACCCAAACGCTCCCCGGCTAAAGTTCATCCTGAAAGCGCCCACATTGTGCGGACAAACCAAGTCAAGGGCCACGTGGTCAGGAGAACCACACGGTGCCTATCGGCCGGCCTCAAAGACCGAAATTGTGACGGTGTCACCCTCTTTTTCCACACTGCATCGAGAAGCGTGAGTATACCGTGACAAGAAAAAGGTATGTTACGAATTTGTGCGACTTTTATTGGCGAAGTTATCGTCGAGTGAAAGAATTGTGCTGGGGCCGTGGCCTTCATGTGGTCTTGACTAGATGCAAGGCCGCACCTCATTTTGTCCAATAAAGTGGTTTTAAAATATTTTTTGATGGTTCTTATTCTTATCATTACATGCACAACGTTCGTAGGGAGGCATAGATATATGGATTGACATCGGATGGCATGGGATGCGGGAGTTAGGAACTCCGGGGTTTTAGGAACTTTTTCCATTGGGAATATATGCGTTTTGCTCTTGGAGGCCCTCGAGGGTGAACGGAGGCTCGGATTTTTATTCTGATTCCGGATTTCGCAGTCGCTAGTACGTCTTAACACTCGACACAAACTGTCCCTGCGAAATTTCCAGGATTTTCGGTAAAATTACTTCAGGGTAAATTTACATAGGAAAGGCCCATGTTAAATTTTCGTCGCCGAAGGACTTTATGTTTTGCGAAATTCATCCTGACTTTGCCTCTAGGACGATAGAGGGTTATCTGTAGATAACGGCAACCTTTATTTGGAGAAGATTGGGCAAAGTTCGACCGAGTTATTCAAAATATTAACTTATATAAAATAAGTCGTTTAGAGGGTAAAGCGCGGTGACGTCACCACGTTCCGCAGCACGTCTTTGGATGTTGAAAAGAGATTTTTGCTTCATCGTGCACGGCTTTATTTTATTTCCAAATTAGAATCTGTTTTCGTTTTTGCCACAAACATGATATTAGTGCATCGAATGGGGTAATTTATTTCGTGAAAATCGGTCGATTTGAAGTGGTGAAAATAAAATATGATCGTGGCAAATCGTAGCGAGGGGCCATTTTGAGTCGGTTTTCGATTATCGCACTGGGGGTGCGAGTGCTTTCCTCTTCGTTACCGTTTCGGGCCGTGGTCTTGACTAGATGCAAGGCCGCACCTCATTTTATCCAATAAAGTGGTTTTAAAATATTTTTTGATGGTTCTTATTCTTATCATTACATGCACAACGTTCGTAGGGAGGCATAGATATATGGATTGACATCGGATGGCATGGGATGCGGGAGTTAGGAACTCCGGGGTTTTAGGAACTTTTTCCATTGGGAATATATGCGTTTTGCTCTTGGAGGCCCTCGAGGGTGAACGGAGGCTCGGATTTTTATTCTGATTCCGGATTTCGCAGTCGCTAGTACGTCTTAACACTCGACACAAACTGTCCCTGCGAAATTTCCAGGATTTTCGGTAAAATTACTTCAGGGTAAATTTACATAGGAAAGGCCCATGTTAAATTTTCGTCGCCGAAGGACTTTATGTTTTGCGAAATTCATCCTGACCGCCTCGAGGACGATAGAGGGTTATCTGTAGATAACGGCAACCTTTATTTGGAGAAGATTGGGCAAAGTTTGACCGAGTTATTCAAAATATTAACTTATATAAAATAAGTCGTTTAGAGTGTAAAGTGCGCTGACGTCACCACGTTCCGCAGCACGTCTTTGGATGTTGAAAAGAGATTTTTGCTTCATCGTGCACGGCTTTATTTTATTTCCAAATTAGAATCTGTTTTCGTTTTTGCCACAAACATGATATTAGTGCATCGAATGGGGTAATTTATCTCGTGAAAATCGGTCGATTTGAAGTGGTGAAAATAAAATATGATCGTGGCAAATCGTAGCGAGGGGCCATTTTGAGTCGGTTTTCGATTATCGCACTGGGGGTGCGAGTGCTTTCCTCTTCGTTACCGTTTCGGGCCGTGGTCTTGACTAGATGCAAGGCCGCACCTCATTTTGTCCAATAAAGTGGTTTTAAAATATTTTTTGATGGTTCTTATTCTTATCATTACATGCACAACTTTCGTAGGGAGGCATAGATATAACCATCACCCTCCCCCATCACCCTCTGCCATCACCCTGCCATCACCCTGCCATCACCCTCCCATTTTGTCAAATAAAGTGGTATTCGGGTGGTTCCGGTATTTGGGACCGCAGGGACGGAAAGTGCAGGTACGGGGTGCTTGGCACTCCCCAGCCGGCCCGCTCTGAAGGTTCGGATCGGGACACCGGGATTCATTCCGGTCGCCCGGTCGGCCCTGAGGTGGGGGTGCGGGGCCTGTCACGGAACGTCAAAACAAACGGCCTGCCGGGGCCGCCCAAAAGTCGGGCGTGAGGGGCGCGTCCACTAATGGAACGCCTCTCGCTTCCCAGATCAAGGGCCACGTGGTCAGGAGAACCTCGTCCCTTCTGGTTGCCCTGCCGTCCCACCGGGAGCGCTGGCAGGGTGTACTTCAAACTAAGCTTAAGTGTCAAGTGTTAAGTTCCTCCTTGCCCTCGCAAGGGAAAGGCTAGGGTCAAGCTCTTCCAAATTTCCAAACACTAGAAATCGGACGTCTCAAATTAATTAATTATTTGTTAAAACATCTCAGTCGCCCGCGACCTCTCTAGCGCGGGCGTCGAACCAGTTCATTTCCGGTGCGACCGGGCCGATTATCGGCCCGGCCGTGGCCGAAGCCGTTGATTCCGCCGTAGCACGCTAACGCGTAGGCTCGCGCGCCCCTGGTCCGCCGGGGCTCCGCGGGTGTCCTACCGTGCCTGGCTTGCCGGTGCCCGGGGACGGATCTCGCTGTCTAAACATGGTAGCGCTAGGCCAGTGGGACCGCCGGGACCCACGTGCACTCACATGGTGTTGTGCGCGTGGGCGGCAGTATCAGACCGGGGCGCCCAAAGGCACCACGCACCCAAACGCTCCCCGGCTAAAGTTCATCCTGAAAGCGCCCACATTGTGCGGACAAACCAAGTCAAGGGCCACGTGGTCAGGAGAACCACACTGTGCCTATCGGCCGTCCTCAAAGACCGAAATTGTGACGGTGTCACCCTTAATCATGCAGCGAAAATGAATGAACTCATTCATTTCGTCATCTAAACAGTGACGCGCATGAAGGGATGAGCGAGATCCTCACTGTCCCTATCTACTGTCCAGCGATCCCACAGCCAAGGGAACAGGCTTGGCGGATTCAGTGGGGAAAGAAAACCCTTCTGAGCTTGACTCTAGCCCGACTCTGTGAAGGGACTTGAGAGGCCGCAGGCACTCAATAGGGCTGGACCCGTGAAATTTCGGGGATTTTTGGTAAAATTACCTCAGAGTAAAGTTACATAGGAAAACACCGTGTTAAATTTCCGTCGCCGGAGGACTCTATTTCTTATTGCGAAATTCTCTAAGACTTCGCCTATAGGAGTTATTGAAAATATTAACTTATATAAAAATTAGTTTTCTAAGACTGAAGTGCAGTGACGTCATCACGCCCTTAGTTTTCTAAGACTGAAGCGCAGTGACGTCATCACGCCCCCACCATGAGTGTCATTCGAAGAAGAAGAGCTCGGAGGTGGACTGGACACGAGGCGTAGCGGGCGCCATTTGGAAAAGCTGAGAGGACTCAGTCGTAATAGAGTGAGCCCGAGTGAGTATATCAAGACAAGAACAAGATCTAGAAGGAGGTATGTACGGTGCGATTCATATAATATATTGTTTAGTTATCATCGATGAGGAATTTGGGGTCGGAATGGGTGATCGGCCGGGGTGACTTGGTCTCGACTAGATGGTAGGCCGCACCTCATTTTGTTAAATAAAGTGGTCACAAAATATTTTTTGATGGTTCTTATTCTTATCATTACATGCACAACGTTCGTAGGGAGGCATAGATATATGGATTGACATCGGATGGCATGGGATGCGGGAGTTAGGAACTCCGGGGTTTTGGGAACTTTTTCCATTGGGAATATATGCGATTCCTTTTGGAGGCCCTCGAGAGTGAACGGAGGCTCGGATTTTGGTTCTGATTCCGGATTTCGCAGTCGCTAGTACGTCTTGGCACTCGACACAAACTGTCCCTGCGAAATTTCCAGGATTTTCGGTAAAATTACTTCAGGGTAAATTTACATAGGAAAGGCCCATGTTAAATTTTCGTCGCCGAAGGACTTTATGTTTTGCGAAATTCATCCTGACTTCGCCTCTAGGAGGATACAGGGGTATCTGTGGATAACGGGAACCTTTATTTGGCGAAATTCGGACTGATATTGACCGAGTTATTCAAAATATTAACTTATATCAAATAAATCTTTTGTGATTTTGTATTTTGCGCACCTGTATCGTTGGAGGTATTGACTTATATAGGGTTGGTTTTCTAAAGCTTATATCAGAATATTAACTTATATCAAATGGGTCTTTTGAGGGGAAAGTGTGATGACGTCACCACGTCACGAATGCGCGCCTGTGTCGTTGGAGATACTGACTTCTATAGGGAGGCCCCATCACCCTCCCCCATTCAATCTAAGAACCACTCCCACCACCCTGCCATCACCCTCCCCCATCACCCTCTGCCATCACCCTCCCATCACCCTGCCATCACGCTCCCATCACCCTCCCATCACCCTCCCACCACCCTGCCATCACCCTCCCACCACCCTCCCATCACCCTGCCATCACCCTCCCATCTGAAGGCATTAGTTGATGGACATTAAAGATCACAGGTGTCCTTCGTGAAGAGTTGGCTAGCTATTGCCAGCACCCTGAAACAATTACAAATTCCTGCCTTAACTTTCTTCAAACGTCAGGCTTGGCCAGCCAGTTCGTGAAAGACTTGGGCCAAGCTTCTCCCGGCCAACCCCACAAAGCATGGGAATAATTGTGACCGTTAACGAAAACGATACCTTGACACAAATAGGTCCAAACAAGTCTTTTTCTATGGCATTTCCAGCCAGTGTGACATTTCTCCCCCCCTTCCCCACCCCGAGTTTCTTGATGCTATTGGAATGCAAACTATGATTTTAGCTCCAAAACGTTTTCAGAAGGGGAAAAACATTTCAAATGCTCCAGCCCACCAAGAGCAAATGACAGGTGCTACAAGTTTTACAAACCTCCCAATATACCCCCCCCTTTTTTTTTTTCTTTTTTTTTTGTGTATACTGAATCGAGGCTTGTGAAAGAGCTAACATTTATTTCACAAACAAATCAACCAGACAAACAAAATATACAAAAGAGGGAGCGGAAGACAAGATGGGGAGAGAAGGGGAAGCACACAACCACAACATTTGAGAGCAGGGAGAAGTGTGGCCAGAGAGGAGTGTGGCCAGAGTGTGTGAAGCAAGGCCAGAGAGGAGTCGGTAGAAGACGGAAAGACCACCAACCTGCCTGCGGTGAGTGAGTGAAAGGCCCTTGGAGTTAGCTTCATCGCGGGAGATTCCAATGATTCTGAACGCTTTGGTTTCAACAGCCTGAAGACGGGCCAGGTGTGAGGCAGGAGCACCAGACCAGAGGGGAGAGCAGTATTCCATAGAGCTGCGGATGAAAACCTTGTATGTGGTGAGGAGCTCAGGTGTGCCAAGGAAGGACTTCACACGACGGAGGATGCCCAGTCGGCAACTGGCTTTGGAGGCCAGATTTGAAATGTGGTTTTCCCAGGAAAGATCATGGCAAATAGTGAGACCCAAAAGCTTGAGTGACAGAACGTCTTGGAGAGGATTATTCAGAAAGTGGATGGGAGGGTTTTCCAGTCGGTCTTTTCGGAGAGACATCGTAAGAGTGTGAGATTTATCAGGATTGAAAGACATGTTCCATTTGTTTGCCCAGTCTGTGATTTTGTCCAGGTCTGCAGAGAGTGAGGAGGCTGCAGACTGCCGATCTGAGGGATGAGGAATGCACCTCATCAATGGATGAGGATGAGGAATGGAACCCTCATATAAAACACTCTATTTGTCTGTCCCCCCATTGACGATTTGAATGGGTTTTAAAGGCCAATCTTTTATTATGACTCTGCGTTCACGACGATCTATTTTTGAGGATAAAAAAACTCGAAAAACATTTTCCATAAAAGTAATTGTGTCTCTTCTATTGGAACTGTAGACGGTGGCTTGCAAGCCTCAAAGGGGGTGTACAGAAGCGTTTAAAAAAACAAAAAAACAATAAATACAAGGCACATGGAGGTGAAATTTGCTGCACGTGATGTGCAACGCACGCAGAGCAAAACGAGTGTTAATTTACGTCCTTAGGATGTCTAATAAATAAAGAAGATAAAAGCACAACTGACGCCAGGCTGAGGCTTCAGACTTTAGCACGCTCACGAGGCTGTACCGCCTGTCATTCATGACGGCTTTTATATGAGTAAATTCATTAAAAAAAACACCTGAAGTTGCTGTTGTTAAAATATATATATATATTTATATATTCAACAAACTTTCACATCGTGGGCAATTTATATCCACTCATCATTGTGCAATGTTCACCATCTGACTCCTTGGCATGGTTGGGAAAAATGTCACTTCTGTTCATTTCCTCAAACATGATTTCATCGCGGAATGCGACTTCTACGCGGTTCATTGTATTAGCCCCTTACAAAAGTTACATTTTCTTCAATCTCAAACAGTAAAAAGAGCCTTTTGTCAAGGCAGTTGAAATACACCACTTACACTGTTTGGCACATCAAACTTGCCACCTTTAAAGATAATTCCTGCTCCAACTCAGCACAGCTCCTCCGCGTTACATACTCATCGTTTCACCATAAGCAATCTCCAATCATATGGGCAACTCAACACATGAGGTTCTTCAACAAAGCTAGCCTCACCCTCTCCATTGCATCCTGGTTGTAGGCGAGGTAGTAAAAGCACAGAGAGACTCCAGTCGCCGCCATGGAAGGGTGAGGGACGGTCACCATCTGCTGAACTCCACCCTCAGCCACAAACTCGGCTGCAAACTTCTTGTGCAGCAACAGCGAAGCGAGGAACTACGTACAAGAACACTTTTCTTACAAGCTTCACACTAAGCCAAGCTTTCGAGAAGCAGCAAAAAACTTTTATTTTTATTCTGCAGATTCATCTGGGAGAGCTCAAGGACACTTTGCAAAAGCAGACTTTTAAAATGAAGGCCACATACAAGTTTGAAGATGTACACACTAAGGAGTTCACTGGAACGCATTACAAAAAAGCACATGAAGTACAGAAGTGCATCAGGTATTAATGCCTCAAGGGAGCACATGCCAGGAGTTGAGAAAGACGTTTTTGGTTATCACCCAGAAGATGTCAATAGCACAAAGCTCTGTGTGCTGCTAGGTTTACAATAGTCAGAATCCTGAACTGAAACAATTGGAAAACTCGTGGAACCTCAAGGAAATATGAAATTGCCACACTTTCGATTACTGGCACGGCTGTCTACATATTACTGATGCCGGAGTGGTGGAATCATACTCGTCTTTGCCAAACATTTCCCTCCATTCCTCTTTTTAGCATACAAGGAACAATAAGTGTGTGTGTGTATAGATACACTACCGGTCAAAAGTTTTAGAGCACCTCAATTTTTCCAGTTTTTATTGAAATTTACGCAGTTTAACGTCTCAATGTACTCTGAAATGAAGCATAGAACAAATAAACAATTGGAGATAAAAAAAGAAATCATAGAATCATTTTATGTAGCAAAATTTAATTTAAAATTTTGACTCAGCAAAGTAGCCACCTTTTGCAGATATAACCGCTGAACACACTCGTGGCATTCTTTCTACAATGGAAATCAAATATTGTTCAGGAAGTTCTTCCCAACACTGTTGCAGAAGTTCCCACAAATGTGTTGCACTTGTCGGTTGCTTTGCTTTCTCCCTTTTGTCCAGTTCATCCCAAACCAGCTCGATGGGGTTTAGTTTTGACATAGCCTGGAGGTGTGTTTAGGGTCATTATCTTGCTGTAGGATGAACCCCTGACCAACTAGGCATATACCAGAGGGTATTGCATGGCTCTGCAAAATGCTGTGGTAGCCCTTTTGGTTCAGGGTGCCAGGCACTCTGTGCAAGTCGCCGACTCTGGATCCAGCAAAAGAGCCCCAGACCATCACGCTTCCTCCTCCATGTTTGACAGTTGGTGTCACACACTGAGGAACTATCCTTTCGCCAACTCGACGGCATACAAAAACCCTGCCTGATGAACCAAAGATTTCAAATTTTGATTCATCGGTCCATAAGACCTTCTTCCAGTCTTCAGTAGTCCACTGGCGGTGCATCATGGCCCAGCAAGCCTCTTTTTCTGATTTTGTCATCTTAGCAATGGTTTTCTTACTGCTACTCGACCTGTCAAACCTGCAGCTCGAAGTCTTCTCTTCACAGTTGAAACTGAGACTTGCTTACTTCGACCAGTGTAAAGCTGTGCTTGAAGCTGTTGTCCTGTGAGCCGCCTATCACGCAAGCTGATGACTCAGAAACTGGTCTTCTGATTCTGTTGTGGCTTTGGGTCTACCAGACCTCTTCCTGTCAGAGTTTCCTCCAGTTTCCAATATACTACTTCCTGCAGTGCAATATTGTCCAAATAATGCTTCAGAGGGTGTAATAACAGTCTATTCCAATACTGCTTTTGTACAGACAGGGGGTTTGTAATTAAGTAATCAGCAGAGGTTGGGACACCTGTAGGAATTGTTTGCATCAACTTTCAAGGCTTCATTTACTTACATTTCTGCAGAACAGCTGTAAGTTGTTAACCCATTACATGTTCCCTGAAGAAGGCATTTTAAAAAAAACAATATAACTGTGCAATTTACATTATTTCCACGTTTTTGCTGACCTAAGCTTCTTCTTTTTTTTAACCTCGAGCAATTTACTGCTTACCTTTGTACCATTACAGGTTATTCACTGGACATTAAACTGCATAAATTTCAATAAAAACTGAAAAAATTGAAGTGTTCTAAAACTTTTGACCGGTCGTGTATAAATATATATATATCTATATCTATATATATATATATATATATATTGCTACGGGTTTGAGATTTGCACATATTGATCATTAAAGGTTAAAGGGTTGCCCCCCATAGTTAGTCCACGAGCAACACGGAGGCCACCTGTAGTATTAGTTATGTCATAGTATGTGTAAGTATAGGCCATTTCCCCTAGTAATATCTGCGTTGTGTAAAGACATGAGTTTCGGTCCCGCTCATTTTTGCGTCCACCCTCCAATTCCACCTCTATGGGCATAATTGATCCCGCGCCCCATTTGGCTGACCCACTCAGTTTGTTACGCTTTGGCTGCCCGCAGCATTTGTTACGCTTTGGCTGCCCGCAGCATTTGTTACGCTTTGGCTGCCCGCAGCATTTGTTATGCTTTGGCTGCCCGCAGCATTTGCTGCCCTTTGCTCGCTCACTAGTCGAGTAACACGAGGTAGGCCAAAGAAGGAGGAGCGCGGGGTCGGGGTGGGGCGGCGTCAAGGCGGAGCGTCAGAGGCGATGACGGTAAGAGCCACTAGCCAACCAGGGCTCGAGCGGCATGGCATGAGAGGGCGTGGAGAGGCGCGTCTGGTGAGTTCTAGAAGGTTCGCAGGGCGTGCCTATATAAGTGACTGCACAAAGCCCTTGAACAGGACTGCACAACAGGACTCGTTGGGAGAGGACTGATGAGAAGTACTAGCGCTGGAGGACTCGCGTGCACACGGCATTGGTGAAAAGACTTGTGTGGAGAGAACGTGACTCGCATCACTAGCTTTGGAGGCATTGAACTGTAACTCGCGCAGTATAATGCATGCGCCCGAGGAGAAGAAGAAGAGGCGTTGAGTACAGGGCTGCAACCAGACGCGCCGGTGGCGAATAGCACCTACCTCAGCCACGCGAGTAAACGCGGCAATAGCCGCCAGTGATCACCACTAACCGCCGAAGTCCGCTCCGTACCAAATCGCCCCGTATTAACCCTTGTGCGCCAAACGACAAGTTGAGAGCTCCTGCCCCTCTACTTACCATCTGCACGGGACGAGCCGGAGACCGGAGGGAGCTGCACGAGAGCCATCCTTGGACGCGGACCATCATCCTGCAGCTGCAAGCCCCGTGTGAGTGTGTGTGTGACAGGCCCGTTTGTCCTGGGTAGTAAGTTAAGACTGTTTTAAGGCCGCACTGTGTCCTCTTTTCTTTGAACCATTGTGAATAGTGTAAATAAACCTGTTCTTCCTTTTTCCCATTCGACCACTTTTGTGATTTATCCCTTGACTAAGCGTGGCACGAATAAGATCGCTAGAACCGGGGTCACCAACTAAACGGCACGGATCGCGTGTACGCACCGCTTGGCGTCTCAAAACGCGTGATTCGTGCGGGGCTTATTTCCTCGTTTCAAGGCAGCGCGAGTAATTAGGTAATAGCGAATTCTTGGTCCTAATACCGTATTTCGCGCTGTCCGGAAAGGACGTCATAGGTCCCGGGTCCCGTCGGCTAGTCAAAGACAAGGGGACTAATCCCCCCTTGGTAAGGGGAGAAGGCCGGCGGCAAGATCCGCAACAATATATCTATATCTATCTATATATCTATATATATCTATATATCTATATATATCTATATATATATCTATCTATACATCTATACATATCTATATATATCTATATATCTATCTATACATCTATACATATCTATACATATCTATATATATCTATATATATCTATATATATCTATATATATCTATATATATCTATATATATCTATATATCTATACATCTATACATCTATATATATTTCTATATATATATATATATATATATATATATATATATATATATATATATATATATATATATATATATATATATATATATATATATATATATATATAGATAGATGTATATATATAGATAGATAGATAGATGTATATATATAGATAGATAGATAGATGTATATGTATATATATATATATATATATATATATATATATATATATATATATATATATATATATATATATATATATATATATATATATATATATATATATATATATATATATATAACAGTGTGTGTGTGTGTGTGTGTGTGTGTGTGTGTGTGTGTGTGTGTGATGTTACCGATAGACTCCTAAACGGAGAGGCTTACGTGCTTGATATTTGACATAGACATGGCCATTGAGCGTGGGACGAACATGGCCGAACTCAAAATATTTGACGATCCATATTTTTTATTCATATTTACCTCAGCGCATTTCAGCGCACGGAATCAACGGAATCAGAGCAGGTGGGCGCTGATTCGCTCAGAGCGATCACATGATGATGCTATGACGCTATGAACGCTATGACAAAAAAAATCGCTATGACGCTATGAACGATATGACGCTATGACGCTATGAAAAAAAAAATCGCTATGACGCTATGAACGATATGACGCTATGACAAAAAAAATCGCTATGACGCTATGAAAAAAAAAATCGCTATGAAACGCTATGAAAAAAAAAAAATCGCTCGCTTTGCCAAGGGGCTCGCCCCCCCCGTTCCCCTCTTCCCTCCCGGCAATGCCGGGTACTTCTGCTAGTATATATATATATATATATATATATATATATATATATATATATATATATATATATATATATATATATATATATATATATATACACAAAACACACACACATAAAGAAAAAGACATAAAATGGCAGAGCCCCCGTAGTTTTTAGTAATTTTGCTGTACGGACTTAAAGGCCTCAGTTGGCCATCTTTGGTTGGAATACACAACAAAATCTTCTGCATATGTATAATCTCATCTATTATCTTTGTGCCAAGTTTGAACAAGATCAGAGCATGCATGTTCAATAAATGGTTGGGGGCATGTTTTGTTTTTTTGTATACATAATCGTCGCTCGTGTAAGAGCTAACACATTGAACATGAAAACATGCACACACACATAAAGCATACAATGAAGGGAGCGGGAGACAAGAGGGGGAGGGAGAGTGAAGCATATAAGCACAACAACAACAGTAGAGAACAGGGATGTTGGTAGATCTGTGGAAGGGGGGGGGGGGCTGGGGGAGGAGAGAGGGGTACAAGGTATAAAAGCAAATGAACACGACTAGGAATTTCACTACTAGGAATTTCAGGAAAGAAGTTGGGGATTGAAAGAGGTGGATTTGGGGTGTTTATCGGGGGTAGAAAAGATCAAGGTTTTGGATGGGGGAAGACAAGAGATGGTGGTGAACAGCTGTTTTAAAGATTTGGAGGGAGGAGAGGGATTGAAGAGTGTGTGGGAGTTTGTTCCAGAGGCGGGAGAAAAGAGGAATGAAAGAGTGAAGGTGAGCAGAGAGTCTTGATTTTTGTGGATCTGATAACATTGTATAAGTAACAACATGGCCGCCAGTCGGCCATCATGAATCTGATATCGAAAGAAAATGACGCGCATATGTAAGCATCATTCATTATGTGGTGCAAAGTTTGAACAAGATCAGCATGTCCGAGAAATGATTGAGGACGTGTTCAACATATTTATTTTTTTTCAACCAAAATGGCCGCCAATGGACCATCTTTGATTGCATCGCGAAACAAAATGATGTGCATATGTATACCATCATGTGTCGTCTTTGTGCCAAGTATGAACAAAATCGGTCCATATATCTCCGAGATGTGGTTATGGACGGACGAGACCCAATGCATGAGCTTCGTCGTTTTGGACCAAGTCCAACGGGGGCTAATAACACGTGGGCTCCCGTCTACCATAGGTACTGGACATGAGATGGAATCGCTAAAGTTAAAAGAAATGTAACATCAAAATACAAAATTAACATGGTACCCAGAGTAGAATCAAACCAACCTTCAAGGCTTCAAATGTCAGACGTGCATCGTTGGTCTGCTTCAGGTCCATGTAATACATAAGCAGTTCACATGCACCAAGCTGCATGAAAGCGGCCAGCAACTGGGAAGAAAAAGGAACACGTATCGAATACACGAAACATACAAGCACGAGTTCAAACACGAGATGAGACAGGTCCTCAAAATCAAAACTACCACCAAGAAAAATCAAAATACAATTTCAACTTGGAATTGGAACAATAAATAGGCCCACAATGTAAAAACAAACAAAAACACATGCTAAATGAGAGTGAGGAGCGATGCCCTTTGGCTCAATGCAAAGCGAACCAATACTCGTATCAACCAGCAAGTGCTGCCATCGCAGAACGCTTAAAGGTGCATAAACCTGCTCGACTGGAACCATGAGCTGTGCATGCACAGCCTTGTCGCAAACATTAAAAAATATGGCATCAAGCAATTTTATATATTGCATCAGAAAGGATGAAGGACCGACCACCAATGGTGGACAAGTGTAATAAGAATCGCTTCAGTCTTTGAGCTGACGGTCCCACCTTTGGGGAGCGGGGCTTGTCACGATACGCTTAAGGACACCCATCAAATCATTTGGAGCCACGAGGTCACATCACAGTGTTCGCCATTTACGACCACATTTCACGCCCTCCATTTTAAGCTCCACCACCTGAGATTTACTTCTCAATTTACAAATCGGATAATCCCTACCCATCCTCTGTTCATCAGCAGGCTTCCGACAGCAAGTTAGTTCGGATAAGATCGGTATTCAGCATGCATCATCTTGTCAGTGCTCTGTATAGGACAGGAATAAATCGGTGGTTATTTATTCATTGTTGCTGTGGCACGATTGTCATTTACATCATTAAAGATCGACTTGTAAATCGTTAGAATGAAGGAATCTCCTTTACCTGCCATCTCACGCTTTCAAACAAGAGGGAGCTATTAGCAAAGTGTCGGATTTCTTGCCACACTCAATGACGTTAAATTAAACCAGCCACTCGGTCGTCAGGGTCCACGCTCCATGTATACAGGGTATCGAGGATGCGCACGACGCATTTGGGGGGCACAGTGACACATGCCCTGCGCAGACATCCCTCATCCTGAAGTAACGAGGGCCTGAATGCCTCTTCTTTTTCAGTTCGTAAAAACAAAGCGTTGTAGCAAAGCAACGCGAGATCACAACGAAAGGTTTGTATCTCCCTCCATTTTAAACTTGAGTGGCACTGTAATCGGTCAGGTGACGACATCAAACCAGGTTTTCAAAATGGCTCCGACGAGATGTGCGTACGCACATGTTAGGATTATTGAATTTCTTACTGCGGAAGAGGTTCCTCCAGTGGATATTCGTAGGCATTTAAAGAATATGCATGGCAACTCCATGTGAGAATATAGTGTGAGAATATATAGTGCGAGAATTGTTAGGCGTTGGGCAAAGTATTTCAAAAGTGTGACAAGCCTCAAAGTGGTTGGCCTGCAGCTGCAGTGCCACCGGAAAACAAGAGTCGGATTGATACGCTCATGAAGATGCATCACGGTTGATGGAGACGATGTGGAGAAATAACTTTATATTTACTACTAGGAGAGTTAACCTGCGTTGCTTGGAGGGCAGGAGAGCCGGTGCAGTGGAGGGGGCAGGGGAAAAACTGAGAAGGTGCAGGAAAAAAAACTGAGAATCACCAGGGTGAAGGGGGGTGGGGGGGTGGGGGCAAGAGAGTCGGTGAGGCAGGGGACAGAACTGCTGGCCTGAGGAAGGGGAGGGAGAGCTTGGGGGAGACTGAGAATGGGGCAGGCAGGCCAAGGGGGTGGGGAGGGGAGGAGGGGAAAAACTGAAAAGGGGCAAGGAAAAAAAACTGAGAATCACCAGGGTGAAGGGGGGGGGGGGGGCAAGAGAGTCGGTGAGGCAGGGGACAGGAGAACTGCTGACCTGAGGAAGGGGAGGGAGAGCTTGGTGGAGACTGAGAATGGGGCAGGTGGGCCAAGGGAGTAGGGGGGTGGGGGTGGGAGGGGAAAAACTGAGAAGGGGACTCGAGAACAGCAAGAGAGCTGGTGAGGTGTGGGTAAGAAGGTTTTTTAAATGGTCGGTTGAGGTGATGCCAGTTTGTGTTTATTTAAAATGGCGAGTTGAGGGGATGGGATGCCAGTGGGTAGAGGGGTCTTATGGTTCTCAAGTGTCTTCGAGGTATTAAAGGGTCTAAAGGGTATTTGGGGGGTTTTAAAGGTTCTTAAGGGTATTCGAAGTCTTCAAGGGTCTTATGGATCTTTGGGGGGTTTTAAAGGGTCGAATCTCCCAAGCATGTAATCGAAAATTTCAGGCATGTAAAAAACGTCTAAGGGGTCTTTAAAGGCTGAGTTGGTGGATGAAAATACACTTAGGACAATATCTGGTCGGACCTGGTCTGTGTGCCAAATTTGGTGGTTGTCGGCCTAGCGGTCTTTGCAAAAAACACAAACAGACAGACATCTGAAGAATTTTAGTTGTTCTACATATGTATGCATATTCCCTGTACAGCGACTCCTTGCAATATGTACTTCTTGTTAATGTATTTTTACCGATACGTAATGAATAAAATAAAAATTTCACTATACGCCATGTATTTCCTCTGGTACGCATTTTTCTTTTCCGTAGCCATGTCTGAAGGAGTAGTGTATGTAATGTGAACGTGAAAATGAAAGGGAATGATGTGACCTTAAGGATGACAGAAGGTCATTATTCCATTCAAAAGTGAAGAGTATTCATATAACACGACTATTGTATTGTAAATTGACATCCATCAAATCAGTCTGGTGCCATTAAACGGGGTTATTTAATTGTAATCTTATTTTAAGCAAAATCACAAACTCTGACAATGCATAAAACTCCGTCACCATCAACACGTGTTCAGACAAGGAAGCAGACAGTCATGCCTCACCGCCACAATAAACACTCCCCAATCTCTTCTATCAATTTGTGAGTACAGTACATACTGTACCCATTTACTTTTCTTCTATTTTGATATATTTACACTGCGCTCGCGAAGCGAAAAGCGGGGTTAGGCATTCGGTGGCATACATATGCCGTGTCGGCATTTAAAAAATTCATTTTCTCGACAACCGTTGGTCCGATTAACACGAAATTTTACCAAAGAAGCGCATCCGCCTGCAGAATTTTTAATCATAATGATGATGTCTTAGGTCACGTGGTACGGACGCCATCTTGGAAAAACGTTACACCTCTATATCTCCCAAACTGCTCAATGGGAAAAAATTGAACCATGGCTCATTATCAAGTACTCACCACGTGGAATAACATATGTTGATGGTGATGTCATCGGTGCCTTAATGATGACGTCATAATTCGACAAGTACAACGCTTGATCTGATCAGTATGAATAAAACAAAAATTCCTTTGCAACTGTTAGTCTGATGGACACTAAATTTTCAGAATATGTGCGGCTCCTGTATAATTTTTTTATGATAATTATAACGTCATAGGTCACGTGGTACAGACGCCATTTTGGAAACAATCGAAAAAATTTGCACCTCTATATCTCCAAAACTGCTGCATGGAAAAATTTGAAACATGGCTCATTGTAAAGAACTCCATATGGGGAATAGGTGTTGTTAACGATTACATCATTGGTGCCATAATTATGCCGTCATAATTCGACAGGGACAATTTGACTTGGTCTGATCAGTTTGAAATGTATTGAGCGTGATCTATGCAACAATTATATTAGAGAATATAAATTTATGATGTCATCGATCACATGGTCTGACAGACATATTGGATCAAAGAAAAAAAATGTTCAAAAACAGAAGAGTTGGCTCGCAACAAGTTGACTGCGCAGGGTAAGTATTCTATGAATACCATCTAGTTATATTGGGTATTCATTTAGTTATACATTGTAATGTTATGTATTGATTTACCGAGTCATTATGTCTTTTATATTTAGTTAGGTTAGGTTGCATAAGATGTCTGAACATCGCTCCCCCCCCCCCCCCCCCATTGGAACGCATCTAATTGGTATTGCTAGGAGTTCCAGCAATTGAAATTATATTAGGTGAGAAATAAAACAAGCATTCTGAGTATTGCGCTGCAATACATGTCCCCTACCGGCAGTCTGTCGTCCAGAAAACTGTTGGGGAAATTAAAAAGGGTTATTCACCCACAGGTTCTGAATCGTTCCCAATCGCAAATTACCTCAGGATGGGCTCACCTGTGATTCGCACTCGGGACTTCGATTTATACACCTTGCAGACAGGTCAGCAGAAGCACGAGAAAATAAGTTGTTGATAAAGAACCTTTCGAGTCGCTAAATATCAATAATTTATTATATTTTCCGGTTCACGATCAACGATGTGCATATATATGTTGTGCATATATATGTTGATGTGCATATATATGTTGCATATATATGTTGTTGCTCGGCTCGGCTCCGCCCCTCTGTAAAGCGCGCGCTGTGTCGCGCTGTTGACGTTCGCGAGACGAGGCTGAGGGCGCGTGGTGCGGCTTGAGGAGAACTCTAGAATAAACAGGAGATATCCATTTTAAAAAATATTTTCGTTTAAGTAACGATATCTGCCAAACCACGTGCCCTATCGCAAATTCCAAAAGGACATTTTAATAGACTGTCATGCTGAACAGATCTGTCAAGTTTCCCCTTTATTGGATCAAAAATGAGGGAGGAGCTCGGTTTTAAAGGTTCATGCTTAAAAACGTCATAACTCTGAAACCATGTGATGCATGACGTCATGCTCGCTGACTTTTTTGTTCGTCATGGGTATGCGATTCTGCCTGCAAAGTTTGGCCTCAATCTGTTCAGCCGTTGCAGAGAAAAAGGGGTTTTCGTGTTTTCACGAAAAACAATATGGCGGCCGAACCACGTGACCTGTGACGTCATAATTACTAGTAAAATATTCTACAGACCGAGTCCCTCATATGGTGAAAATTTGATCTCAATCGGTCCAATTATTGCAGAGAAAATCTTTTTTAAAGGAAATTAAAACTTAAAATGGCACTGAGTTAAGGATCATCAGAATTATCAGAATTCCCAAAGTTCAAAGTGCCATAACTTTGTCAAAAATGATCGAAACGTCGTGAAGTTCGAACTTGATCTGTAACTTATCATGAGGAAACCATGTACTAAGTTTGAAATAATTAGCATTAAGCGTTTAGAAAAAAAGTCCGGAAAACTGTTCTTTGCGTGACGGACTGACAGACTGACGGACGGAGGGACGGCGTGCAAACCTATAGTCCCCTCCGGTGTACACCGGTAGGGGACTAATAAGAGGCATTACTTTCGTACCGTCTCCCGTACGTTTGCAGATTCCTTGTTCTGCAAAATATTCACAACAAATGTTTGTAGTGTCGGCACCCCTCGCTCCCCCCACCCCCCACACTCCCCCCGCCCATGCACCTCTACCCCTCAGTTTGAAAGTTGTTGCTATCTGTAGCTCTGGAGGTTATGTTTTCACCCCTGCCAGTCTGTTTGCAAACAAGATATCTCAAAAAGTTGTGGACGGATTCATACGAAATTTGGCTGAGAGGTTGGGTGTGTGACAAGGACAAAATGATTAGATTTTGGTGAAGATCTGGAGCGAAATTTTAAAAGGGATTCTTCGCCATTGAGAGATAGGGACATGATATTTTAAAAGGTTGTGGACAACTTTTGACAAAACTAGGTGGTCGAGTTGGTGAGGCAACAAGAACAAGCGATTCGATTTTGGTTAAGGTCCAAATCCAGATCCGTCCTATGGATGGGATACAAAACGTAAACGGTTCAGTTTGGTGGAGGTATGCACTGTACCAAGTGCCGTTCTGGACTGTCAGGCATCAGTCTGTCAAAATAGAATGTACGTTCACTTTTTGGGTATGGCACAATGTGTCTCGTGGCACAACAGACAAGCGTACACAAGCTAACCCACAAGTTAGTGGCCCAACCTCAACAGACACTGCAACCAACAAGCCTCAAAATGGCTTTACAATGATAAAATAAATGCTAGAACATACTGATCATAATACTAGCAAGATAGAGATGATCAGGCAAAACAACATGTATGGAGGATAAATGCAAAACACACCTCTTGGTATTCCCCTAATGGGGTAAGATACTGGAAGATAATTCTTTGTTGCACCCCAGGCGTCAAGGGAAAGAGATGGTAGTTGATACCGATGACCCATGGGGACGTCTCTGACCAGCTGCTGTTTGAGAGTTCATTAAAAATCCTGTCGTGCTCCAGTGGAGAAGCAATGACTTTATTCTTCTGTGTCTTCTCTGGTTTTATTCCTGGTTCCTTTGGCTCTTCGACGGTGCTCGTGAGATTAGAAGCATCCCCATTATTTATGTCCAGGAGATTTGAAGGGGGACAAACACTTTCCTCTTGGGATTCTTCACTGTTGGACACGGGTGCTTTGCCAGATGTGCTGTCCAAAACGAGGTTGGCCTTCACGCAAACGCTTTTCAGCTCATTTTTGGCAACATGTGGAGTTGAAGGTCCAGACAAGTAGTTGTGGGACACTGAGTCTTCATTCATTTCTTTACCCTCACGTAGTTTTCTAAGCCGCGTGAAAACAATAGGAACCTGAACGAGCATAACAAGGAAAAGTAACGTCAAAACCCGGTGTGCATGTTTACATTATCATCAATCATAAGAATAACAGAACAACAATATGGCAGAAATACAAACTGGAAAAACCACAACATCCAATAGGGATAATGAACTCATGTGGAATCAGAGAAGCAAGAGCGGGGCAGGGAGAGGCGAGGCGAGCCACTGCACGGTCGGGGAGAGGGCGGGGGGCGCAGCACGGTTGGGGCGGGGTGGTGAGAGGCAAGCTCCAACACGGCAGGGAAGAGGGTGGGGGGCGGAGGGGCCGCAGCACGGCTGAGGCGGGGTGGGATGAGGTGGGCCACAGCACGGCTGGGGCGTGGAGAGGCTGGCTGCAACACAGGGTGGGGAGAGGCGAGGAAAGGTGTGGCATGGCATGGGCGAAACAGATATGGCAGCCATTAGGGTGAAGCAAAAATTTGTGTAGCTGATGGTCTATAAATCCAGTTGAGCCCAAATAGAGAATGAGGTCTGAGAGAATTGAAAGACAAAGGAGTAGAGAATAATGAATGATCGTTTTGAGGCCATTTTCCCCTGCTAGAGTGGGGGTTAGCCTTGCGGGCCCCATGGCAATCATGGTTCCCTGTTTGAGGCAATGTTTTTATGGCCGGATGCCCTTCCTGACAACAACCCATAGTCGCCTCTTACGATGCGCAGGGATACGGTGTACCTATTCTAAATCGGGTTACACACCGGGACCATTCATCCCAGCAAGCTGGTACTCAATTTGCCGACCTCGGAAGGATGACAGGCTGAGTCATCCCCCCTGGCGTTAATTCAGCGATCGACCGGGTTTCAAACTCAGGATTCCCAAGCCTGCGCAAAGGAGTAGAGGGGAAGACCAAATAAAAATATCACCATCAGGGAATTTTCTTCTCGATAATTGGCTGCAATGTCCTGTATCTCCATCCCAGCAGCAAGTAACCCGGTGGCGTATGTTCTTAGGGGATCTGCTGCTTCACGCGCCCACTTGAACAAGTTTTCTACGATTCCTTCCTGAAAACAATATACAAAAGCAGAAAATAAAAATGAATCTAACGTTTTCTTCACAATTCAGTTAAAATTATCTTAAGTTAATTTTGCTCGCGTGATGACCATTATACTTCAAAGTCATCATTTATTTATTTTGCAAACATGGCATAAATTTTAACTCCTCTTTGTTGGACTCACAGATCCAAACAAACACCCCCCCCCCCCCCTCCATCCATACAAAGTTCACATTTTAACTTTGTCTCCACAATTTAATACCACACTGTCACCCCATAATTTGTGATTCACAAAGCTTAGACCAAAAAAAAAATAGCATCGTGGGGGACCAACGGTTATTTCCCCATGATTTCTGAGCAGATTAAAAAAAAAATTACCTGTATTTGAGGCAAAATTACCCATTTCAGCCTCTTATAGGATAGGGAGCACAACCCCACGAGACCTTACTGTTCTGATGTATCGTACGAAATTTGTCCATAATCGGTCATGTAGTTTGTGAAGAAAATATGTTTTGGTGAATACGATGGATTTTTTATTATTATTATTTATGTTGAATGCTCCAGTCATGGACTATATAGTCCTCATCGAGGCCAGGCATTAAATAAAAGGGCTGCATTGATAGAAAATTGAAGAAAGAGAGAATAGTCTAAGAGTTTTTGAGGAAGTAAAAAGTCTGCTTTTTTAAAAGGGAAAGGTCATAATTATTTGGAAATACATGGGAAGGTAAAGAGTTCCAGAGTTTGGCAGTAGTGGGGAAGAAACAAACATCATAACGGCCCACCCTTGAGTTGCCAATGACCACACAATAATCATGAGATATCGTGGCTTATCGAGTATTTTGTGGTCTCACTAATGGCGGAGGTACACAAGCAGCAAGTTCTTGGGAGCAGAAACCAAATAAATATCTGTAGAAAAGAGAAAGAGAGCCAACTTTGCGGCGTAATTCGAGCGGGTCGAGTTTTGAGGTCAGATTGGGAGAGTTGATAAGTCGGATTACTTTGGATTCAATTCTGTCCAGTAAGTATGTGGAGCTAGAACCTCCCCAGATGTGAGAGCAGGACTCTATACAAGGACGAATCAATCCTTTATATAGTTGAATAAACTGTTGGGAGGAGAAGAATCTTCGACATCTGAACATGACTCTTAGTTTCTTCGAGGCAGACTTAACTATTTGTGTAATGTGTGGATTCCAGGATAAATTTAATGTTAGGGTAATACCTAGTAGGTTTATTGTATCACATGGTATAATTGTGGAGCTTTCAAAGGAGATTGGAGTGTTGAGAGTTTTAGAGAGAGAGATGGGAATAAATTGAATTTTAGAAGCATTAAACTTAACGTGATTACATTTGTCCACTGGGAAATCTTCTCCAAATCTGAATTTAAAGAGATGGCTGTGATCAAACGAGATGTAGATCGAGTGAGGGAAGATGGGGCAGATGGGAAAAACATGGAGGAATGTAATCTCAAGTCATCAGCATACGAGTGCATTTGGTTATTTGTGGAAGAAAGAAGGTCATTGATAAAAATAAGGAAGAGTGTTAGGGACAGGAAAGAACCCTGAGGGACACCGCTCGTGATAGGGAAGGAGGGGGCTGTTGAATAATCAACAATTACGGAGATAGAACGGTCGGAGAGAAAGCTCAATATGAGAGAGCAGAGTGAAGGAGGAAAGCTGAAAGAAGGAAGCCTGGATATCAGACCCCGATGCCAAACGATGTCAAAGGCTTTTGAGTTATCAAGGCCAACAACAAAGGATTCCCCCAAAGTCTCTCAGAGAAGAGGCCCAGACATTCGTAATGTAAGAAAGGACATTCGTAATTTAAAAAAGGATATCACCGGTAGATCTTGCCTTGCGAAAGCGAGTTGTTGATGGTCAGATAGAAGACTGTGAGATTAAAGATGCTTCAGGAAATAGGAATTGAGAAGACATTCAAAGACTTTATAGTAGAAGTCAGAGCAATAGGACGGTAGTTGGAAAGGTTTGAATGATCACCCTGCTTTAAAATAGGCTGTACTAAGGCATGTTTCCAGGAAAGAGGAAAAGTTTGGGTTTTTAAACAAAAGCGAAACAAACGAGCAAGCACTGGTGCAAGTTCTGAAGCACACTCCTTCAAGACACGAGGAAGAATGCCATCTTGTCCATATGCCTTGCTTGTGTCCAGAGAGAGGGGTATTTATTTGGCTGCATGAAAAGAGATTATAGGGAGGGGCATATTGGTAAGGGTGTATCAGAGGGAGATGGAATGTTAGAGTCATCCAGGGTGGAATTAGAGGAGAAAAAAAACAACCAAAAAGAGTTGCTTTATCAGTCAGAGAAACAGCAATAGTATCATCGGAATGGAACAGCGAAGAATAGGTAGAGCGACAGAAATTGTTGGAGATACTTTTAACGAATGACCAGAAAGATCTTAGTGGAAGATGTGAGGTTGTCACATTTATTTTGGATAAAGGAATGTTTCGCCTATGAATAACACATTTGCAATGATTTCTGGCAGATGTGAAAGCTTAATGCGAGTCGGAGGAAGAAGAGTTTTTTCATGTCTGATATGCCGCATCTCTTGCACGAATGTCCGCAAAGCAGGAATTATTGAACCAAGAGTTGGTAGGAGAGATAGACCTGAAAGAGAACGGTATATAAGCCTCCATTCCTGCAACAATAGCTTCAGCTATACGTTCAGCACAGATAGAGGCATCGCCCGAGGGGAGGCAGTAGTCCTTCCAGGGAAAATCAGAAAAGATGTTTCATAAACCAGTCCAGTCAGCGCTATTGAAATGCCAAAACTGGCGTTTAGTCGTTGCAATTGGAGGAGTGGTGGTAAGTAAAGTGATGTTCACACGATTGCGGTCAGAAGAACCAATTGGAGGTGAAATTGTGTAGCTGTAATGCAACAGATTGGAGGTGAAGAACAAATCCAAAGTATTGGAATAGTGGTCATGAAGATCTGGGATATGGATAGGGTGGGTGATAATTTGTTCCAAATCATTGATAATGGAAAATGTAAGAGCTTCAACTCCCACAACATCCGTGTGGGAAGATTTCAACCACTTCGCATCACATTTTTGGTTCATTGAAGTTTCCTAAATAGAAGAATTCTGCTTGAGTGCGTTCGGATGTCATGGTATCATGGCAGGAATCAAGTTAGTCAAAATTAGATTAGGGGAGGGAGGGATTAGTCCAAATAAAAAAAAAATAGATTATGGGAGGGAGCCTGAAGTCCCCTTTCCAGGGGAGATAACTTAGGGCATAGTCATGACGCCAAATGGCAAGTTTGGTCTCGATCTGGTTGTCAGTTTCTGAAAAGACGATTTCTGAATGGAATACCAATATTTGGGGCAAAACACCCCCCCCCCCCCTTAAATGGGTTGATCCAGATGCACTACCCCATGAGACCTTCCTGTCCTGATGTATTGCACCAAATTTGGTCCATAATCGGTCACGTAGTTTGTGAGAATATGTCTTCGTCAAATGTTAACGGTCGGACGGCCGGACACTGGGACCCATACTCTCCGAGGCTATTTCGGAGCAATAACCTAACAGAAAGTACTACAATGGTTCTCAAAAGAGGAAGTAAAGTAATTATTTTGTTGGCAATTCTGTTTAAAACTAGAACGGCACTTGGTAGAGCGCATACCTCTGCCAGGCTGAACAGTTTACATTTTGTATCCCGCTGACAGGCCGAATATGCACCCGGACCTGAACCAAAATCGAATTGACTTGATCTTGTCACTTACCAAACTCATCCATCAAGTTTTGTTATAATCCTTCCATAACTTTTTGAGATATGCTATATATCGTTTTGGCCCTATCACTCAATGGTGAAGAATCACTTAAAAAATTATCTGATTATGAAATTGGGAATGCTGTTAGCATCACATTTATTTCAAGCCTTTTCCCCATTAACTTCATTGATCAATTTACCCATTTTCCAAAGTCCATTACATTTATTAAAGTCCATTTTAAAATAATTTACATGTACAAGATGAACAAGCATTCTGAGTATTGCGCTGCAATACATGTCCCCTACCAAAGTTCAAAGTGCCATAACTTTGTTAAAAATGATCGAAACGTCGTGAAGTTCGAACATGACCTGTAACTTATCATGAGGAAACCATGTGCCAAGTTTGAAATCATTAGCATTAAGAGTTTAGAAAAAAAGTCCGGAAAACTGTTCTTTGCGTGACGGACTGACAGACTGACGGACTGACGGACGGAGGGACGGCGTGCAAACCTATAGTCCCCTCCGGTGTACACCGGTAGGGGACTAATAAATGAGAGATTTTATGAATTGGGTACAGCGTTTTAGAAACCTGACAGCTTAAAAGTCCACAGACATATAATTGTTTTTGATGTGATTATATAGATTTTAAGTAATTTACACATAACTGAACGTGGTTTTTAATTCTAATATTTTTTGAGGTGTTCCAAAAAAAAAAAAAAGAAGCAAACGTGGCGGGTACCTCTCCTAACAATCACGATGGTCATGACAACATCTGCTTGACATAATCAAAGGCAGGGTTGTAACAGCACGCAACGGATAATGGCCGCACAACTCGATAAAACGTGAATTTGGCAAAGATTTTCTGATCAAGAATCCTATAAGAGTCAAAATCATTATAAAAACTATCCACAGCAAAACTATCCTAAAGATGATGTAGTGGGTCACGTGGGTAATATAAATCACCATTTTTCGGGGGTGGGGCGGGGCCAATTGAGCATAAAAGGACACCCAAAAACATTAATATCTTCCTTCCAAGATATTTATTCAAAAAAAAGAACAATGATCAAGTGTTAAGTGAAGCAATATCTATTAATTAAACCAAACATAATTTTCATGTCTGTGGCCCTTTAAATTCCACCATTAATATTTAATTTGCATAAATACTGAAAATCCAGAAAATACTGAAATACATGAAAAAGATATACATTAATATTAATTTTATGTCAATTTGCTACAGCACTGTCTGTACCAGGCACTTGGCCGTTACATTTCATGATACTTCGAACACAAGTTGCTGTCATCAAATGGAATACAAAGCACAGAAACACCACCTTCTCTTGGAAAACTACAGAGGTTTCCAGCCCAGGCATGATGTCAAGTAGCAGTCGGCATGCTGCAGTGTTCAAATGCGTCTCCCGACTTGACATCACGTATGCACTTACCAGCTGCAAGCAAACAAGCACACACCTTGTACTATCAACTTTGTTACCATTGTTCAGGCAGCCATGATTGCATGATTATATGCAATGGAGGACTAAGTAAGGCTTGGTAGGTGGGGACAGAATCAAAGGGTGATGCAACACAAGTTCTCGATAGGCTGCAAAGAATATCACGGTTCACTGCAAAATCCATATTGCAGTTTGTCAAACTCCTGGAATAGACCGAATATACTGCTTTATTGTAAATTCAGCACATATTAGTGTTTGCATTAATATTTTAATCTGAAGCTTAATTTGTGCGAATAAAATGACAGAAGAGATGAGTAAGAGAGAGAACATCAGATGCTAATAACTCGAGTTATGATCTGCAATATGATTTTCAAACGCACATGATGTTTGATTTGTTGAACCCAAATTAGAATCCTGTCATCTTTGTATTCCAGTCCATATTTGTGCCAAGTTTGCTTGAAATCTCTTCGGTGGTTTTCAAGTTATTGCGGGAACAAACGACTTTCAATTAAAGGGCAGATGACCTTCGCGATTTGACCTTTCAAACTCAAAATCGAATCAGTTCATCTTTGTATAACTTTCCATACTTGCGCCAGGTTGAAAATCCCTTCAGTGGCTCGCAAGCTAACGTAACAAAAAAAAAAAAAAGACAGACAACAGCCGGCAGACACAGACAGTCGGAGGGACAACCCAAAAACGATGCCTATGGCCTTCAGCTACGGAAATATAAAGATCAAGGCACTGCCAATTAGTATACCTGCCCAACAGGAAAGGTTCAAAGCTTGTGGATCAGGAATAGCATTTGATCAGCAGCTGATCACCAACGCTGATCACCTGTCAGTCCTTATTCTCCAACTGCTCTCTTTCTATAATGTGCTTTCCTATACTATCCTAGCGTTCACACTCACGGCCTCTTTGCTTTGATCCGTGCCAGAGATCAAGTTCGATGACGGTTCGATGTTTGTCCCTAAAGTGCCTCTATAGCCAGTGCCCAGAACATTTGTTGAAGGCTTACGTTTCCACCAATCCTGTTTAGGTGCTTGGAAGTCCGCATTTAAACAAATAATTTGGAAGTCCTGCAATATTTGGCATCAAATCTTTATGGGATAATTACACTTCACTTATCAAGTGGTTAAACAGACAAGAAGACAGAAACACTTGGCTTCAATAATGAAACAACATGGAAATAATACTATCATAAAAATAAAGCATAACTAAAATCAAACTTGGCAAACAGTGTGCACCGTAATTGTGCATCTGCCCCTCACTCAGCTCTTACAAAAATATTTAGATAGTCTTTTCAGCAGGTGCCTCATAATCCATCTTCTTACCTGCAAAGTGACTTGAGAAAGTGGCCATCTCAATAACAACAATAGCTTTGCACTTTTATAAATTTCATTGTCCTGCAGGCAAGATTAAAAAGCAACAAATTTTATTTTGTGTGAATAAAAGTTATTTACGAATGAACTTGTCAACATTATTTTTCCTTGAACAGATGCCACACCTCCCGTGCCATATTCACCATAACTTAGCTGACTGCCGAGCTAGGGAAGGTAGTTTGTCTGCATTACTCATTTCATTCATGAAGTAATGAGATCAATGTTATGCCTAATTGCAGGCAAACATTTGAAACAGTAGAAAACGCATGATGAGAAAAGGTGGATGCCAAAATTCTGCTCGACTTCAACATGACTTGCTCCTCAAAGATCAAAAGGAAACAAAAAATTGGATCTATATAGATCTATACCCATTATTGATTCAGATGAATGCTGAGTACTGATATTATATTTGCTGATTTCTTCCCAGGTATTGCGAGGGATTTATTTCGATTAAACTCATGATCTGAGACATTGTTGTATCCTTGATTATTACAACACTTAATCGATGAAACATTGTGCCATCCTGCATGAAACCCGGTGTGACTGGTGTCAAAACCCGGTGTCCTGCATGAAACATTGTGCCATCCCGGTGACTCGTCCAGCTCATTATGTGCGCTGGCGCAATTTGCCCTACTCGGTTGAGGACATTCGTCATCCTTGTCGCACTTGTTCCATTTGCGCTGAATTCAAACCCCGTTTCTATAATCCACCGATGGGTACGCTGATCCAGGCTACTAGGCCGTGGGAGAAATTGTCTATGGACTTCAAAGGGCCCCTACCGGCTTCGAGTCGACCAGCTTCTCCTAGTCTACCGGCTTCGGGTAGCTCTCGCTACCTCATCACGATAGTGGACGAATTCAGCAGATTCCCTTTTGCTTTTCCGTGAAAGGACATGACCGCAGCAACGGTCATCCGGTGCCTGCAGATTCTGTTTTCCATATTCGGGAATCCGGGTTATGTACACACCGACCGTGGTGCTGTGTTTTTGTCCCAAGATGTGCGAACCATTTTGCTCCAGCGAAATGTCGCTTCCAGTTATACCACTCTGTACAGGCCACAGGCGAATGGACAGGTAGAAAGACTTAATGGCATTATATGGAAAGCCATTACACTTGGTCTAAAGACCAATGGTCTAGGACTAGACCGATGGACTTGGATGGTACACGGGGCATTAAACTCGATCCGGACTTTGTTGTGCACCGCTACAAATCAAACTCCTCACGATCGTCTGATTCGTTACACGTGCCGTACAGGTGCTATTCGACCCTTGCCGGGCTGGCTTGCCGAGCTCGGCCCGGCTTTCCTCAAACGCATGGTTCGCCCGAGTAAATATGATCCCCTCGTTGACAAGGTTCAGATTCTCCAAGCCAATCCCGACCACGCTCGCGTGCTGCTGCCAGACAGACGCGAGTCAACTGTTTCGGTGCGTCATCTTGCTCCGTGCGGGGATGCTGCTAGGCCGGAGCTCAGCCCGGGGAATCCGATGATGGGGAATTCGCCGACAACCCAGCCCCCTCATGCGCTTGATCCGATCGACATCGTGGTTCCACCGCCATCATCCGAGATAGGCGGTTATCCCGACAAGGGTGAATTCGGACACGCGGTCGAAGTCCCAGACATGTATCGAACGTGCACCGGGAGAGAGATTCGCCGTCCCGATCGCTTCGGCTGGGATTAACATGGCTCACTGCTTTACGTAACCATCTGCACGCTATAGTGCTTCCGCACCGCCATATCGCTTGCGAGCTTGGTTCTATCCTCTGGGAGAAGTGTACTTTTAACGCCGGGGAGTATGTCATGAAATTGTGTCTAAGTTCGAACCCAGGTGTCATGCGACTTTCGGCCGCTGCGCATTCGTTATAAAGATCTTGGCCATTACGCGCGGCGGACACTCCTGTGCCCTATATTGTGTGTGCATGTCTAGATCGGTACGTAGAATCACTTTGCCCAGCGCTTGCTTGTGCTTGAATGTTATACCCATTATTGATTCAGATGAATGCTGAGTACTGATATTATGTTTGCTGATTTCTTCCCAGGTATTGCTAGGGATTGATTTCGATTAAACTCATGATCTGAGACATTGTTGTATCCTTGATTATTACAACAACTTGTAGGGCAGGAATAAACAAAGGGGCAATACCCCTGGCGCTCACCTGGTAGAATAAACAGTAGTCATGCATCGCTTTACGTCCGTCCGAACAACGTCCGATCACTTATACGTCTGTGGCGAAGATTCCAAACAACTGCCAACTTGTTCAGGCCAGGCCGCCCCAGCAAGTTCAGCCTGAGAGCAGACCGCAAGATGCTGAAAGAAGTCTCGAAGAACCCCAGAATGTCATCACGGGACCTACAGGTAGCTCTTGCCACTGTTGATGTCAAAGTGCACGAGTCTACCATTAGAAAGAGGCTGCACAAATTTGATCTACATGGGAGATGTGCCAGGAGGAAACCTTTGCTGTCCAGAAAGAACATCAGGGCAAAACTAAAGTTTGCCAATGAACACCGATGCAAAGACCAGCACTTCTGGAACAATGTGCTCTGGACAGATGCGTCAAAGGTAGAGCTATTTGGCCACAGTACCAGAAGACATGTTTGGCGAAAACCAAAGACAGCATTTGACCACAAGAACCTGATACCAACTGTAAAGCATGGTGGTGGAAATATTATGGTTTGGGCAGCTTTGCTACATCAGGGCCTGGGCAGCTCTCCATCATAGAATCCACTATGAATTCTTCATTGTACCAGAGGGTGCTTGAGGATAATGTGAGGCCATCTGTCGGAAAGTTGAAGCTCAACCGAAGGTGGACCTTGCAACATGACAATGACCCTAAACATACCAGTAAATCCACCAAGTAATGGCTGAAAAGAAAAAAATGGAGGGTTCTGGAATGGCCAAGTCAAAGCCCGGATCTAAATCCCATCGAGATGTTGTGGGGGGATTTGAAACGAGCTGTGCATGCAAGAAACCCCTCAAACATCGCACAGCTGAAAGAATTCTGCATGGAGTGGGCAAAAATTTCTCCCAGTCGATGTCAGAGACTGGTAGACAGTTATAAGAAATGCCTACTTGAGGTTGTTTCTGCCAAAGGGGGCAATACAACCTATTAGAGCCAAGGGTGTACTTACTTTTCCACATGCGAAATTTGCATTTATGTTTATTTAAATTATACAATGGACTACAAAATGTAAATGTTTCATGATATTTGTTGTATGATATCACCTTTATCTATCAATATTGTTGAAATGAAGATCAAATAGCTGTATGTTGAAATATGTTGAAAAAGTCAAAACTTTACATGGGGTGTACTTACTTTTTCACGTGACTGTATAACTGCGAGCAGTGATTTATACGTGGGCGCTTACAAATCTGCGAGCCATTACGATTTCAGTTTGAGAATTATAATGTCATAGGTCACACGGTTTGGCAGCCATATATGATTGAAGGAAATCATTTAAAAATCCTTTTCTCTGAAACCACTTCACCGATGGATGCAAAACTTCAAATATATCATCTACTACCCATGGGGGGAAAAGCTTTGATAACGATGTGATAGCTCACATGTTTGGGCAGCCATATTGGATTGAACAAAAACTTTTTTTTAATTCCTTCTCTTGAACCGTTTAATCGATCGATGTGAAACTTAGTACATATGATGAACTAGCCTTGGGGAATATAGGTTGAAAATTTAAACGTTATCGGTCACATGGTATGCAGCGATGTTGGATTAAAGTTAAAAACCTTCTTCTCTGAAACAACTTAACTGATGACATTTTAGTTATCAAAGTTTTATCCCCTTGGGAACTCGATGATGTACTGTTACAGGCGTCGGGGATGAGGACATGAGTCCCAAACGTCACTCCCGACTAAGTGTGTTATAGGGTGACTAATGTCAGCGACCCTAAGTCCTATCCCCAACCCGCCGAGCCGAGCGGTTTTTGGAAGCTTGTACTTTCGGTTTAGTGCAAGGAGTTTAAACTGCCACACTGGCAGCTCAGGGGAGCTTGCAACCTGATCCGAAAAACGTCAATCAAAAAAATGAAATACAATCAATTTACTTCAAATAATGCAAAATGATACAATAATCAAATCATATAAGTATAAGTATGACAGCCTTAATTAATTAATAATGACAGACTGAAACAATTAACACAGGCCACATACAACCGATACAAAAGGCTGACACAACATCTCACACACAACACTCTATCTAACCCAGGGAAAGGAAGGGAAGCAAATTAATAAAATAATATTCGCAGGGAATTGAAATAAAATGGGATATGAGGATTGGAATGGAATGGGGTTCAGGCCTGTTTGAAGAGCAGCTTCATCAACGTTCATCAGAGCAGGGCTTGGCAGGAACCAAGGTTCATCAACGTTCTGCAATTCCTTTCTCCTTTGATCCCTTTCCTTTCATCAACCTCCTTCATACAACACAGAAAATCCCTCAGGAAGTTCATCGAGGTCGACTCCTTGATATAGCACACGCCAAGCCCGTTCACAGCATGAAGCATGGATCGCTTTTTTACCACCCCAAAGCAGCACCTTTTTCCACACAATACGCTCTTTTCCTTTTTGTCCACCTCCTTCATGCACAATGAATCCTTCAGAAAGTCCGTAGAGGTAGAGTCTCTCACACCAACAAGCTCACCGAAGCCGTTCACAGCACGAGCAAGGATCGCTTTTTCACCACCCTGCCAAGAGCCGCTCTTCTTCTCCCCCTTTTTACCCTTTTTCCGCACTTTCTTGCTTGAAAGAAAAAAAAGGTTGAATCGTTTCCAAAGCTGTTTTGTGCACCACCACGAACAGTTAAAATCAGGGAGTGGATATGAGGGGCGTAAAGCGTAAAGGGAGTGGATATGGGGTAAACTTTAAGAAAAAGGAAAAATAATACGAAAAGGTCAAATTTGGGGATCCACAGCTGAACTGGCACTTCTATGCAATACACACTAAACAACACGACTCCTAAATGATTGACATTCCCACAAACGTAACAGTACTTAAAGTTTCGGTTTGATTACTTTTCAGTACCATAATAATAATAACATTCTTTAATAGCACATTACATTTCATACAACATCTCAATGCACTTTAAACACTATCCTTCAAAAACTAAACTTGTGCTGGTTGTCCTCAAAGCAGTCATATTACTGGAGATTTGCAGATTAATCTCTCAACGAATTTTCCAATTTGCATCAAAGTTATAGAATATTTCAGAAACAATTCTACCCCCCGACTACTTCCATCGAACTGTCATGGGCAAACAAAAGTCGAAGCTGGCGAAAAAAAAATACAACCAGGGTCACCAATGGCAATAAGAAATTTTCTGAAAGAAAATATAGAAAATAAAATGGAAAAAAAATTCAGTGAACACCACCAACTTTTGATATATTTGTGCATGCTTATTAGTCACAGTGACTTAATTGTGACATGCACGAGACATTTTATGGTGTGCAGCAAATTGAGAAAAGAGTTGAATATTTAAGTTCCACTGAGGATCAATTTCACCACGATGAAAACAAAGTTCATATTTCAAGTACGATTCGTAACGAGTCATCAAGGCTGATTGGTTTAGACTTTATAATGTACAAATGGCTATACTTGTACAAGGAGGAAAATGTTCTTCTATCACCCTCAAAACCCTGCAAGATTTATCTGCAAGGACCGAAAGTCAAAGTGCTTTCTGCGGTAGACATGGCTCTAGGCTGTAGAAAATGCCACGATTTCATCCTTAAAGATGACACTGTCTATCACAGGAAGACGTTGCCAGTTCCAAGGTGAAAGTGACTGCAAAGTGTTAATCTGCAACTGGGAAATGCAAATGAACTTCTAATAATTCATTTTTTTGATAAAAAGAAAAATCAATTAACATCTTGTTTCACAATGACCAATCATCATCAGCTGATATCTAGACAATAAAAAGATGACGAATAAACACTTGTGGAATCGTTCCTCACAATGTCTCAAAGAGTATGTTATTCAATGTTTTGGTTCAAAATGATACAACAGTACAGGTACTGCAGTGCCATGATTTTCGTCTCCCCTTGTTACGTCGTTTCGGAAATACATACGGTAGTCACATTATTAACACCATTACCCGATTTGCGTCGCCTCAACTCATACTTATGTAGCTAGAAAAGCCATACTCACTTTTATTCTCAAACGTTTTTAGAACATACAAGATGGTTAAAGATGTCAGAATACATCGCTAAAGTACCCAATTGGGAGATTGCAAAATCACCAAAAGAACTACTGAACTTTGCTTTGCACATAAGGAAATGTCCTGTGCCGTACATTGGCTAAGAGACATCGTAAAAGTGTTATCGGTACCCAAGAAGTGAAATTACGTGTTGAATGGATGCTGGTGAATGCGCAGTTGATGTTGCCGGGTTATTAAGTTTGCCTTTGGCTATCGTGCGTACAATCAATAAAAATGCCGACGTTCCGTGAAGGAGGAGGAAGAAGCAAGAGGTACCAGCTTCGACTGCTTCCAGAAGAGGTTTATTTTTATTTAAACATGTTTGGTAATTGTTTTTTTGTTTTTTTTGCTTTCTTAGTATATACGTGTACTTGAATATAACTGTCATTAATGAAGAAAAGGTAATATCATAGGTAAAAAGCAAAATATAATACATGAAGTGGAGACGGTAGGATCGCATCCCCTATTTATTTCATTAATTTTTATGAGAAAAATTGCTTTGATTTACGTCGTGTCAATATTCGTAGCGTTTTTCAGGAGTGCATCCCTGACAAACTGGCGTATTACTGTCCTTGCATTCTTGTATTCAGATATTCCCACCTGTAATTTCATAAACTAAAATAACTGAACACAACCAATTCATAGCAGAATAAAGGAGAAAACACAACTCACAGAGTTCATGAAGTCATCATTCTTGAACAAAATCTTCAGCAAATAACCAAGCACACATACTGGATCTGCTCGTCCTGGAATATAAATAAATAAATATGCATTATAGGTTTTCACCTTATACTCCACAGGACAAAGCTTGCATTCAATTGCAAACATAAGAATACTCATTACCAGGATGTCTGTCATCAAATGGGTCAGGGTCCACCTTGTGATACTCTTCGGTTTCCTTCTCTATTAGCTCGGAGATGCTGCAACACAGATACACACTCTAAAAACATTGTAATTTTATTATACACACCAGCAGGGTTTATTTGCACAACGCGAATATCAAAACAAACTTAATGATTTAATACCAGCAAAATGAATTTGACTGTAAAAGGAGCCTGGTTTTGGATTAAGGGTTAGGGTGCCGGCTTGGGATCCTAAGGATCCTGGGATTGAATCCCGGTCGATCGCTGAATTAACACCAGAGGGGTTGACTCAGCCTGTCATCCTTCTGAGGTCGGCAAATGACTCAGCCTGTCATCCTTCTGAGGTCGGCAAATTGAGTACCAGTTCACTGGTAATTCCCTGTGTGTCGCAAGAGGCGAATGACAGGGTTGGCAGCAGGAAGAGCATCCGGCCGTAAAACATTGCTTCAAAAAGGGGACCAAGGTGCCCGAAAAAGGCCAACCCCCGCTTTGCGGGGAAAAATGGCCTCTAAAGGTGGTTCTTCTTTTTTCTTCTTACAAGTGATAAACATACAAAATAGAGTACAGTCCTGGGTAAAATTAATAAGCAGTAAAGTGCAACAAATTTAACAGGACATAACAATTAGTGAAAAGATGCATAATTGTTCTTTCAATAACGACCAAATACGATAGCAATTTCATAAGAGGGGTGCCAAAACTGACCTGCTCAACAGCAGACTGGCCAACCTCCCCATAAGCAAAACAAGCGTTACGCCTAGGTCCCCCGTCGGTGAAGTGATGTGATGTGAGTTGACAAAGCGGAGGACGCAAGGCGGCCATCTTGGATTTTGACGTGGCGACCCAATTTTCAAGAGCGTTCTTCCTTATGCCTCGATACACCCACACACCGGATTAGAAGTTAGTAGTTCATTTATTTTTCAAGATATTCCGCTCACAAGGTTCAGACATTTACTTTTCAAGATATCACACTCACAAGGTTTAGATATGGTGACAGCCATCTTGGATTTTGACGTGGCGACCTAATTTTCAATAGGGTTCTTCCATATGCCTAGTTGCACCCACACACCAAATTAGAATTTGGTCCTTCGCTTACTTTTATAAAGATATTGCAGTGCACGGACGCACGCACGGACGGAGGGGAAAACCATAGCCCCCCTTTCGCTCCGCGGTGCGACGGGGGACAATAATGGTATCGATCATCACAGATCTTAAGACAAATCTCTTCTCTATATATATATATTTTAAACACTGATCTTTAATTTGTCAGTTTAGTTTCTCGTTATAGTAGTCCAATAGCCATATCCTGAACCCAGACAATTGTTGGTTCTGTAAGGTTTTTTTTGATGCATTCATGAACCATTGGGGCAAGATGCAGAATTAATCAGATGCCAGCCAGCTTGGTAATCTTTGGGCAACTCTCAGAATTTGCAAAAATCCAAGATGGCTGTCACCCGATATCATCATACTAAAATACGCATTTTGACATCTGTCTGTCTGACGATTTTTGACCGCGATACATTCAGTCGTTACTTATCCAATCTCAACCAAACTTGACAGGAGGACTAAGGGTCACACAATGAAGGTTGTAGCGAATTAATTTGCTCTCCTCTCCATGGGGGTTTTCCCCACCAATGGAGATGCGTGATGAGGTGTATATCCATGTTAAGATAGCTTTATCATGGCATTTTTCCAAGGCTGCTTCAAATAACAAACATAACAACAACACCAGCATAATATTAATGTTGTTACAAAACAATATTAACACTAATAATAACCCATCTCCCCAGGGTTTTCCTCCTTGGACAAATGCCATGTTAGCATGTATAAGTAGCTTATCGTGCCGTTTAATGAGAGCAACAGCTTCTACCAGAAGTAAAAATATTATAAACCACAAATACATTTGATTACCTTTTAAAACAGTAGCTAATTCTGTTTAACAAGAAACGGAAAGGGAGGAAACCCGTAGTGCGTTCAGTTACTAAGCAGCTAGCTAGCGCTTACCAAGTCCCTTATCAACGGTTTTGAATGGAGTGCTTGCTCGAATGTTTAAACCACTTGGTGAGCGCTCCATAAGAAACTTCATAAATGAACACACGCCTGATGTTCTTGAGGCCCGACCCTAGATCTACTGTATTTGTATACTCCAGAGAGGAATGACCCTTCCTGCCACCCCATAGTGAATGGGTGTACCAGTGGGTGAAATTGAAAATGGACATCACTTTTGATTGGAACATGCTCGAAGGATGATTCTCGTGTCTAGGTGGGGTTTTTTTGAGTGTGGCAGAATCATTTCTAATGTTGAAACTCAGTTTTGATGTTGCCTAGCAACATAAATCCAATATGGCTATCATGCAACAGGGACAAACTAGGAGAATGTACATAACTCTTGAATGGAACATGCTAGAAGGATGATTCTAGTGTCTCGGTGGGGGTTTTTAGGTGTCTACGGAACAATTAAGATAGCAAACCTATATTCGCTTTGGCAAGTCAAAGGGTGGCCTAGTTGGGCTGACTCTGCCAAACAGGTGGCTTGCTGGATTCTGTCGTACCTCCATGCCTTTGATTCCATGTACCAGGCTGAGGAAAAGAAGTCGACATCTACCACAAGGCACATACATAAAGAAGAAGGCATAAAACAACAAAAGCTGGACAGTAACGATCAAAAACAAATGGCAGATGAGCTGTCAAAGCACTCTCATCCCCCTATCGAAAGAGTCAACAGAGCTGTTCAACATTGTAAATGGCAAGGTTGCTGATGAGTCGATCAATGTTGCCGAGCCTTGGCACACAGCTTCAAAGAATCCCTCCCAGAGAGTTTTCACAACCCTATCAAGAAGAAAGTGAAAACACTTGAAGCCCAGAAAAAGGTTGTCAAGATCAGGTCTAAAACAGCATATGACAACGAGGCTCTGTTCAGCCACCTTGGCCAGATGCAAAACCTCAGCCTTGCATCTATCTTTGCCTACGAGCTGTGTTGAGTACCACCAGCAGTTTTGGATGAGTACGGCTTAATCCGCAAAGGCAACAAGTGGAATCTTGACCGAAAACTCGCCATCACATGCAAGCCAAGGGAGCCAGGTGTAGTAATTGTGGATGCACAGCAGCTTATATACTACATTTGTTTGGTCCTGTGGAGGTACAGTCTCAACTATAGCTGCAAGTATGAGCAGATGACTCCTGCAATACAGCCAGATTGCTACTGTGCTTGTTACCTTCGACCGGTACTGTGGTATCTCCCATAAAAATCATGAGAAGGCACGACGAGACATTACTGCTTCAAGCACGACCTACAACCTGACACTGACTTCTCTTCCTGCTAGAGATGTCATCATGAAGAGCAAAGTCAATAAAGAAGCCTCTCCCGCTGTGCACATGTGACCTCGGGAAGAACGTGTTGATGAGTGGTGAGGGGCTTCTCGACCATGAAGAGACTGACGTCCTCATGGTGGGCTACATTGTGAAGGCTACCTGTGAAGGAAAGCATGTCATTTATATGCTCAGTGACGACACAGATGTGTTTGTCATTCTCAGCTACTTTGTATGGAAGTACAGCATCGCAGGCCTAGTTCTAATGGAGAGGAGGGATGGATCATGGAAGCATGCTCAACATCACCCAAATTGCTAAGAAGCTAGGAGAGAAGTCAGGGTAGCTTCTTGGCAAGCATGCGCTGACCGGTGGTGAGTGGTGACACTGTTTCCTATCCGTATAACAAAGGGAAAGTCACCGCATTCAAGAAACTTATGGCTGCAGACTTTCCCAAACTGCACAACGTTCTGGGCGAGGAGATTGTGACAACAGAGCCAGAGTTGCATGAGTATGAATGCAGCGAGGTAGGCAATTTACTCGATGAAGGAGGGCAAGCCTCCTCAAATTAAAGCACTGCCACCACTGGATGAAAACCTCCAGTATCATATGTTGAGGGCTCATCTGCAGGTGATGCTCCGGGAGGCAGGTGTTACGGATTCGTCACTTCCGTCGTTGTGGTTTTCATCCACTGCAAGCATTTTTGGTTCCATGTACTATTATTGTTATCGTTCAAGTGAAATGGAGATAACTGTTTTCAAAAGGTAAAAAAATTAGTGTTTTAAAAGAAACCAGAAACCGGATCGAGGGAAACCGGAAGAAGAGGAGGAAGAAAAAAAAGGCGGAGCAAGTGAGGTCGGGAAGAAAAGTCGAGCTGCTTTGAGGTCTCGAGGAGACGCTGGCGAACGGGGGTCACGAGCGAACTTTGGGTTTCCTGGGAAAGGGATTCCTGTGACAGAGTGGTTATCGCTGTGACAGATAAACCTGCGTGTCGGGTTTTGCGGTTGATTCCGAAGAGAATCATTGGAGAGCAGGTACGCATCCAGCACGGGCCTGCCCGCCATTTCGCCTCGCTCCCACCATTTTGCATCGCTCCAGCCTTTTCACCTCGCTCCAGCCATTTCACCGCACCCAGCCGTTAGCCTGGTTTGCGAGTGTAACATGGATTTCGATTGGGAATTTGTGGTTCTCCGTTTGGGAGCCGCTGAACGTTCATACCCGAAGGTGTGATTTCCCAGTCGCCTTTTGGGTGCACCTTTGCGCCTCTTTGGCAGCGTTGACTGTCAGCCGACTTGGATTTTGGTCTCGATTCGACATTTTTCTTGCGATCACCAGAGCGTGGATCGATTTTGGCTTGGTGCCGGGACAGTGACTTTGGGAATGTTCTTTTCGCTCACTTGGAGCACAGTGAGTTATTGAATAAGAAACTGATGGTACCATCCTAGGAATGATATAATATTTGTTGTACAATTGATTAATATTGTACTTGTGCTGTTATTCTTGTGTGACATTAATACAATACTTGTTTTTGGTAACAATTGGTGTGATTTCACCATTGGTCATTGACACACAGAATAACACATCTTTCTGCCGTGACTCCTTTCGGGGCTCGGAGGTACACCGTAACCGGGGTTTGGGGAGGAGCACATAACAGCAGGAGACAAGCAAAGTGCCCCTACCCTTCAGTTCACCAGCTTTGGCTGGGAAATTGTGAATGGCATGCCAAATCCAGTCACCACCACAGGACATCCAACACCCCCTGAGTTGATGGATGTTGTTAGTTACCAGTGCAGAGCTGAGGGGAAGGCACAGGCCAACTGCAGCTACTTCAAGGCTAATCTACCCTGCTCCAGTTACTGACACTGCTCTGCTTCCGATAAGTGTCACAACCCTGTAACCAAGTCCAAGGGAGGAGAACAAGAGCATTCACATGGGGAGGAAGAGGAGTTGGAAGACGAGAAGGAATTAAGCCTAATTGATAACATTATGTGCATCTAATGTTGTGGTCAGTCCATTGTGAGCTTCTCATATAACTTTTCCATTGCTGGCCGTGCATGTTCACTTGTAGTTTATTGCTGGCTTCACACGTTCACTTGTAAGATACTGCTGTGCACTATTTGTTGGAAATGATCATGTCAATTCATTTCAATGCACTCTCTTCATCATTCTAATCTATATATATAAAACACAGTTTGTGTGTGTGTGTGTGTGTGTGTGTGTGTGTGTGATGTTACCGATAGACTCCTAAACGGAGAGGCTTACGTGCTTGATATTTGACATAGACATGGCCATTGAGCGTGGGACGAACATGGCCGAACTCAAAATATTTGACGATCCATATTTTTTATTCATATTTACCTCAGCGCATTTCAGCGCACGGAATCAACGGAATCAGAGCAGGTGGGCGCTGATTCGCTCAGAGCGATCACGTGATGACGCTATGAACGCTATGACGCTATGAACGATATGACGCTATGAACGCTATGACGCTATGAAAAAAAAAATCGCTATGACGCTATGAACGCTATGAACGATATGACGCTATGAACAATATGACGCTATGACGCTATGAACGCTATGATGCTATGAAAAAAAATAATCGCTATGACGCTATGAACGCTATGATGCTATGAAAAAAAAAATCGCTATGACGCTATGAAAAAAAAAATCGCTATGACGCTATGAAACGATATGACGCTATGAACGCTATGACGCTATGAAAAAAAAAACGCTCGCTTTACCAAGGGGCTCGCTCTCCCCCGGTTCCCCTCCCCTCCCCTTCCACCTCCTCCTCCCCTCCCCCGCCCGGCAATGCCGGGTACTTCTGCTAGTCAAGAATAAAATCTATGGCAGTGAAATCTGCATTAGATTTCTCTAACAACTGGACACCAGAATTATCCTCCCAGCATTTTCCAGTAATAAGTGATTCCCGTTTTCTGTCTTCTCCCCCATCGCATTGCAGCCATAGGGTCATTCCATGTCAAATCATCAAAGAATCTGCCGTCATCTCTCAGATTTTTGTAAAACTTTGGGAACCAATTGGGACCCATGAAAAACAGCTAGAACTCAAATATTTTTGCTAACAGCCTCTTAATTAGTGAGATACAGGTTAACGAACTTTGGACTAATTAGCGCGATGTCGCGAATTCAAATGGCCATATCTCTAAAAGTATAACACCTAGAGAGCTGGTTTTGGTGTCATTTTAAAGGTATTTTCATGCCCTATAAATTTGTCTGGGCAACATTTTCCTACCTCCAATCACAAAAAAGTTATCACAAAATATAAACTTCGATCGTGAATCCCAAAAAAATGTATCCTTCAAATTTCCTCAAATTCATCCCAGATGTACCTTATGATGTCAAGAAGCTTCCACATAAGTTTTGTGATGGGCACTCCAATAGTTTCTGAGATATGAGCAATAATGTACATGTACGTATGGCATATAGGTTCGAAAATCAGCATTTGTAATGTATTATACAATCATTCTAACCTAGCCATGACAGGGAACACAGGGAACAACCATCAATTGCTTTGAAGTATCATATACTTTCATTTTCAACTGGGCCTGAGGGGAATTCTCATCTGGGGAATTCCAACTGGGATTTCCCATGTGGGTAAGTCGAGGTGATGCAACTTTCACAGTCTAAGATCCCCAGGGAAAGTCCAAGTTGGCTTAGTGTAATGCTTAGGCCTGCCACCAACAGAAATTGGCAGTTCACTTCTGAAGGAGCTGCAGAAAAATGACGACTGCCAAGGAAAAGTTCATCTTGAAGCAGAAATCCTGCTGCAATCCCTTTGGAGCTCATGAAAAACCAAAGTCGTCTGGCTTGAGAGCTGTTAGCCAAAAAGCCATAGCCGCTCATCCAAGCCTCAAACTGCAAAGTGCACAGAAAATCTGTACCCAGTGTCGTAAGAAACTGGCAAAAAGACAACCAGGTGTGGTAGAGACTCAGAGTGAAATACCATTACCAGTGACCAGCAGCGCTATTAGCAGTAGTGAGGACAATGATGGTGGAGGTGAATCACCAATACCAGGCAGTTCAGGGGAGTTTGAATTTCATTCTCCTGAAATGGAACTGAATACACTGAATGAGTCTTTGGGATTGATTGGAGAATCACCTATTCCAAAAAAGAGACTTGCTGCAGATAAATATGTGAAATCCAAAACCAAGAAAATCGGTGACACTGGTTAGTGAACCTAAGTCAGGTTAGTGAACACTGTGTAATTGAACTCACTTATTGATTGTATAATACATTACAAATGCTGATTTTCGAACCTATATGCCATACGTACATGTACATTATTGCTCATATCTCAGAAACTATTGGAGTGCCCATCACAAAATTTATGTGGAAGCTTCTTGACATCATAAGGTACCTCTGGGATGAATTTGAGGAAATTTGAAGGATACATTTTTTGGGGATTCACAATTGAAGTTTATATTTTGTGATAACTTTTTTGTGGTTGGAGGTAGGAAAATGTTGCCCAGACAAATTCATAGGGCATGAAAATACCTTTAAAATTACACCAAAACTAGCTCTCTAGGTGTTATACTTTTAGAGATATGGCCATTTGAATTCGCGACGTCGCGCTAATTAGTCCAAAGTTCGTTAGTCTGTATCTCACTAATTAAGAGGCTGTTAGCAAAAATATTTGAGTTCTTGCCGTTTTTCATGGGTCCCAATTGGTTCCCAAAGTTTTACAAAAATCTGAGAGATGACGGCAGATTCTTTGATGATTTGACATGGAATGGCTGCATATTGGATTTCTGTTGCTAAGCATTATCAAAACTTTGTTTTTACTTGAAAAATGAATCAGCCAAATACCTAAAAGAAACCCACCGAGACAATAGAATCATCCTTCTGGCATGTTCCAATCAAAAGTTACATCAATTTTCTATTTGTCCCATATTAGGTGACAGCCATCTTGTATTTCTGCAAATTATTTGAGTTGCCCAAAGATAGCAAGCTGGCATCCGATTGGATCCTCCACACCCCCAAAAACGTGATCATGAAAACCTGGTCCGGTATAGTTTATGTGTGTGAGAACTGTGCTTCTGGTGCCTTTAATTATACTCGTTTATCATTAAGTGTTATTTATTATTCGTCAAAGTCGATCTTTGTCCGGAATCACCATATATGTGGTCTTGTTTTTGAATAAACAATCCATATTTTTTCAGAACACGTGTCTGCTTCGTTGCACATCGTAACGTGCTGAGAGAAAAACGGTTTGGGTTCTTTGGCAAATCCCTGAGGGTGCAGATTGAAGGTAAGGGTAATATTTACGAGTGTTTTAGACACACTTGTTAACATGGAGTATCCAACCACTGGGAGTTCCCCATGGTTTGGCTATCCACCAAGCTACTGCTTTGGCAGTTATGACCTCACACCTGACTGTGGTAAATACCAGTGGTGGTATGGGGCCGTAAATGCTGACAATATTAACAACAGAATAACACAGTCAATGTCAAATAAGTTGTCATGGCTATCTTACTGGAAATCTCCCGAGCATGTGATAATTCTGTTACCCGACTATACGTTTGATACTGCAAGTTACCGATATCCATAATTATCTACTGCTGGACTGACTATCAGATTTCCTCGACACTTGCACACAGTGTGTTGCCTTTGGATGGCACTCTCCCATGCTGATGTTCCTCAAGGTATCATTTTGGGAACAATCCTGCTCTTGTTCGACATGAAATATCTCTCTTCCTCACTGGATTCACTCTGTGCAGGACCTGTAGCCCATCATACCTCTGTAGCCCATCATTAGTAGCATCTCCCACGATGAAATAAAACAAGTGTTGTTGGAATCTACTCCGATGAGACAAGTCTTGATTGAATCTCCCACAATGAGGTAAACCAAGTGTTACGGATTCGTCACTTCCGTCTTTGTGGTCGTCATCCACTTGAAGCATTTTTAGTTTCATGTACTATAATTATTGTTCCAGTTTGAGTGTGAAATGGAGATAACTGTCTTCAAAGGTAAAAATAATGTCTCAGAAGGAAAACGAGATGGGTGAGGGAAAACGGAAGAAGAAGAAGCGTCGGGCGAGCGGATCGAGTGATATCGGGAAGGGAAGGCCTATCTGCTTTGAGGTGTCGAGCGGACGCTGGTGGACATTGGTCACGAGCGAATATTGGTTTCCCCGAGAAAGGGATTCCTGTGATAGTGTCGTTATTACTGTGGCAAATAAACCTGGGTGCCGGGTTTTGCTTTTGGTTCCGAAGGTGAATCATCGCTGGAGAGCAGGTACGCCTCCATTACCGGCCCGTACGCCATTTCACCTCGCACCAGCCATTTCACCTTGCACCAGTGTTACGGATTCGTCACTTCCGTTGTTGTGGTTCTCATCCACTGCAAACATTTTTGGTTCCATGTACTATTATTGCTATCATTTAAGTGAAATAGAGATTACTGTTTTCAAAAGGTAAAAAAAGTTAGTGTTTTAAAAGAAACCGGAAACCGGATCGGGAACCGGACGAGGAAGAAGAGGAAGAAGAAGAGAAAAAGGAGGCAGAGCGAGTAAGGTCGGAGAAGGAGCCGAGCTACTTGGAGGTCTGGAGCAAACGCTGGCGAATGGGGGTCACGAGCGAACTTTGAGGTTTCCTGGGAAAGGGATTCCTGCAACAGAGTTGTTATCGCTGTGACAGATAAACCTGCGTGACAGGTTTTGCGGTCGATTCCGAAGAGAATCATTGGAGTGCCGTTACGTCTCGAGAACGGACCATTGGCCATTTTGCCTCGCGCTGGATTTTCGCATCGCTCCAGGCTTTTCAACTCCCTTCAACCATTTTCACCGCATCCAGACGTTAACCTGGTGTGTGTGTGTAACGTGGATTTTGAGTGTGAATTTGCGGTTCGCCGATTGGGAGCCGTTGAACGTCCATACCTGAAGGTGTGATTTCCCAGCCGCCTCTTGAGGACACTTTTGCCTATCTTTGGCAGTGTGACTGTCAACCGAGCGGGATTCTGGTCTCGATACAACATCGTTCTGACGATCACTAGGATCGACTTTAGTTTGAAGCTGGGACAGACATTGGGAATGTTATTTTCGCTCACTTGGAGCACAGCGAGTTATATTGTACGAAACTGATGGTACCATCATAGGAATGATATATTGGTTGTACAATTGATTAATATTGTTATTGTACTGTTATTCTTGTGAGACCTTAATACAATACTTGTTTGTTGGTAACAATTGGTGTGGTTTCACCATTGATCTTTGACATACAGAATAACACATCTTTCTGCCGTGACTCCTCTCGGGGCTCGGAGGTACACCGTGACTGGGGTTTGGGGAGGAGCACGTAACACCAGCCCTTCGCCTGGTTCTCGTGCGTGTCGTGGATTTCGCTTGGGACCACGAGGTTCTTCGCGGTTCTCCGCTTGGGAACCGCTGATCGTTCATGTCAGCGTCATTGTCTGGTGAACGAAGGTGTGAATTCCCAGTCGCATTTTGGGTGAACTTTTACCTGACCAACGTCGGCCCGACCTCTCACCCAGCGGCTCTTCTGCAGCGTCGACTGTTCGCAGTTCTGGGTTCAGGTCTCAGTATGACCTTTTCTTGTGATCGCGAGAGCCAAGGGGATCGACTTTGGCCTGGTACTGTGACACAGTGACTTTGGGGGATGTTACCGATTGCTCACGTGGGAATACAGTGAGTTATTGATTCAGGAAATAGGTGGTACCATCATAGAAATTATATGGTGTTTGCTGTGCAAGTAAGGTTTTCTTGTATGTGCGTTACTTGTTATTATTGTGTGGTTTTAATACAATACTTGTTTTCTGTAACAATTGATTGGTGTGGTTTCACCATTGGTCATTGGCACACATAATAGCAAATAGTTCTGCCGTGACTCCTTTCGGGGCTCGGAGGGACACCGTGGCCGGGGTTTGGGGAGGCGCACGTAACACAAGTCATGTTTGAATCTCCCACAATGAGACAAACCAAGTCATGTTTGAATCTCCCACAATGAGGTAAACCAAGTCATGTTTGAATCTCCCACAATGAGGGAACCTAAGTCATGTTTGAATCTCCCACAATGAGGTAAACCAAGTCATGTTTGAATCTCCCACCATGAGGTAAACCAAGTCATGTTTGAATCTCCCACAATGAGGTAAACCAAGTCATGTTTGAATCTCCCACAATGAGGTAAACCAAGTCATGTTTGAATCTCCCACAATGAGGTGAACCAAGTCATGTTTGAATCTCCCACAATGAGGTAAACCAAGTCATGTTTGAATCTCCCACCATGAGGTAAACCAAGTCATGTTTGAATCTTCCACAATGAGGTAAACCAAGTCATGTTTGAATCTCCCACAATGAGGTAAACCAAGTCATGTTTGAATCTCCTACCATGAGGTAAACCAAGTCATGTTTGAATCTCCCATAATGAGGTAAACCAAGTCATGTTTGAATCTCCCACCATGAGGTAAACCAAGTCATGTTTGAATCTCCCATAATGAGGTAAACCAAGTCATGTTTGAATCTCCCACCATGAGGTAAACCAAGTCATGTTTGAATCTTCCACAATGAGGTAAACCAAGTCATGTTTGAATCTCCCACAATGAGGTAACCAAGTCATGTTTGAATCTCCCACGATGAGGTAAACCAAGTCATGTTTGAATCTCCCACAATGAGATCAACCAAGTCATGTTTGAATCTTCCACAATGAGGTAAACCAAGTCATGTTTGAATCTCCCACAATGAGGTAACCAAGTCATGTTTGAATCTCCCACGATGAGGTAAACCAAGTCATGTTTGAATCTCCCACAATGAGTTAAACCGAGTTATGTTTGAATCTCCCACGGTGAGGCAAACCAAGTCATGTTTGAATCTCCCATGGTGAGGTAAACTAAGTCATGTTTGAATCTCCCACGATGAGGTAAACCAAGTCATGTTTGAATCTCCCACGATGAGGTAAACCAAGTCATGTTTGAATCTCCCACAATGAGATAAACCAAGTCATGTTTGAATCTCCCACCATGAGGTAAACCAAGTCATGTTTGAATCTCCCACAATGAGGTAAACCAAGTCATGTTTGAATCTCCCACGATGAGGTAAACCAAGTCATGTTTGAATCTCCCACGATGAGGTAAACCAAGTCATGTTTGAATCTCCCACAATGAGATAAACCAAGTCATGTTTGAATCTCCCACCATGAGGTAAAACAAGTCATGTTTGAATCTCCCACAATGAGGTAAACCAAGTCATGTTTGAATCTCCCACCATGAGGTAAACCAATACACGTTTGAATCTCCCACAATGAGGTAAACCAAGTCATGTTTGAATCTCCCACGATGAGGTAAACCAAGTCATGTTTGAATCTCCCACAATGAGGTAAACCAAGTCATGTTTGAATCTCCCACAATGAGGTAAACCAAGTCATGTTTGAATCTTCCACAATGAGGTAAACCAAGTCATGTTTGAATCTCCCACAATGAGGTAAACCAAGTCATGTTTGAATCTCCCACAATGAGGTAAACCAAGTCATGTTTGAATCTTCCACAATGAGGTAAACCAAGTCATGTTTGAATCTCCCACAATGAGGTAAACCAAGTCGTGTTTGAATCTCCCACAATGAGGTAAACCAAGTCATGTTTGAATCTCCCACAATGAGGTAAACCAAGTCATGTTTGAATCCCCCACAATGAGATAAACGAAGTCATTTGAATCTCCCACAATGAGGTAAACCAAGTCATGTTTGAATCTTCCACAATGAGGTAAACCAAGTCATGTTTGAATCTCCCACAATGAGGTAAACCAAGTCATGTTTGAATCTCCCACGATGAGGTAAAACCAAGTCACGTTTGAATCTCCCACAATGAGGTAAACCAAGTCATGTTTGAATCTCCCACAATGAGATAAACCAAGTCATGTTTGAATCTCCCACCCTGAGGTAAACCAAGTCATGTTTGAATCTCCCACCCTGAGGTAAACCAAGTCATGTTTGAATCTCCCACCCTGAGGTAAACCAAGTCATGTTTGAATCTCCCACCATGGGGTAAACCAAGTCATGTTTGAATCTCCCACAATGAGGTAAACCAAGTCCTGTTTGAATCTCCTACCATGAGGGAAACGAAGTCATGTTTGAACCTCCCACCTTGCGGTAAATCAAGTCATGTTTGAATCTCCCACGATGAGATAAACCAAGTCATGTTGGAATCTCCCACCATGAGGTAAACCAAGTCATGTTTGAATCTCCCACCATGAGGTAAACCAAGTCATGTTTGAATCTCCCACCATGAGGTAAACCAAGTCATGTTTGAATCTCCCACAATGAGGTAAACCAAGTCATGTTTGAATCTCCCACCATGAGGTAAACCAATTCATGTTTGAATCTCCCACAATGAGGTAAACCAAGTCATGTTTGAATCTCCCACGATGAGGTAAACCAAGTCATGTTTGAATCTCCCACAACGAGGTAAACCAAGTCATGTTTGAATCTCCCACAATGAGGTAAACCAAGTCATGTTTGAATCTCCCAGAATGAGGTAAACCAAGTCATGTTTGAATCTCCCACAATGAGGTAAACCAAGTCATGTTTGAATCTCCCACAATGAGATAAACCAAGTCGTTTGAATCTCCCACAATGAGGTAAACCAAGTCATGTTTGAATCTCCCACAATGAGGTAAACCAAGTCATGTTTGAATCTCCCACAATGAGGTAAACCAAGTCATGTTTGAAGCTCCCACAATGAGGTAAACCAAGTCATGTTTGAATCTTCCACAATGAGGTAAACCAAGTCATGTTTGAATCTCCCACAATGAGGTAAACCAAGTCATGTTTGAATCTCCCACGATGAGGTAAACCAAGTCATGTTTGAATCTCCCACAACGAGGTAAACCAAGTCATGTTTGAATCTCCCACAATGAGGTAAACCAAGTCATGTTTGAATCTCCCAGAATGAGGTAAACCAAGTCATGTTTGAATCTCCCACAATGAGGTAAAACCAAGTCATGTTTGAATCTCCCACAATGAGATAAACCAAGTCGTTTGAATCTCCCACAATGAGGTAAACCAAGTCATGTTTGAATCTCCCACAATGAGGTAAACCAAGTCATGTTTGAATCTCCCACAATGAGGTAAACCAAGTCATGTTTGAAGCTCCCACAATGAGGTAAACCAAGTCATGTTTGAATCTTCCACAATGAGGTAAACCAAGTCATGTTTGAATCTCCCACAATGAGGTAAACCAAGTCATGTTTGAATCTCCCACGATGAGGTAAACCAAGTCACGTTTGAATCTCCCACAATGAGGTAAACCAAGTCATGTTTGAATCTCCCACAATGAGATAAACCAAGTCATGTTTGAATCTCCCACCCTGAGGTAAACCAAGTCATGTTTGAATCTCCCACCATGGGGTAAACCAAGTCACGTTTGAATCTCCCACAATGAGTTAAACCAAGTCATGTTTGAATCTCCCACCATGAGGTAAACCAAGTCATGTTTGAATCTCCCACCATGAGGGAAACCAAATCATGTTTGAATCTCCCACAACGAGGTAAAGCAAGTCATGTTTGAATCTCCCACAATGAGGTAAACCAAGTCATGTTTGAATCTCCCACCATGAGGTAAACCAAGTCATGTTTGAATCTCCCACCATGAGGTAAACCAAGTCATGTTTGAATCTCCCACCATGAGGTAAACCAAGTCATGTTTGAATCTCCCAAAATGAGGTAAACCAAGTCATGTTTGAATCTCCCACAATGAGGTAAACCAAGTCATGTTTGAATCTCCCACAATGAGGTAAACCAAGTCATGTTTGAATCTCCCACAATGAGGTAAATCAAGTCATGTTTGAATCTCCCACGGTGAGGAAAAACAGTCATGTTTGAATCTCCCACGGTGTGGTAAACCAAGTCATGTTTGAATCTCCCACCATGAGGTAAACCAAGTCATGTTTGAATCTCCCATAATGAGGTAAACAAAGTCATGTTTGAATCGCCCACAATGAGGTATACAAAGTCATGTTTGAATCTCCCACAATGAGGTAAAACCAAGTCATGTTTGAATCTCCCACAATGAGGTAAACCAAGTCATGTTTGAATCTCCCACAATGAGGTAAACCAAGTCATGTTTGAATCTCCCACCATGAGGTAAACCAAGTCATGTTTGAATCTCCCACGATGAGGTAAACCAAGTCATGTTTGAATCTCCCACAATGAGGTAAACCAAGTCATGTTTGAATCTCCCACAATGAGGTAAACCATGTCATGTTTGAATCTCCCACAATGAGATAAACCAAGTCATGTTTGAATCTCCCACAATGAGGTAAACCAAGTCATGTTTGAATCTCCCACGATAAGGTAAACCAAGTCATGTTTGAATCTCCCACAATGAGGTAAACCAAGTCATGTTTGAATCTCCCACGGTGAGGTAAACCGTCATGTTTGAATCTCCCATGGTGAGGTAAACCAAGTCATGTTTGAATCTCCCGTAATGAGGTAAACCAAGTCATGTTTGAATCTCCCACAATGAGGTAAACCAAGTCATGTTTGAATCTCCCACAATGAGGGAAACCAAGTCATGTTTGAATCCCCCACAATGACGTAAATCAAGTCATGTTTGAATCTCCCACGGTGAGGTAAACAAAGTCATGTTTGAATCTCCCACGGTGAGGTAAACCAAGTCATGTTTGAATCTCCCATAATAAGGTAAACCAAGTCATGTTTGAATCTCCCACGGTGAGGTAAACCAAGTCATGTTTGAATCTCCCACAATGAGGTAAACCAAGTCATGTTTGAATCTCCCACAATAAGGTAAACCAAGTCATGTTTGAATCTCCCACGGTGAGGTAAACCAAGTCATGTTTGAATCTCCCATAATAAGGTAAACCAAGTCATGTTTGAATCTCCCACGGTGAGGTAAACCAAGTCATGTTTGAATCTCCCATAATAAGGTAAACCAAGTCATGTTTGAATCTCCCATAATAAGGTAAACCAAGTCATGTTTGAATCTCCCACGGTGAGGTAAACCAAGTCATGTTTGAATCTCCCACAATGAGGTAAACAAAGTCATGTTTGAATCTCCCATAATAAGGTAAACCAAGTCATGTTTGAATCTCCCATAATAATGTAAACCAAGTCATGTTTGAATCTCCCATAATAAGGTAAACCAAGTCATGTTTGAATCTCCCATAATGAGGTAAACCAAGTCATGTTTGAATCTCCCATGATAAGGTAAACCAAGTCATGTTTGAATCTCCCACGGTGAGGTAAAGCAAAATCTTTGTTGCTGGTCCAGGCCTCCAATGTCATTACATCCCCCACTGAAGGTGGATGGAGGTTATGTTTTCACCCCTGTCTGTTTGTGAACAGGATATCTCAAAAAGTTGTTGACGGATCAGACAAAACCTGGTGGAGAAGTTGAGTATGTGACAAGGACGAAGACGATATATATATAATACAAGTTCAAAACACACCTGGTCACAAGTGTGGCGCACTGACTGGGTCCTCAGTCGAGGTCCTCAGTCGAGGTCCTCAGCGTCATCCCGTTTCGGCCCTTCAACCTCGATACGGTGTTGGTGTTGGGCTAGCGGCTAGGGTGCCAGCTTAGGATCCTAGGATCCTGGGTTCAAATCCCAGTCGATCGCTGAATTAACGCCAGGGGGTTGACTCAGCCTGTCATCCTTCCGAGGTCGGCTAATTGAGTACCAGTTCACTGGTAATTCCCTGCTTGTCGTAAAAGGCGACAAAAAGGGTTGGCGGCAGGAAGGGCATCCGGCCGTAAAACATTGCTTCAAAAAGGGGACCGAAAAACAACAACAACCACGGTCCCCGAAAAAGGCCAACCCCCGCTTTGCGGGGGAAAATGGCCTCTAAATGTGGTTATTTTTTATTTTTATAACCTCGATACGGTCAGCTAAGGTGGTGGGCCAGCAGGGGCACATACACATCCACATGCAGCAACTACACCTGGATGCGTACATACCCCCACCCCCAGCCAGTGCGAATGCAGATTACAACAACAAAATCGCCTCCACATCCAGAATCCACAGCAACAATCAAACATGGTGGAACACTCAAACACCCACCTTTATACTTCCCTTTCTCCCATACCTGGCCATTTCACTCTCCTCCTCACATCCTTTCCCTGCTGAAGTACAACACCCAGGACATACAACACTGTGGCTTACTCCCAGGCAGTTTCTCCCGGCCGTCTTACATGTATATATATGTATGTATGTATGTATGTATGTATGTATGTATGTATGTATGAACCAAAAGTTCATTGGAATTATGTTGAAATTATTCGAGATTTTGTTAATGGGCAATTCCACGCAAAAGTGGACATGGGGGTGAAAATTTCAAATACATCAGAATCAAACAAATTTGGTCTCTAATGAAAGCTGAAAGTCTATATTTTACTGTTTTAACGTCAAAATACAAATTTTTATTTTTTTCGCGCATAAAATCGGTGATTATGTAAATGTCATATTTTTTCCAAAAAATGGGAAAAAATTATAAGAAAATTAACTGCACCCTGTGTGTAATAAATAATGAAAAGTAATGTTATTTTTTATTGTATTAAGTATTTAGATTGTTTAAAGGATATCTAACATTTTTTTGTTCTTTGCGGTATTTGTTACACTTCAGTGGCTTCGGATATTTTCCCCTCTGAAATGTCCTTCCGTTACCATAAAAGTACATATTTTTAATATATTTTCAAAACTTGCAGGAGAAAAACAATGACAATACCAATGCAAAGCAAGTTTGGGTAGGCCTACAATATTATACCACCCACGTCACTTTTTGCCCTTTCCCCTATTAATTATAACTAATTAAGACTTGTCCTTCCGTTACCATAAGGTGGTAATGGAAGGACAGAAATTGGTAACGGAAGGACAGATAGGCTATTGATTTTTTTTCATTTTTCACTCTTCACACCCTGTTAACTACTTTGTTGTTCCCTCCCTCCTTTCTATCTGTTTTTTCAAAACTTTGACACCCCTACCTATCTATCTTCCAAGTTGCCCCCCTTTTGTGGATACACATCCTGGTTCTATTGTCATCGTGTTTCCATTGTATGTTATGATTAGTGTTCATTCACAGGTTCCTCTAACTGAATTACTCATTGTCCTTGTCATTCCACCTAATTAACTCTAAACTTCACACTATTCATACTTCAATACTTGTTTACAGGCACTTCGAAGTCTTATATAAATTTAGTTTACAAGTTGTTCTTTCTTCATTCTCCTGAAGACGACCAGAGCATTCTGACCGGAACGTGGAGTTCTCTCTACTCACATGGTTGTACCGCAAACCTACCTTTTGATACATTAAGCTTGCTTCGTATTATAATGTTAATGAGTGAGAGTCTTCCTCAGGCTCACATATAATATGTGTGGTCAGTGCTTCACTTGAAATTCATCATTCAGTGTAACTACAACTTTGTTGAAGCAGTAAACAGCAACTATCACAACTTTTACAGCCAGTTATTGGATTTGACATCTCATGTGAGTTTTTTTTTTTTTGTATACAGAATCGAGGCTCATGAAAGAGCTGACATTTATTTCACAAACAAATCAAACAGACAAACAAAATATATAAAAAGAGGGAGCAGAAGACAAGCTGGGGAGAGAAGTGGAGGCACACAAACATAACATTTGAGAGCAGGGAGATGTGTGGGAGGGAGAGGGCTTGGGGGGAGGAGGCGTGGGAAGGGGGGTGGGGGGGTATTGATATTTTATGTCATATTTCATTTTACAATGTATACATATGATTAACTATATGGGCTTATATGTCGGGCCAATTATTTATAACTGCATGTGAAATTGTGACAAAATATTGCATGCAAAAATGCTGTGCGTGATGGTGATGTTCAGAGTGCCATTGTACAAAAGTAATCAATGCATGTGCACTAAATTTGCGTTACTATTTTCAATTGGCTGGCCGTGCAAACACGTATTGTACGCAGAGTGTATGGCAATGCAAGTAGTAATTCCTTTATTTCATTACTACCTGATCGTTAGCCACATGTTTAATTAGTTCGTAATTAGGATAGTGTGAACTATTTTTAAGATTAGTTTTTGGTCATATATGTTACATTGCACTTCTAGTTATTTGCATTGTATTGCACTTTCCAGCAATTATTTGTATCATATAGTGACCAGAATTTCCGGTCCGAGCGACGGGGCTTGCTTCGATCTCTCCACGGCATCAAAGTTTGAGTGTTTTCCCATTCGTTTCTTTGTCAAATTTCCGCTGCGTATTTTGTTGTGTATGTGTTATTGTGTGTTTCTATTTGGTTTTGGTTTTGTAGTTGTTGCAAATTTGTGTGTAATTAGTCGTTTCTTTGTTCGCGCCTCGTGCGGCCTGGTGTCTCGTGCGGCCTCGTCTCGACTTGTGCCCCGCCCCCTATATCTCGTTTTTCTTTCACCTCTGCTCCTGCTTTCTCAAATCCACGTTCTCACTTAGAGACTTTTCCCAGATTGTTTTTCATGGTTTTGTTCAAATATTTATTTAAATATGTTTAAACCGCAGCCGTGATGCTGACGCCGCCCCCCCCACCCCCCAGAATTTCCATGTTTTAAACGTTTCCCAGTGTGTACCCTGGATAAGAATAGGTCCGCCGTATCCCTGCGTGTCGTAAGAGGCGACTAAGAGGGTTGGCGTCAGGAAGGGCATCCGGCCATAAAAACTTTGCCTCAAAAAGAGAACCATGACAATTACAACTACATGTGGGCAGGGTACAGCCCGAAGTGGAGATCGGTTTCTGAGGTTTGGGACATGGAATGTAGGGACAATGACAGGGAGATCAGGAGAAGTGGTGGAAGTATTGGTCAGAAGAAGAGTGGACATATGTTGTGTGCAAGAGACGAGATGGAAGGGAAGTGGTGTGAGAATGGTGAAGGGTAGGCAGGGACAGAAATACAAGTTTGTGTGGCAAGGGTGCCTGGAGGGCATGAATGGTGTTGGTGTCCTGTTTTCTGAGGAGTTTGTAGACAGTGTGGTGAGTGTGACGAGAGTGAGTGATAGGTTGTTGATGGTGAAAATGATGATTGGAAAGCTCTTGGTGAACGTCATCTCGGGATATGCTCCGCAGGTTGGTCGAAGCGATGAAGAGAAGGACAAGTTCTGGTGTGCGATAGAGAAGCTGATGGAAAACGTGAAAGATGAGGAAGTTGTTGTGGTAGGAGGAGACCTAAATGGACATGTGGGAAGGAGTATGGATGGTTTTGAGGGAGTTCATGGGGGTTACGGATATGGTGTGAGAAATGGAGAAGGTGAAAGGATTTTGGAGTTTGCTGATGGAGCTGATTTGTTGATTTGTAATACTCAGTTCCAGAAAGAGGATAATAAGCTTGTTACATACACGTCAGGTGGGTCGACGACAACCGTTGACTACCTGATGGTGCGTAGGCGAGATCGGGGGCACCTCCGGGACACAAAGGTGATCCCGGGGGAGGAGGCTGTTTCACAGCACCACTTGGTTGTCTGCGACGTAAGGGTGAAAGGTGCGAGGAGAGCTCGGCGGGTGAAGTACCAACCGAGAATGAAGGTGTGGAGGTTGAAAGAGGTGACAGGAAGGGAGGCATTAAAAGAGAGGCTGAGTAGGGTCGAGGATGACGTGGTTGAGCTTGAAAGTGGTTGGCTGTCAATGAAAGCTAGTCTGTTGGGAGCCGTTGGTGAGGTATGTGGATGGACAAAAGGACCACCGAGGCACTCGGAAACATGGTGGTGGGATGATGAAGTTGGAAAGAGGATTGACGAGAAGAGGAAGAAGTTCAAGGAGTGGCAGAAGGCGAAGGGTACGGGAGCAGAAACAGCAGAGCATGAAAGTTATAAGGCAGCCAGGAAGGCTGCAAAGAAAGAGGTAGCAAAGGCGCAGGAGGCATGTCGGAAAATGTTCGGAGAACGCTTGGATTCGGAAGAGAGTCAGAAAGCAGTATTCAGGATTGCAAAGCAGATAGCGAAAGAGAGGTGTGATGTGATGGGGGTGAGTTGCTTGAAGGATGAAGTGGGACAAATCGTTGTCGACCCAGATGGAATTAAAGGAAGATGGAAAAGATATATGGAAATGCTGTTGAATACAGAGAATGAATGGGATGGCAACATAGAGAGTAACCCAGTTTTAGGAGCGGCAGAGAAGATAACTGAGAAGGAAGTTGAGGAAGCGATAAAAGCAATGAAGGGTAGAAAAGCGGGAGGGCCGATGGGAGTTGTGGGAGATATGTTGAAGGCAGCAGGAAGTTGGGGTGTGAAGAGAATGACAGAGATCTGTAATCTGGTGGTGAAAGAAGGCTGCATTCCAGTGGATTGGGAACTGAGTACCCTCGTCCCTCTATACAAGGGGAAAGGTGACCCTCTGGAGTGTGGCTCGTACCGAGCGATAAAGTTATTGGAGCATGGAATGAAGGTATTGGAAAGGGTGTTGGAGAGGAGGATAAGGAAGAAAGTGAAGATCGACGAAATGCAGTTTGGATTCATGCCAGGAAGAGGAACGACAGACGCGCTTTTCATTGTGAGGCAGTTGCAGGAGAAGTACATGTAGAAGAGGAAGAAGTTGTTTCTTGGGTTTGTTGATCTGGAGAAAGCATTCGATCGGGTTCCACGCAAAGTATTGACATGGGCATTGAGGAAGTTAGGAGTGGAGGAATGGTTGATCAGAGTACTGATGGTAATGTACAAAAGAGCACGCACAGCTGTAAGGACGAAGGACGGGAACAGTGGTGAGTTTGAGGTGAAGGTGGGAGTGCATCAGGGGTCGGTACTAAGTCCACTACTATTTGTAGCTGTGATGGAGGTGCTGGCTCAGAACGTAAAGGAGGGTTTACCGTGGGAGTTGTTGTATGCAGATGATCTGGTGTTGATTGCGGAAAGTATGGATGGACTGAAGGAAAAGATGAACACGTGGAAGGAATGTATGGAGACAAAAGGTCTGAAGGTGAATATCGGAAAGACGAAGGTGATGGCAAGTGGTAAAGCATGTGGTGAGGTGGAAAGAACTGGGAAGTTGCCCTGTGCTGTGTGTAGGAAGGGTGTCGGAGTGAACTCCATTCAGTGTACAATGTGCGCTGAGTGGGTTCATCAAAAATGTAGTGGTCTGAGAGGGTCATTAACCAGTGTGGCAGCTACATTCAAATGTAAGGTGTGCACAGAGGAAGCTGCAGATGGAGGAAATGTTGAGTTGGATCTTGGAGACGGCGTGAAGCTGGAAGGTGTGAAAACATTTTGCTACCTCAGAGACATGCTGAATGGAGAAGGTGGATCAGACTCGGCAACGGTTGCTCGAGTGAGATGTGCATGGAAGAAGTTTCGGGAATTGAGTGGCGTGCTGATGATGAGGGGAGTGTCGTTGAAGCTGAAGGGAAAGGTGTATGCTGCATGTGTGAGATGTGTTATGATTTATGGGAGCGAAACATGGGTAATGAACGTAGAGCAGCAACGAAGGTTGGAAAGGTGGAAATGCGAATGGTTCGACGGATGTGCGGAGTATCGTTGAGAGAGAGGAAGACAAATGATGAATTGCGAAAGATGATGGGAATAGAGCCTGTGATTGATGCTGTGAAGAGGAACAGGTTGAGATGGTTTGGTCATGTGTTGAGGAAGGATGAAAGTGACTGGTTGAGAAGAGTGATGGAAATGAATGTAGAAGGAAGTAGAATACGGGGAAGACCGAGAAAGACTTGGCTAAAGATGGTGGAAGAAGAAATGCGGGCAAGGGGGTTAACAAGGAGAGATGCAGAAAATAGGGCAAAATGGAGAAGATTGTCATGGGGACCGCAAGGCTAACCCCCGCTCTAGCAGGGGAAAATGGCCTTTAAAATGCATGTTGTTGTTGTATCTAGTGACCAGAATTTCACTCTTTGTACAGCAATAGATAGAGCATTTCAATTGTCCTTCCGTTACCGAATCTTAATTAATGTTTGCTTTTGTTTTGAATCAACCAAATGCCAATTTGTCAAGTGGAATGTGGCAGAATATTCACAAAACATCAGAGATTGTATTAAGTAACTTTAAAACAACATTGGCATGGAAACTTAACAGAGGTTTGAAAAAATATGCATTGGTTGAAAAACCCGTGTCCGTTTTGGCGTCCTTCCGTTACCGACCTCATTAATATGCATAATATGTAAACAAAAGATAACAGTGATCAAAATTTTGGTGGAATTGAGAGGTTTTATGTGTTCTCACATAATTATGGTATTTGATTGATTTTAACAAATAAAGTCTTTGTGATATATGGGTTTGAAAGATGAAAAATGGTGTCTGAATGTCCTTCCGTTACCGTGGAATTACCCTAATGTGACCTTTAAAAGAAACAAAAACCACATTTGACATTTCGAAACAAATAAATTGATCCTTGAAATTGATCCGATCCTTATCAAACTCAATTCATGGACAGTACTGTGTTAAACTTCTGTACGTTTTCCAGAAGTATCTCTATATTTTGCACATTATTAGCCTTTTAACTTTTAAATCCTTTTAAATTTAAATCCTTTAAAATCCTTTAAATCCTTTAAATCCTTTAAAATCCTTTTAACAAAAACAAAAGTTAAATTACGACTGGGATTACGGACAGTAAAATTACAGTTCAGTACTTCGTGTAACCCCCACGAGCATTCAGGAGAGGACGTACACGTTGAGGCATGCTGTTCACGAGATTTGCCAAGGTTTGGACAGGAATCGCTTGCCATGCAGTGACAATAGCCTGCTGCAATTCACGCACAGAGGTCGGCTGCTGGTCCAAGTGGTCGATTTGATGCTGCCCACAAGTTCTCTATCGGATTCATATCCGGGGACATGGCAGGCCACTCCATATGCTCTACACCACGGTCAGCAAGAAAGTGTTGGATCATGTGAGCAGGATGAGGCCGTGCATTGTCATCTTGGAAGACAAAGTTTCCTCGAAAGGCTGCACGAACAAATGGAAGCAATGTTTCTTCCAGAATGGCCCTGTACTTGAACTGGTTCAGGTTTCCATTCAGAACAACCACGTCAGTTTTGCCCCCTGCCTGAAAAGCAGCCCAAACGGTCACCCCACCACCTCCAGCTTGGACTCTTGGCACTATACAATCTCTGTTGTAGGCTTCATGCACTTGTCTGCGCACTCGGACGCGGCCATCTTGACGATAGACCAGAAATCTAGACTCGTCACTGAAGGTCACGTGATTCCAGTGTCCTGGCTGCCATTGACGGTGCTATCTGGCCCACTGCAATCGGCGCTGGCAGTGTTGTCTGGTCAGGCGTGGCTTTCTTAGGGGACGCCTGGCACAATAGCCTGCTTGAACCAGTCGTTGGTTGACTAGCCTTCTGGATATAGGCACATTTGTCAGTTGCTGCCACTCAACCCTAAGCCGATTAGCTGACTTGGTACGGCCATTGCGGACTAACCGGTGCAGCTGGCGATCATCCCTCCTTGTGGTTCTGCGGGGACGTCCTGGCCTTGGTATTGGAGTAGGGACACCCCTCTGAGCATTTCGTTTCAGGATCTTTGACACCTGACCTTGAGTGATGCCATACTGCCGAGCAATAGCACGCTGTTTCATGCAGTAATTTCGTAAAGCCACCACTCCATGACAAACAGCATTGTCGAGTTGACGGACCATCTCCAGAGGAAGCGGCAATAACTTTTGGAGACGTGCAGCAGTTGTTTTCCACTAATACAGAACGCAACAACCCTTGTATACCCGACTGTGAAGCCAATCATAAAATGCACCTGTCCGTACATTTTGCCATGCCACCTGTGATATATTCCTGTTGTTGACTTCTTGCTGCAACAGACAATCAGTGACATGGTTCTTTTAACAAATAAATCACCAAAGTGTAAAAGAAACTCACCAGATTGATATACTGAGTTAAGAAAGTAAACCCAAGTCAAGAAAAAATATATATTCCATGTTAAATGCAAAGTCTGTATGTATATCTATATATATAAAACACAGTTTGTGTGTGTGTGTGTGTGTGTATGTGTGTGTGTGTGTGTAATGTTACCGATAGACTCCTAAACGGAGAGGCTTACGTGCTTGATATTTGGCATAGACATGGCCATTGAACGTGGTACGAACATGGCCGAACTCAAAATATTTGACGATCCATATTTTTTATTCATATTTACCTCAGCGCATTTCAGCGCACGGAATCAACGGAATCAGAGCAGGTGGGCGCTGATTCGCTCAGAGTGATCACGTGATGACGCTATGACGCTATGAACGCTATGAACGATATGACGCTATGAAAAAAAAAATCGCTATGACGCTATGGAAAAAAAAATCGCTATGACGCTATGAAACGCTATGAACGATATGACGCCATGAAAAAAAAATCGCAATGACGCTATAACACAAAAAAACTCGCTCGCTTTGCCAAGGGGCTCGCTCCACCCCCGTTCCCCTCCCCTCCCCTGCCCGGCAATGCCGGGTACTTCTGCTAGTATATATATATATATATATATATATATATACATTATATTATATTATATTATATTATATTATATTATATTATATTATATATATATATATATATATATATATATACAGTGGAACCTTGACTTATGAGTTTAATTCGTTCCGTGACCGAGCTCGTAACTCAAATTGCTCGTATCTCAAATCAAATTTCCCCATTAAAATGCATTGAAATGCTATTAATCCGTTCCAGCCCGCCAAAAACCACACCAATTTTTTTTTAAATATACAGTATATATATAAATATCTCGCGCTTTATATTTCACCTGTATGCAGCATACAAGTTGGCAGGATGGCCTGGACTGGAGGTACGCACACTTGACTCTAAAGTCTAAACTGTCCAGCCTGGGTTTGAATCCCGACCCAGCTATAACCTGTCATGGGTGAATCACAGGCAGGGTGATTCATCAATGTGTGTACCGCTAAACTGGGCGCCCCGTTTGCGTCCCATTAGTTGTTGGATGTTAAGGATCTCACCGTGTTTTCCACAAAGAGAAGGCGAGCTATCGCCGGCACTCTGAACAAGTTGTGGCCTGGCATGGCATGAACATGAAAACATGAACATGAACATGAAATGTTCGACATGAACATGAAATTTTCCGAAATAACCAAAATGCGAAAACTAAAATGCATCGCTATACGACAGAGATACGTACTGTACTTGAACGGCAAGATAACCACGTGACCAGAACCTACCTGGCGGCGTAAACTCGAAATAACCAAAATGCGAAAACTAAAATGCATCGCTATACGACAGAGATACGTACTGTACTTGAACGGCAAGATAACCACGTGACCAGAACCTACCTGGCGGCGTGAACTCGAAATAACCAAAATGCGAAAACTAAAATGCATCGCTATACGACAGAGATACGTACTGTACTTGAACGGCAAGATAACCACGTGACCAGAACCCACCTGGCGGCGTGAACTCGAAATAACCAAAATGCGAAAAAAAAAATGCAGCGCTATACGACAGAGATACGTACTGTACTTGCACGGCAAGATAACCACGTGACCGGGTGGCGAAAGCTCGTAACTCGGATCTCGGCTCGCATCTCAAAGCAATAAACTGCCGGAGCGACGGCTCGTATCTCGAAAAACTCGTAAGTTGGGGCACTCGTAAGTCAAGGTTCCACTGTATATATATATATATATATATATATATATATATATATATATATATATATATATATATATATATATATATTGTTACGGAACCCAAACTCGGCCTCTTTTCCCCCCTTATCGAGGGGGGATTAATCCCCTCGTCTATGACTGACTGACGTGGTCCTGGGGGTATGACGTCACGCCCGGTCAGCGCTGGGTAGGGTATTAGGCCCACCCGTCCTATGACCTAAATACCAGCGCCTCTCGGTACGCAAGGAAATACTCCCGCTCACGGCCGCAGCGTAATGGATTGGTTGCGCCGAGCGAAGCAAACTGCGGCGTGAGCCGTTTATCGAAGTGGCTAAACCCGATTCATATGCGTTGGCCGAATCGCGCCACGTACACTCAATTTGGAAATCGCTAAAGCGACCGAATGAGAAAGAAGGAAGGCAAAGGTAAAGAAGAACAGATATTTATTAATTATTTACACAACCCAAAGAAAAGAGAGCAATCAAAGTAATATCTATCTATAATTCCAGTAATCTCTGTTTGTACGTTTGTACGTTTGTCTGTGACCGCTGTTTCTCGACAACCACGGGTCCGATATACTTTTAACTTGCCAGGTATATTGCTGGGGACCCGAGGATGTGCCTTTTCAAGGTTTCATATTAATCGGACAATTACTTACCGAGCTATGTCCAAAAAACGATTCAACCAATCAGAGAGCAGCGAACTATCGCGTGTGCCGAACGTGGCGGACACACTCTGCCTCGGATGGCACATTTGAGAGCGTATTCATTTATTTCACGTTTGCAAACTATGTTGGCATTAAACTATGTTTTAAAACTAATAAAAACGAATTTGCGATTCATTCGCTTTCCTGCGCGTTTGTGCACGCGATGGCGATTTCTTTACCAAACTCCGGAAGCCGTTCGCTTTGGACCAAACCATTTCATGTAAATAGAGGGGGGGGATATAATTTTAGATATAGATATAGTACGGGCAATGCCCTAGTACAGGGAAATGGAAGGAGCAGAAGGACACAGCAATTCTAGCTTATACTATGCAGGCTTAACTTAAAACCCCAAGACAACACAGAGGACGGACATCGATCAGACTCACACGACTGGGGGGATGAAAGGAATGGCAGATTCGAATCCTGGCAGGGCGGGGGGGGGGGGGGGGGGCACGGCCCAAAGAGATCGCGGCAGGAAGGTCCGGGGCCAATGGCTCGATGTCGGTTTTCCCGCTCGAGCGTCCACGCGCCGATTACCCAGAGAAGGCTCAAGAGCAAGGTCAAGAGCAAGGCAGCACAGCGAGGCAGTGAGCGGGCTCAAGCACAGACGAGGTACAGCAACGAGCAGGGCGCACGAACCATCTCCATCTCATCTGTCGGTCAAAGGCTTCCGCCCACGCTTTTATATCGCGCTTTTCGATCAAGCCGCGGGTTAAGAGGGCACGCCTACCGGGTCGCTCTTTGCAGTACCGATTGGTGGGCACGGGCTCCTCCTGGCTCCGCCTCCCGGTGACGATGGCCGAGCCACGCCCTTCTTCCCCGGGTCGACCGCATGGAACAATGGCGTCTTGTGGAGGGATAATGCCAACAACCACCCGCACCCTTTCGAAGGGAGAATGGGCCTACGCTTCTTTAATTGATGTAACGCAATGAACTAGTGGAAACGAAGCCTTATGCTGACATTTACTAAGGACATAACTACTGAGGGAAACTTATGATTTGCTACGTGTGTGCGATGGCCTAACTAAGGACGACCTTTGACCTTTACACTTGGAGGTATTTACAAGGAATATTTACAGCACACAAAAGGGTATATTTTACAGCAAATTACACACAGGGTTCTCAAATACTCAACACTGCACCCTCCTTCCTTCAGGCACGTCCCGGGCCTATAAAAATCTAGCTTAGTGTGGCACGTAGGTGTAATTCCCTCTACAATTAACCTGACCCTGAGTGCGACAATTTTAAAACACAAATAAATATGTCCCGCTAATTGCGTTGCACCCTGCCTAACAGTTTCACACCCACAGCTAACTGAATTGCGGAATTATTTTCAAACTAAACATGAACGGTGGGGGAGCATTATTTATAGTGACGTTATTTTGACTATTTACAAAACTGCAACCCAGGACCTGTGATTTCCCAGGAGAGAAACAAAAATAAATTCCTGTTGGGAGGGAGGAGACAGCATGCATTGCATTGACGCACCAGCACCAATAAACACCAAAGCACCAATCACCAAAACCGCACCAAAACCGCACCATTCGGTGCAACAGTCACCAGTTCATAATAATAACACAAAAAAAAACAACTGGTGGTGGTCTTCTTCTTCTCTGCTGGGCCGATGTTCCTGATGTTTTCTCTACTTGCGGCCTATTTGGAAATAAAAGGGCACCAACGCGTCCACTTTTTATTTAGGGCCACAGGGGCCAACTAAGGGTGGTCCACCTGTTTGGCATAGGTGCCACCTTTACCCTGGGCCGCAAGTAAGATTACCTGGCCACCATGGCCGGTCCCCAGCAGAGGTGCCAGGCCCCAAAACGTGGGGTCCATAAAGTGGTGCTTGGCCGCAGAACGGCGGTCCATAAGTGGTGCATCAATGCAAGCATGCTGGTTGCGGGTGTTCGGGCTCACGGACGCGACCTCCCCGCACGCTCCTCTCAGTGCCCAGAGAGCACAGTCCTCGGGTGGGAGACAGGGGGACAGAAGACAGGTGAGTAATGGGTCAGGGCGCAAGGGTACACATCAAACAAGGTAATGCAGAACGAGGTGCGCACGGAGAGCGAAGTGAGAAAGCTCGTCCCTACCGTACGCCCCCCACATGTGACCGACACTACCCCCCCTTGCCCCTCCCCGTATTTACAAAAACCTACACATTTACAAATTCGTCACTACCGTCATGTCTTTCCCATATCCCCCATATACCGAATTCGTCACCACAATCCCTCTGACCAAAATTTGCCATCACCAATTCATCATCAATCCTCATAAGGAGGAAGAGATGGAACAAACAAGTACAATGTCTCACCCACGTCATGATGTGTCCCACAATCCAAACATTTACACAACAATAATAAAACCAACAAACCATGGCATGGTGTGGAACTTTGTCACCTCAGGTGAGTGGATGTAGATGGTGCAAGGAGATTTCAATCCTAACTATCCTCTTAAATGACATTAACACACTTTACACTACCCGGGGTCTTTCCCTGCCAATCCACTGGCCATCTTACTCTATGCGGTTTTAAGAACCAAATTCCCATTGACCAAACTGTGGTGCTTCCTCAATTTGGGGTCTCACTCCCCCGATTCAACTCCCTGTGCCTTCGCACAATTTCCGGGCTGGGTCGTGCAGCTCTCCCAGCAGGTCTACCCACCTGCACACCTCCACCACTGCAGCTGCCTCCGAGCTTACCTGCTCCTTAACCTAACCTATCTACCTGGGGAAGGCCCTCTGGCGCTCTCCCCACTCGGTGCCCTCTCTGGCACTGGGCTACCCGGGTCCGTCCTCCGGATCCTCGGGCCCCATCCACAACTCTACCGGCTCCCAGAGCCCACCTGCGGCCTCACCTGGCCGACATCCTAACAGTGGCGGAGTGCCCATTTAACTACACACACACTAACAGGCCACACGCCCAGCCATTTCCACGACACTAATGCACCCATCCAAACACCATTCTTCCACCACGCACCACAGATGTCAATATCCAACCACAATTTACCTACTCCCTCTACCTAACTCTTAAACTACCCTCCCCAGGTATTCGTGATAGGGGTCCATCCTCACCATACACACCTTCGCACCATCCACTCCACTCCACAGTTTCCACCATACTCACTCCACGACCATCCATTCCATACTCCATATATTCCATACTCCATGTATTCCAAACAACTATTCTCCATACACCTGTATTTGCACACCTGTGCCATCACTCCTAGTGCTTCCTGCACACTCCTTCCTCCAGGACCATTTGCTCAACACAACACTCAATCACCATTACTCACTCATACACTGCTCCATACACTTGTTCACTTGCACACCTGTGCAATCACACCTGGTGCCACCTGCACCCTCCTTCCTCCAGGCTTCTTCATTCAATACAATACACTCACCCACACTTGTTCCTCATGCACTGCTCCATACACTTCCACGCTCAATACAATCCACAATCACAATTCTTCCTCATACGCTGCTTCATACACTTTCGATTCTCAAGCACACGGCAGCATCTGATCTAACTACTCCCTTCTGAAACTTGCGCTTCCCAGTCGCCCCTTATATTATTGCGCTCCCTCGTCATTATAATCCAAACTAATCTCTCTATGTCCCCGACTACCTGTCCAATGTCGCTACTTAAATCTACAGTTACCTATGGTCAATCTCTAGGTCCCTATCATTTTATCCAAACCCTCCCGGGCGAGCTTACACTGCCATAAACCCCATAGCTAGCGCTCATGTGCCCCCATTTGTGTGCGAGGGATGGTGGATTTGCCATCCCTCCACATCGGACATCTCTCACTACCAATTTTGCCCATGTAATTCCAGCCAATCAAAAATTTGCCAATCATCTGCCAATCAGTTTACCAATCACATTTTTGCCAATCACAAATTCCCTTTTCTCAATTTCGGATCCAAAACACTATCATCATCACAGTCCACTATGTCTGAGCCTTGGTGCGTCGTTACATCATTAAAGCTCGGCTTCGCAAAGCCGAGCAATGAATTCGGGTGGTTTGGTTGCCTGCAGGTTGAATCCATCCGGCATTCGGTTCAAGGGAGGTGGTTTGGTCGGGCCGAGATTCCACGCACCATCTCGGCGCGGCACCTTCTGGTCCCCGGCCCGATGGCTCAATCTCGACCGGTCGGAACCCCGCCCCCACCAGGGGGCACCGTTCCGCTTCCTCCTAGCTGCCCCTGAACCGGACCGGTCGCCTTGCCCGACAAGGCCCGGACTCGACCATGCGGGGCGGAGCCAGGCCCGAGTCGGCCATGACGCTTCGAAGAGAAGCGACGCAGCACCGACCCGTGCCGGGCCTCGCATCCAACAAAGCGCACCGCGCTCCGAGTGCTCGCGTCGGCTAACCGTTGCCCTAAACGCTGCCCCGTTTAACGTCGATGCCTTACTCGCATATGCGACCCTTTTCACACTCACCAAGCCCGGCGTTGCAACGCCGCCCGTACTTTCCACACACTCCGTCCATTCCACCACCGCACTCCCTGTTACACACCACACCTCTCGTGCACACTCACCGTTCGCACACTTCGTTCCACACCTCTCCTCCGTTACGTCCTCCGTAACACTCACCATGGGCGTGCACTCTTGCATCCACCCACTAACGCGCTCCGATGTGCCCTCCCGCACACGCGCCACCACTAACTCAGGTGTACCCTCTCGCACATGTTCGACCATTCCAGGTGTGCATTCTCGCACCCGCTCCACCACCAACTCACTCTCCGTGTCACACTCCGCACACCCCGACGTGCATTCTCGCTCGCACTCGGTTTCACACCCGTGCTCCGTAACACGCTCATTCCCCGATGCACACTTTTTTTTCACAAGCGCGCCATTTCCACTCACAGGGGACCCTTCACCAACACCCGGATGCTTCCTCGACCCCAAGCGCGCGAAAATTCTTTCTGCGCCAAACATCCTTTTACAAAATCTCCCTGCACAATATACAGCACGACTCACCTGGGTGCTTCTTCTTCTTCGCTCCAACACCTGCAAACTTTCATTTGGGTTAATAAGCACAGCATCGTGATGTGAGCACGGACTTTGAGCAATTTCCATTCCTTCCTCCAATTCCCGGGCTACCTCCGTCGTCTTTTCAATTTCAACTACACCCATGATTTCTTTGTTCACCTCGACGACCGTTGGCTTTAATAAAATTCCCTCTACCTCAGCGGTCGCCGGCTGCCCCATACCCCGGGTCGCAATGTCTACCCCGGTCCAGTTACCTGTGCTTTGCTCCGCTTCGCTCAACCAGCGCTTCTCGAACCGCGTTACCTCATCGCGTACCCTCACAACCTCTTCGCTCAACCTGCGGTCAACCTCCCTTTCCACCCGCTTTGCCTCATACCTGGCCTTGTCCCTCGCCAGTCCCTCATTTACTTCTTTGGCCTGGGCAGTTATGTCCTTCAATGTGTCCCCCATTTCTCCCATATTCTTCCTCAATTTCTCACGATCAGCCCTCAATCCCACAAGTTGGTTTCCCAATTGCTCACTATCAGCCCTCAATCCCTCAAGTTGGTTTCCCAATTTCTCCCCCATTCTGTTTTCCATTCGGTCCAATTGTTCTCCCATCCCCATTTGCACGGCGGCCTGCAGCTGCGCAATGAGGGCTTGCATGTCTATCCCTCCCACTTGCGCTGCGGGCGCGGCTACCGCAGCACCGCCATTTTGTGCCTCTGCAACCACATACGCGAGGGCGCCATCTTGCGCACCTGATACCCCCGCAACCACATCTTCATTGCTCTCCTCCTCCATTTCCCCCCTGTGGTCCTGGGTTACCCCTAACCCCTCTAATAATTCCCACACCGGCATCCGGTCGCCTTGATCATCCATGAACGATTTCAAATTTGGATGTTAAAATAAAATTTTGTACCACTCGTAATTTTGAGCGCGTCAAGCGCACTTCGGGTCCGAATCCCACTTCTGACACCAAATGTTACGGAACCCAACGTCGGCCTCTTTTCCCCCCTTATCGAGGGGGGATTAATCCCCTAGTCTATGACTGACCGACGTGGTCCTGGGGGTATGACGTCACGTCCGGTCAGCGCTGGGTAGGGTATTAGGCCCACCCGTCCTATGACCTAAATACCAGCGCCTCTCGGTACGCAAGGAAATACTCCCGCTCACGGCCGCAGCGTAATGGATTGGTTGCGCCGAGCGAAGCGAACTGCGGCGTGAGCCGTTTATCGAAGTGGCTAAACCCGATTCATATGCGTTGGCCGAATCGCGCCACGCACACTCAATTTGGAAATAGCTAAAGCGACCGAATGAGAAAGAAGGAAGGCAAAGGTAAAGAACAGATATTTATTAATTATTTACACAACCCAAAGAAAAGAGAGCAATCAAAGTAATACACAGGGAAATGGAAGGAGCAGAAGGACACAGAGCAATTCTAGCTTATACTATACAGGCTTAACTTAAAACCCCAAGACAACACAGAGGACGGACAACGAGCAGACTCACACGACTGGGGGGATGAAAGGAATGGCAGATTTGAATCCTGGCAGGGCGGGGGGGGGGGGGGGGCACGGCCCAAAGAGATCGCGGCAGGAAGGTCCGGGGCCAATGGCTCGATGTCGGTTTCCCCGCTCGAGCGTCCACGCGCCGATTACCCAGAGAAGGCTCAAGAGCAAGGTCAAGAGCAAGGCAGCACAGCGAGGCAGTGAGCGGGCTCAAGCACAGACGAGGTACAGCAACGAGCAGGGCGCACGAACCATCTCCATCTGCATCTCATCTGTCAGTCAAAGGCTTCCGCCCGCGCTTTTATATCGCGCGTTTAGATCAAGCCGCGGGTTAAGAGGGCACGCCTACCGGGTCGCTCTTTGCAGTACCGATTGGTGGGCACGGGCTCCTCCTGGCTCCGCCTCCCGGTGACGATGGCCGAGCCACGCCATTCTTCCCCGGGTCAACCGCATGGAACAATGGCGTCTTGTGGAGGGATAATGCCAACAACCACCCGCACCCTTTCGAAGGGAGAATGGGCCTACGGCTACGCTTCTTTAATTGATACAACGCAATGAACTAGTGGAAACGAAGCCTTATGCTGACATTTACTACGGACATAACTATTGAGGGAAACTTATGATTTGCGACGTGTGCGATGGCCTACTAAGGACGACCTTTGACCTTTACACTTGGAGGTATTTACAAGGAATATTTACAGCACACAAAAGGGTATATTTTACAGCAAATTACACACAGGGTTCTCAAATCCTCAACAATATATATATATATATATATATATATATATATATATATATATATATATATATATATATATATATATATATATATAAAACACAGCGTGTGTGTGTGTGTGTGTGTGTGTGTGTGTGTGTGTGTATATGTGTGTGATGTTACCGATAGACTCCTAAACGGAGAGGCTCACGTGCTTGATATTTGGCATAGACATGGCCATTGAGCCTGGGACGAACATGGCCGAGACCATATTTGACGAGATCCATATTTTTTATTCATATTTACCTCAGCGCATTTCAGCGAAGTACCCGCTAATCTCAGCCGGTGCCAGAGTAGCTCGCTGATTCGCTCAGAGCGATCACGTGATGTTCCATCCTCGCCTCCAGACTGATTCGCTCAGAGCGATCACGTGATGTTCCATCCCCGCCTCCAGACTGATTCGCTCAGAGCGATCACGTGATGTTCCATCCCCGCCACCAGACTGATTCGCTCAGAGCGATCACGTGATGTTCCATCCCCGCCGCCAGACCACTGCCATTTTCAGATGTACTGAAAATATATCGAATGACCATTGCAATTCACACCACATAGGTGGAGATGCAGTTACCGGGCGCCATCTTGGTTGGCACTCGATGCTGGGCGATGGTGATTTCCGTCACACGTTTGCACGTAATTCAGAGCGAAAAGCGATTGCGTTTTTTCACCTTTTATGCGATCGTGTTTTGTGTCGATTTTGTGCGATATGATTTAAATGTCTTTGAAACGGCTGTGAAACGTCTTTCCACAACCCTTCCGTAACCGATTGGAGCAGTTTATTGCCGCACAAAATGGCATTTTAACAGTTGTCTTGCTTTTAAAATCTGGGACACGTTCAAAACAAACGAGATCCGCGAAGCGAGTTGGTCGAGTCGTGCTAAAGAAGATGGCGACACAGCTGCTTCAGTTTTCACGGAGTATGAGCGTTCTATATATTTTCAATTCAGTGCGCCCGACTCGCTCACGTACTTGATTTGTGGCATAGACATGACCATTGGGCCTTCACGGTGTAATTTGTGCGAGGCTTTTGTCCGAGTGAGCTTGAGTCGAGAGGGCGAATGTACGGGTTGGGAATGTACGAGTCTCCCTTCCCCCGCCCGGCAACGCCGGTACTGGAGGGCATCACAGGATCGGTGAGTCTCCAAAATCCGCTTCATGCTGTTGCGAAGATGCAGGACGATGTCGCGATTGTTGTGCTGCTCTCCGACCATGAGAACTGCAACGTCATTGTTGACTGGCCCTCCCCTTGCCCCTCCCCCCTCCCCTTCTCCCCTCCCCCTCCGTCCTCCCCTTCTCCCCTCCCCCTCCCTTTTCCCCCTCCCCCTCCCTTTTCCCCTCCCCCTCCCTTTTCCCTTCCCCCTCCCCCTCTCCCCTCCCCCCCCTCTTCTCCCCTCCCCCCCCTCTTCTCCCCTCCCCTCCCCCGCCCGGCCCGGCAATGCCGGGTGCTTCTGCTAGTATATATATATATATGCCCATACAACACAACAACAACATACATTTTAAAAGGCCATTTTCCCTGCTAGAGCGGAGGTTAGCCTTGTGGTCCCCATGACAATCTTCTCCATTTTGCCCTATTTTCTGCATCTCTCCTTGTTAACCCCCTTGCCCGCATTTCTTCTTCCACCATCTTTAGCCAAGTCTTTCTCGGTCTTCCCCGTCTTCTACTTCCTTCTACATTCATTTCCATCACTCTTCTCAACCAGTCACTTTCATCCTTCCTCAACACATGACCAAACCATCTCAACCTGTGCCTCTTCACAGCATCAATCACAGGCTCTATTCCCATCATCTTTCGCAATTCATCATTTGTCTTCCTCTCTCTCAACGATACTCCGCACATCCGTCGAACCATTCGCATTTCCACCCTTTCCAACCTTCGTTGCTGCTCTACGTTCATTACCCATGTCTCGCTCCCATAAATCATAACACATCTCACACATGCAGCATACACCTTTCCCTTCAGCTTCAACGACACTCCCGTCATCATCAGCACGCCACTCAATTCCCGAAACTTCTTCCATGCACATCTCACTCGAGCAACCGTTGCCGAGTCTGATCCACCTTCTCCATTCAGCATGTCTCCGAGGTAGCAAAATGTTTTCACACCTTCCAGCTTCACACCGTCTCCAAGATCCAACTCAACATTTCCTCCATCTGCAGCTCCCTCTGTGCACACCTTACATTTGAATGTAGCTGCCACACTGGTTAATGACCCTCTCAGACCACTAGATTTTTGATGAACCCACTCAGCGCACATTGTACACTGAATGGAGTTCACTCCGACACCCTTCCTACACACAGCACAGGGCCACTTTCCAGTTCTTTCCACCTCACCACATGCTTTACCACTTGCCATCACCTTCGTCTTTCCGATATTCACCTTCAGACCTTTTGTCTCCATACATTCCTTCCACGTGTTCATCTTTTCCTTCAGTGCATCCATACTTTCCGCAATCAACACCAGATCATCTGCATACAACAACTCCCACGGTAAACCCTCCTTTACGTTCTGAGTCAGCACCTCCATCACAGCTACAAATAGTAGTGGACTTAGTACCGACCCCTGATGCACTCCCACCTTCACCTCAAACTCACCACTGTTCCCGTCCTTCGTCCTTACAGCTGTGCGCGCTCTTTTGTACATTGCCATCACTACTCTGATCAACCATTCCTCCACTCCTAACTTCCTCAATGCCCATGTCAATACTTTGCGTGGAATACTTTGCGTGGAATCCGATCGAATGCTTTCTCCAGATCAACAAACCCAAGAAACAACTTCTTCCTCTTCTCCATGTACTTCTCCTGCAACTGCCTCGCAATGAAAAGCGCGTCTGTCGTTCCTCTTCCTGGCATAAATCCAAACTGCATTTCGTCGATCTTCACTTTCTTCCTTATCCTCCTCTCCAACACCCTTTCCAATACCTTCATTCCATGCTCCAATAACTTTATCGCTCGGTACGAGCCACACTCCAGAGGGTCACCTTTCCCCTTGTATAGAGGGACGAGGGTACTCAGTTCCCAATCCACTGGAATGCGGCCTTCTTTCACCACCAGATTACAGATCTCTGTCATTCTCTTCACACCCCAACTTCCTGCTGCCTTCAACATATCTCCCACAACTCCCGTCGGCCCTCCCGCTTTTCTACCCTTCATTGCTTTTATCGCTTCCTCAACTTCCTTCTCAGTTATCTTCTCTGCCGGTCCTAAAACTGGGTGACTCTCTATGTTGCCATCCCATTCATTCTCTGTATTCAACAGCATTTCCATATATCTTTTCCATCTTCCTTTAATTCCATCTGGGTCGACAACGATTTGTCCCACTTCATCCTTCAAGCAGCTCACCCCCATCACATCACACCTCTCTTTCGCTATCTGCTTTGCAATCCTGAATACCGCTCTCTGACCCTCTTCCGAATCCAAGCGTTCTCCGAACATTTTCCTACATGCCTCCTGCGCCTTTGCTACCTCTTTCTTTGCAGCCTTCCTGGCTGCCTTATAACTTTCATGCTCTGCTGTTTCTGCTCCCGTACCCTTCGCCTTCTGCCACTCCTTGAACTTCTTCCTCTTCTCGTCAATCCTCTTTCCAACTTCATCATCCCACCACCATGTTTCCGAGTGCCTCGGTGGTCCTTTTGTCCATCCACATACCTCACCAACGGCTCCCAACAGACTAGCTTTCATTGACATCCAACCACTTTCAAGCTCAACCACATCATCCTCGACCGTACTCAGCCTCTCTTTTAATGCCTCCCTTACTGTCACCTCTTTCAACCTCCACACCTTCATTCTCGGTTGGTACTTCACCCGCCGAGCTCTCCTCGCACCTTTCACCCTTACGTCGCAGACAACCAAGTGGTGCTGTGAAACAGTCTCCTCCCCCGGGATCACCTTTGTGTCTCGGAGGTGCCCCCTATCTCGCCTACGCACCATCAGGTAGTCAACGGTTGTCGTCGACCCACCTGACGTGTATGTAACAAGCTTATTATCCTCTTTCTGGAACTGAGTATTACAAATCAACAAATCAGCTCCATCAGCAAACTCCAAAATCCTTTCACCTTCTCCATTTCTCACACCATATCCGTAACCCCCATGAACTCCGTCAAAACCATCCATACTCCTTCCCACATGTCCATTTAGGTCTCCTCCTCCCACAACAACTTCCTCATCTTTCACGTTTTCCATCAGCTTCTCTATCGCACACCAGAACTTGTCCTCTTCATCGCTCCGACCAACCTGCGGAGCATATCCCGAGATGACGTTCACCAAGAGCTTTCCAATCATCATTTTCACCATCATCAACCTATCACTCACTCTAGTCACACTCACCACACTGTCTGCAAACTCCTCAGAAAACAGGACACCAACACCATTCACGCCCTCCAGGCACCCTTGCCACACAAACTTGTATTTCTGTCCCTGCCTACCCTTCACTATTCTCACACCACTTCCCTTCCATCTCGTCTCTTGCACACAACATATGTCCACTCTTCTTCTGACCAATACTTCCACCACTTCTCCTGATCTCCCTGTCATTGTCCCTACATTCCATGTCCCAAACCTCAGAAACCGATCTCCACTTCGGGCTGTACCCTGCCCACATGTAGTTGTAATTGTCATGGTTCTCTTTTTGAGGCAATGTTTTTTTTATGGCCGGATGCCCTTCCTGACGCCAACCCTCTTAGTCGCCTCCTACGACACGCAGGGATACGGCGTACCTATTCTTATCCAGGGTACACACTGGGAAACGTTTAAAACATGGAAATCCTGGGGGGGGGGGGGGGGGGGGGGGGATCACCGCTGCGGTTTAAACATATTTAAATAAATATTTAAACAAAACCATGAAAACAATCTAGTCTGGGAAAAGTCTCTAAGTGAGAACGTGGATTTTAGAAAGAAGGAGCAGAGGTGAAAGAACAAACGAGAATATAGGGGGCGGGGCACAAGTCGAGACGAGGAGGCCGCACGAGACACCAGGCCGCACGAGGCGCGGACAAAGAAACGACTAATTACACACAAATTTGCAACAACTACAAAACCAAAACCAAATAGAAACACACAATAACACATACACAACAAAATACGCAGCGGAAATTTGACAAAGAAACGAACGGGAAAACACTCAAACTTTGATGCCGTGGAGAGATCAAAGCAAGCCCCGTCGCTCGAGGGACCGGAAGCGGAACCGGTAATATATATAAATATATGACTATATGACTACATATATATATATATATATATGACTATATGACTATATATATATACATATACCGTATTTTCCGGTGTATCAACCGCACCCGTGTATCAACCGCACCCCCGATTTTCGACTTCAAAAAAAAAAAAAAATCAAAAAAAAAATCAGATTTCGAGGAAAAAAAAAAAAAAAAAATCAGAAAGATTTATAAAAGAGAAGAGAATAAATAAATAAAATGGAAAGCGAAATATGATGAAAGGAAAGAGAAACTGAAGACAGAGAAAGAGTGAAAATACATGAAATGAGTTGAAAGAGAATTTAAAAAACATTAAAATTATTCTTTCTTGCCAATGTGGGGCCCTGAAAAGGGCCATTGGGTTTTGGCTCTTGCCAATGTGGGGCCCTGAAAAGGGCCGTTGGGTTTAGTCTTTAAAATCCGAAGAAGTCCTCGTCATCCGTTTCTTCAGGGAAGACATTACGAAGATGATCATCCGAGTCTGGGTAGGCGAGATCATCGTCATCGTTATCCTCTTCTCCATCGTCGGTCACTGCCACTTCATCCTCCCAGATGATGTCATCTTGAGTGCCATCGAGGGCATTACATATGCAGCACTTGAGGAAGGCCCGCTCGATGATGGCTGCCGGCAACTCCTCCCAGACCTTCAGTATCCAGCTACAGATCGTCGGGAGGTCCACCTTCCTCATCCTCCCAGTCTTGGTGAAGGTCTTGTCCCCTGACAGCATCCACTCCGACCAACAGCGCCGCAGACCATCTTTGAACGGCTTGTTGACTGAAACGTCTAGCGGCAGCAGCAGCGACGTCATGCCACCCGGGATAATCACCAGATCAGTGTTGAGCCCCCTCAGCGTTGACTTGGTCTCCTCTGTCTTGTGACAAGGGAAGGCGTCGAGGACGAGCATTCTCCGTCACCGCGAAAGCCCACCAACTCGTCTCCCCCACACGACGCGGAGCCAGTCATCTACCAGCGCTTGGTCCATCCACCCCTTGGCCTGGGCACGAACGATTACACCCAGGGGAAATTTATCCTTTGGTAGCGTCTTCCTCTTGAAGATGATATACGGCGGCAGCTTTCCCCCATCAGCGGTGCACGCTAGCATAACCGTAAAACGATATTTCTCATGACCCGTTGTCGTGATGGACACCGACTTGTCACCTTTGGCCGAGATGGTGGTCCCTCGAGGCACATCGAAGGTCAGCGGCGTCTGATCTGCGTTGCCGATGCGGCTTAGGGGATAGTTGTGCTGCTTGCGGAACTTGATCACGAACTTCTGAAAATTAGCAGTCTTCTCTGCTATGTCATCAGGGAGATTCTGTGCGATGTGGGTTCGCCGGCGAATGGAAAGGCCATGACGACCCATGAACCTGTACGCCCAAGACGTACTGGCCGTGAAGTCATCGACCCCGTTTCCCTGGCGATGAGTCGGGCCTGGAGTCGCAACGCTAGTGTCGCGATGGCATGTCCCTCGGCTCGCTTCTCTCTCACCCACATTAGCAGTCTCTCCTCCAAGGCCGGCCACTGGGCTGCTTTGCCCCTCATCGCCTTCTTCTTCTTCGGCATCGTCTCCAGCGTCTGCTTGTTAGTCCGCCAGCGTCTGCTTGTTAGTCCGCCAGCGTCTAATGACGGACTCGTCGATTCCGAAGTGTCGCCGGCCGCCCGATGACTAAACTCTTCTGCAAACCTGCAGGCACGGAGCTTGAAAGCTGCTGTGAATGATCGCGGTGCCATCTCGTGGTCTTGGTCAGGATAGAAGCGAATGGTGAAGCTTGGTATTGGTCAGGATAGAACCGAATGGTGAATCTTGGTCTTGATAGCTCGAACAGGAAAGAACGAATGGTGGAACTCCCCGTTGACCTCTCCGTTTTATACATTCGCCCAGCCCATGCAGCGGCATCAAAGCGACTTCAATAGGTTAGGCCAGATTTAAAAAAAAAAAAAAAGAGTTGTTGATCGTCCCTGCCCGACCCTACGAAACACACCTGACCAAAACTTTTTTTATTTTTTATTTTGAAAAAAATCATAAAAAACGATCTTTTCACATTCAAATTTGCGCCGTTCTGCACCGCATGCGCAGTGCGTGCTGCGGCAGAGCGTCGCAAGGGTCTCGGGCAACTTCACCCATTTTACGTTGGCCATTCATGGCGGCTATTGTGTGAGATTTTTCCCGCTGAAATCTGTATTGATTCGTGCTAGAATCGGCTTGAAATGCCTATTGTGATCGCATCGATAGCCCGTGAGGGCTCTTCCAAGACGGTGAAGGACTGGTATGCGTGCAATATCGAGTTGGATGTTGCAATCTCGGACTTCTATGCAGAGTTCTCAGACGGCAAGTATGATGGGGATAGGGAGCCATTGCCTGACGATACCACGCGGGTACTTTCGTCAAAGTATTCGCCGGCCCCAGTAAAACTGACGTGACTAAAGTTTCACCAGCTTGCAAAGTTTCTGATGTGACAAAGACTCTTGGCTCATTTCTCAAATTTGTGTTGGCTGCAGACACGGCCACGGATCACAGGATGGAACCCGATGAATGAAGAAATAAAATCATTTTGAGGAGAAAGGAGTCTTTATTTCACATTTTTCCATGTCAACAAAACTCAATGGAAAGTAGGAAAAAAACAAAAAAAATAAAAAGAAAAACCTCCCTCCCTACCCGAACTTTTGGGAAAAAAGGACGCTCAACAACTTTTTATTTTTATGTGGCCTTACCGCGGCGTTGGTTAGACAATAGGTACGTTATATAATGTCCCATGCAAAACATCCTGTTTACCATGTTTATGCTTTTGTTTTGTGACTTAATCCTGTCTTTATTTAGCACACTCTATTCACTATGTGACCTGTCATTCAAAGAAGACTAGTCAAAGTACACATTTCACAAACACGCATAGAAAAATCAAATATTCAGCCATTCCATGTCAAATCATCAAAGAATCTGCCGTCATCTCAGATTTTTGTAAAACTTTGGGACCAATTGGGACCCATGAAAAACGGCAAGAACTCAAATATTTTTGCTAACAGCCTCTTAATTAGTGAGATGCAGACTAACGAACTTTGGACTAATTAGCGCGACGTCGCGAATTCAAATGGCCATATCTCTAAAAGTATAACACCTAGAGAGCTGGTTTTGGTGTCATTTTAAAGGTATTTTCATGCCCTATGAATTTTTCTGGGCAACATTTTCCTACCTCCAACCACAAAAAAGTTATCACAAAATATAAACTTCAATTGTGAATCCCCAAAAAATGTATCCTTCAAATTTCCTCAAATTCATCCCAGAGGTACCTTATGATGTCAAGAAGCTTCCACATAAATTTTGTGATGGGCACTCCAATAGTTTCTGAGATATGAGCAATAATGTACATGTACGTATGGCATATAGGTTCGAAAATCAGCAGTGAAATATATAGGTATATACATACATACATATATATATATACATATATATATATATATATATATATATATATATATATATATATATATATATATATATATATATATATATATATATATATATATATATATATGTACAGTGAAACCTTGACTTACGAGTTTAATTCGTTCTGTAACCGAGCTCGTAACTCAATTTGCTCGTTTCTCAAATTAAATTTCCCCATTAAAATGAATTGAAATGCTATTAATCCGTTCCAGCCCCCCAAAAACCACACCAATTTAAAAATATATATATATATATATAAATATCTCGCGCTTTATATTTCACCTGTATGCAGCATACAAGTTGGCAGGATGGCCTGGACTGGAGGTACGCACACTTGACTCTAAACTGTCCAGCCTGGGTTTGAATCCCGACCCAGCTATAACCTGTCATGTCGGTGTTTCACAGGCAGGGTGATTCATCAATGTGTGTACCGCTAAACTGGGTGCCCCGTTTGCGTCCCATTAGTTGTTGGATGTTAAGGATCTCACCGTGTCTTCCACAAAGAGAAGGTGAGCTATCGCCGGCACTCTGAACAAGTTGTGGCCCTGGCATGCTCTTCTCCTCTGCCGTTATATACGTCCTCCTCGGCATCTTTTTCCAGAAGAGCCCTGTCTCGTCACAGTTGAAGATTTGCTGGGGGATGTATCCTTCAGCTTCTATCAGTTCGGCAAAAGTTATAATAAAATCTTCAGCTGCCTCCACATCCGAGCTTGCTGCCTCACAATGCCTGACGACGGAGTGAATGCCGGTCCTCTTCTTAAAATTATCAAACCATCCCGGACTGGCTTTGAATGACTCTTCCGATGCCTCGTCCGTTGATGTTCCCGCCGTCTGCTGCACCAAATCCCCGTAAATGTCTCGTGCCTTCTCACAGATGATGCTCTCGGTCACGGTATCTCATGCGAGCTGCTTCTCCGTCAACCACACAAACAACAACTTCTCCATCTCTTCATGGACAGAGGTCCGGAGCTTTGAAATAATCTTAACGCCCTTGGCTGGCGTTATAGCCTTTATCGACTCCTTCTGCTTCAAAATCGTACATATCGTAGAAGTACTACGATCGTACTGCCTCGCCAAGTCGACAACACGCACACCTCGCTCATGTTTTTCGACGATTACGTGTTTTATATCCAAGCTCGCTCGCTCGTAACTCAGATCTCGGCTCGCATCACAAAGCAAAAAATCGACCGAGCGACGGCTCGTATCTCGGAAAACTCGTAAGTTGGTGCACTCGTAAGTCAAGGTTTCACTGTATATATATATATATATATATTGTTGCGGTTTTTAGAACCTTCACATGTAAATTCCCTTATAAATAACCCCTGTGTACATTTCCCCTTAATTGGCTGTTTATTGAAATAATTGCACCTTAGTTAGTCCATGTACAACACGTAGCGAATCATAGGCCATTTTCAAAGTTATATCATTGTTGTGTGTTTCAGTTAAGGACCTGTTCCCAATAGTCGACTCTGCGTTGCATCAAATCAAATAAGATAGGATCCCTTGCAATATCCCCGTGGCCGCCTAAAAGTGCCAGTAAGGCGGCGTTCGCCGCCGTTGCATTGGGTGTTTACTGGCTCCACATCGACCCAAACTCCATTACCATTACGCACGAGGTCATCTCGGAGAAGAAGGGGGAGGAGCCGCCAGAAGCACGGGCGTGGCCCCACCTCGTCATCAAAGGTGGAGTCAGGGAGCCCTTACCAACCAACCAGAGCTCAGTGGGCATGGCTTGAGGGGGCGTGGCGAGAAAGATCTGGCAAGTTCGAGAGGGTTCCAAGGGGTGATTATAAAACCCTTGGCACGAGGCCCCCAAAGGAGGTACGAGAGAGAGACGCGGGAGGAGGCACGAGAAGCAGTTGAGTGATCCAGCCGAACCAGAGAAGAGAGACGAGAGGGGGTGCTCGTATTGCGGCAATAGACCGAGACCCTCTAGGGCCCTATTGTCGCCGGCTGTTGAGACACGGAGCTGCTGCAGGAAGCCATGCCGGTGTAAAGCCGAATACGTGGAACTGCCGGCTCCTCGCTTCCAGCCCGGAGCGGACCTGCTTGCTGTGCCCTGCCAAACCTTCCAGCCCTGTTGTCCCACCTGAACCTTCTCCTTCCAGCCATTCATTCCTGCCTGCAATTCCCTATTCGTGTGAGTCTGTTTTGTATTGTCCTGTGGGGATAGGTAAGCTTGTATAAGGATTTGCGGTCTTCTTCTTCTTCTGTAAATTACTTTCGTTTCTCCCTTTGGTTTCTTTGGTTTTGTACATTAATTAATAATAAATACCTGTTCCTCCTTACTTTGGTTTCATTCTCGTCCGATCGCTTTAGTGATTTCCCTATTGAATATCTGTGGCACGATTTTGGCAGAACCGCTTACAATCGGGTTTAGTCAATTGCTAACGGCTCGGATTCCAGATTGCTAAACCGCTCGGCAAATACCATCTTGTCCGGGATTCGAACGGTACTTGTCTCCCTGTTTTGCGGAGGGATTGATAAAGGTATTCGGGCTAATACCTGGACCAATAACCCTGATCAATCCCACCCCGCAAAAGAGCGTTACAAGTACCAGGACCGGTCGGCCGGCCAGCTTAAAAAGATGAGGGGATTAAACCCCCCCTCGATAAGGGGAGTGCCGTCCCCCGGATCCGTAACAATATAAATATAACCATATAAATATATATATAAATATATAATCTATATCTATCTATAATTCCAGTAATCTCTGTCTGTCTGTCTGTACGTTTGTTTGTTTGTCTGTGACCGCTGTTTCTCGACAACCACGGGTCCGATATACTTTTAACTTGCCAGGTATATTGCTGGGGACCCGAGGATGTGCCTTTTCAAGGTTTCATATTAATCGGACAATTACTTACCGAGCTATGTCCAAAAAACGATTCAACCAATCAGAGAGCAGCGAACGATCGCGTGTGCCGAACGTGGCGGACACACTCTGCCTCGGATGGCACATTTGAGAGCGTATTCATTTATTTCACGTTTGCAAACTATGTTGGCGCTATGTTGGCGTTAAACGATGTTTTAAAACTAATAAAAACGAATTTGCGATTCATTCGCTTTCCTGCGCGTTTGTGTACGCGATGGCGATTTCTTTACCAAACTCCGGAAGCCGTTCGCTTTGGACCCGAACCATTTCATGTAAATAGAGGGGGGGGATTGTCACCACTCGCAAGCCGTTCGCTTTGGACCAAACCATTTCATGTAAATGGAGGGGGGGGATATAATTTTAGATATATATATATAGTACGGGCATGCCCTAGTATATATAAAACACAGTTTGTGTGTGTGTAATGTTACCGATAGACTCCTAAATGGAGAGGCTCACGTGCTTGATATTTGGCATAGACATGGCCATTGAGCCTGGGAAGAACATGGCCGACCTAAAAAAAATTCTTTCATAATATTTTTTTACCTCAGCGCATTTCAGCGAGGAATATTATGCACGGAATCTGACCGGTGGCAGAGCAGCGCGCTGATTCGCTCAGAGCGATCACGTGATGTTCCTTGCCGCCATTAACTCAGTTATGCGTTCACACGTATTTCAGAGCGAAAAGCGATTGCGTTTTTTCACATTTCAGCGAGGAACATTGCCATTCACACCACATAGGTTTTTTTTTCTTTCATCTTTACGAGATCCATATTTTTTATTCATATTTACCTCAGCGCATTTCAGCGAGGAATATTATACACGGAATCTGATCAGGTGGCAGAGCAGCGCGCTGATTCGCTCAGAGCGATCACGTGATGCTCCTTGCCGCCATAAACTCACAGTTACGCGTTCACACGTAATTCACACGTTCAAAACAAACGAGATCCGCGAAGCGAGTTGGTCGAGTCGTGCTAACCAAGATGGCGACACGGCGGCTTCACTTTTCACGGAGTATGAGAGTTCTATATATTTTCAATTCAGTGTGCCCGACTCGCTCACGTACTTGATTTGTGGCATAGACATGGCCATTGGGCCTCCACGGTGTAATTTGTGCGAGGCTTTCGTCCGAGTGAGCTTGAGTCGAGAGGGCGAATGTACCGGTTGGGAATGTACAGGTCTCCTTTCCCCCGCCCGGCAACGCCGGTACTGGAGGGCGTCACAGGATCGGTGAGTCTCCAAAATCCGCTTCGTGCTGTTGCGAAGATGCAGGACGATGTCGCGATTGTTGTGCTGCTCTCCGACCATGAGAACTGCAACGTCATTGTTGACTGGCCCTCCCCTTCCCCCTCCCCCTCCCCTTCTCTTTTCCCCCTTCCCCTCCCCCCTACCCCTTCCCCCCCTCCCACTCCCCCCTCCCTCCCCCCTCTGCCCCCCCACCGTCCCCCTCCTCCTTCCCACTCACCCTCCCCCTCCCCCTCCTCCCTCCCACTCACCCTCCCCCTCCTCCCTCCCACTCCCACTCCTCATCACCCCTCCCCCCCCCTCTTCTCCCATCCCCCCCCTCTCCTCCCCTCCCCTTACCCCTCCTCTCCCCCACCCGGCAATGCCGGGTACTTCTGCTAGTAAATATATAAATATATAATAAATATATAAATATAATAAAAAAGATATATCTATCTATAATTCCAGTAATCTCTGTCTGTACGTTTGTCTGTGACCGCTGTTTCTCGACAACCACGGGTCCGATATACTTTTAACTTGCCAGGTATATTGCTGGGGACCCGAGGATGTGCCTTTTCAAGGTTTCATATTAATCGGACAATTACTTACCGAGCTATGTCCAAAAAACGATTCAACCAATCAGAGAGCAGCGAACGATCGCGTGTGCCGAACGTGGCGGGCACACTCTGCCTCGGATGGCACATTTGAGAGCGTATTCATTTATTTCACGTTTGCAAACTATGTTGGCGTTAAACTATGTTTTACAACTAATAAAAACGAATTTGCGATTCATTCGCTTTCCTGCGCGTTTGTGCACGCGATGGCGATTTCTTTACCAAACTCCGGAAGCCGTTCGCTTTGGACCAAACCATTGCATGTAAATAGAGGGGGGGGATTGTCACCACTCGCAAGCCGTTCGCTTTGGACCAAACCATTTCATGTAAATAGAGGGGGGGGATATAATTTTAGATATAGATATAGTACGGGCATGCCCTAGTATACTAAAGGTATATATATATAATATATATCACAAAAGTATGGACGGACTTGGACAAAACTTGTTGGACAGGTTGGGTGTGTTATGAGGACGAATAGATTATATTTTGATGAAGATCTGAATACGTATCCGAATATGAGAATTTTAATTTTTAAGTGACCACTGTGGGATACAAAACGTAAACTGTTCAGCCTGGTGGAGGTATGCGCTCTACTGAGTGCCTTTCTAGTTGTAGACTGGTTGGTGGCTTCTTTATTTTGTACATCTCCTGTGTTGCTCCTATCCAACCCCCTTTTTGTTTGAGAATTAGCACATCCTTTTCATCGACTTTAAAAAGCAACGTATCCAGAGTATAATAGAATAACCAAGAGAGAAACCCCCCAAAAAATCAAAAATCACAGTGGAGAGGAGCTGCGTCTGCAGCTAAATGATAAAATGAAAATGAATGAATGAATGATCGTTTTAAGGCCATTTTTTCCCCGCAAGAGTGGGGGCTCGCCTTGCGGGCCCCATGACCTCATGGTTCCCTTTTTGAGGCAATGTTTTTATGGCCGGATGCCCTTCCTGATGCCAACGCTTAGTCGCCTCTTACGATGCGCAGGGATACGGTGTACTTATTGTAAATCGGGGTACACACTGGGATCATTCAACCCAGCAAGCTGGTACTCAATTTGCCGACCTCGGAAGGATGACAGGCTGAGTCAACCCCCTTGGTGTTAATTCAGCGATCGACCGGGATTCGAACTCAGGATCCTAAATGGATAGATGATAGCTAAATCATAGAGTCCAGTGATTTTGGTTATGGTGGCGGATAAAGGGGGTCAGTCTTGGCACTCTTTATTGTGGATTGGGATGGAAGTGGCAACCTTCTTATTAGAAGGCAGGCAGCGATCTGAGAAGGGCTAGTAGTAGAACAAGTGTTACGCCTAGGTCCCCCGTCGGGGAAGTGATGTGAGTTTACAAAGTGGAACACGCAGAAAACATGCTATGATATATTTCGCTCACAAGGGTCAGACAAACATGGAGGCGGCCATCTTGGATTTTGACGTGGCGACCCAATTTTCAATAGCGTTCTTCCTTATGCCTAGATACACCCACACACCAGAAGGTACTTCACTTATTTTTCAAGATATTTCGCTCACAAGGTTCAGACATATATATGGTGGCGGCCATCCTGGATTTTGACGTGGCGACCCACTTTACAATAGCGGTCTTCCTTATGCCGAGATACACCCACACACCAAATTAGAAGTTGGTACTTCGCTTATCTTTCAAGATATTCTTCTAACAAGATTCAGACATACATGGCGGCGGCCATCTTGGATTTTGACGTGGCGATCCAATTTTAAACAGCGTTCTTCCGTGTGCCTAGATACACCCACACACCTGATTAGAAGTTGGTACTTCGCTTATTTGTCGAGATATTTCGCTTACAAGGTTCAGACATATATATGGTCGTGGCCATCTTGGATTTTGACGTGGCAACCCAATTTTCAATAGCGTTCTTCCTTATGGCAACATACACCCACACACCAAATAAGAAGTTGGTACTTCACTTATTTTTCAAGATATTCATCTCACAAGGTTCGGACATACATGGCGGCGGCCATCTTGGATTTTGACATGGCGACCCAATTTTCAATAGCGTTCTTCCTTATGCCTAGATACACCCACACACCAGATTAGACGTTGGTACTTCGCTTATTTTTCAAGATATTTCGCTCAAGGGTCAGACATATATATGGTGGCGGCCATCTTGGATTTTGACGTGGCGATCCAATTTTAAACAGCGTTCTTCCGTGTGCCTAGATACACCCAAACACCAGATTAGAAGTTGGTACTTCGCTTATTTTTCAAGATATTCATCTCACAAGGTTCAGACATACATGGCGGTGGCCATCTTGGATTTTGACGTGGCGACCCAATTTTGAATAGCGTTCTTCCTTATGCCTAGATACGCCCACACACCAGATTAGAAGTTGGTACTTCGCTTATTTTTCAAGATATGCAGGTTACAAGGTTCAGACATATATATATGGTGGTGGCCATCTTGGATTTTGACGTGGCGACCCAATTTTCAATAGCGTTCTTCCTTATGCCGAGATACACCCACACACCAAATTAGAAGTTCGTACTTTGCTTATTTTTCAAGACATTCATCTCACAAGTTTCAGACATACATGGCGGCGGCCATATTGGCTTTTGACATGGCGACCCGATTTTAAACAGCGTTCTTCCTTGTGCCTAGATACACCCACACACCAGATTAGACATTGGTACTTCGCTTATTTTTCGCGATATTTCGCTCACAAGTTTCAGACATATATATGGTGGCGGCCATCTTGGATTTTGACGTGGCGACCCAATTTTCAATAGCGTTCGTCCTTATGCCGAGATACACCCACACACCAAATTAGAAGTTGGTACTTCGCTTATTTTTCAAGATATTCATCTCACAAGGTTCAGACACACATGGCGGCGGCCATCTTGGATTTTGACGTGGCGACCCAATTTTCAATAGCGTTCTTCCTTATGCCTAGATACACCCACGCACCAGATTAGAAGTTGGTACTTCGCTTATTTTTCAAGATATGCAGGTTACAAGGTTCAGACATACATGGCGGCGGCCATCTTGGATTTTGACCTGGGTTGCACCCACACACCAAATTCGAATGCGGTCCTTCGCTTACGCACGCACGCCCGCACGCCGCCCGCACTCACGCACGCACGGACGGACGGACACACGGACGGAGGGGAAAGCCATAGTCCCCCTTACGCTCCGCTGAGCGACGGGGGACAATAAAAAAGATAGGCTAGTAGCAATAATGGAAGTAGCAATAATTTTTCACAATTGTGTTTTTGTCGAAACTGTATTTATCTTTCGGTGTGTGTACCTATTGTGTGTCTAAGTAAGATTCTCGGTGTTAATTTTTCATGCCTGTATACAAAATCGTCGGTTAATTCGTGTCGTGTTTTTTGAGGCCAAGTAGGCTACCGTGTCCTACCTTGAGGCTTTGTTTTTCTCTCAGCAGTCTGATGATTGTGCTGCAATTACTTTCGTTCTCTGTTTTTGTCCCAGTCTTTCACCCCATACTTCCTTGTTTAAAATCTCAAAAAAAAAAAAAAAAAAAAAAATTTCCTTCGCTGTTCTTGTTCGTTTATTCGTTGTTCTGATTTGTTCGTTCATTCTTCGATCATGCGTTTCACCCCCATTTCCATTTCCCCAGATAGTTTTCATGGCTCAATTTTAAAATGTTTAAACTTTCCCCTGAAGTACTGTATTCTGTCGTATATTATAACACCTTTTTCTTCTTCTTCTTCTATAAAAGGATGCTTTCGACTTGCTCACCAAATCTATTCATTCCAAAAAAAAAAATTCCATCTCTTACAGTTCCTCTTTTCCACATTCCTGAAACTCTCCTGCACTCCACCCCTCCTCCAGCGTCCTCAATCGTATTTTTGAAGCCAACTCCGAGGGCCTTTCACTCACTCACCGCAGGCAGGTTGGTGGTCTTTCCGTCTTCTACCGACTCCTCTCCGGCCTTGCCCCCCAGCTCTCTCTGGGCTCTGTCCCCCAAATATTCCTGCAGGTCACACAAGATCTGCCTGCAACCCTATTATGGTTAAACTGCCAAAATCAAGACTCTGCTCACCTTCACTCCTTCATTCCTCTTTTCTCCCGCCTCTGGAACAAACTCCCTCACTCTTCAATCCCACTCCTCCCTCCAGGTCTTTAAAACAGCTGTTCACCACCATCTCTTATCTTCCCCCATCCAAAACCTTGATCTTTTCTACCCCCGCTAATTTCACCCCAAATCCACTTTTTTGAAATACCAGCTTCTTCCCTGGAAGTCCTTGGTGTCCTTGTGTTTTATACTTCTCCCACCCCCCCCCCCCTTCCCACGCCTCCTCCCCCCAAGCCCTCTCCCTCCCACACATCTCCCGATGCCCCTGCTCTCAAATGTTGTGTTTGTGTGCTTCCCTTTCTCTCCCCATCTTGTCTACCGCTCCCTCTTTTTATATATTTTGTTTGTCTGTTTGATTTGTTTGTGTGATAAATGTTAGCTCTTTCACGAGCCTCGATTCTGTATACAAAATAGTCAGGTCCAGTTGTTTGTGATTGAGGGGTAGGAAGAAGGGGGGATGGGGTGAGTGGATTGGGGACCTTGGACTTCTCTGCAAATAGTACTAAGACAACAAACATCCAGTATAATCATTTTGTTCATAACTGAAAGAGGAATGCAGCTGTTGCTATCAGGCTTTGGAGGAGGGCGAGAAGCCAGAGACGTTTGTTTTCAGGTGAACCTAATTGAGCGTCCACAAGACTTCCACGTTTTTAAAATCGTTTTACAGGTGTTTTACAGGTATCCCTGGTGTTGGGCTAGTGGCTAGGGTGCCAGCTTAGGATCCTAGGATCCTGGGTTCAAATCCCAGTCGATCGCTGAATTAACGCCAGGGGGGTTGACTCAGCCTGTCATCCTTCCGAGGTCGGCTAATTGAGTACCAGTTCACTGGTAATTCCCTGTTTGTCGTAAAAGGCAACAAAAAGGGTTGGCGCCAGGAAGGGCATCCGGCCGTAAAACATTGCTTCAAAAAGGGGACCAAAAAAACAACAACAACCACGGTGCCCGAAAAAGGCCAACCCCCACTTTGCGGGGAAAAATGGCCTCTAAAGGTGGTTTATATTACAGGATCGAAGCACAAATGAATACATCAGACAACACAGGACCTAACGTCAGACAAACAAAATTCCACAATTGCTTTGGGGTTGCCTGGTGTTGGCTTAGCGGTTAGGGCGCCGGCTTGGGATCCTAGTATCTTGGGTTCTAATCCCGATCGATCGCTGAATTAACGCCAAGGGGGTTGACTCAGCCTGTCATCCTTCCGAGGTCGGAAAATTGAGTACCAGCTTGCTGGGATGAATGATCACGGTGTGTACCCCGATTTAGAATCGGTACACCGTATCCCTGCGCATCGAAGAGCGTGACCAAGGGTTGGCGTCAGGAAGGGCATCCGGCCATAAAAACATTGCCTCAAACAGGGAACCATGATCGTCACGGGGCCCGCAAGGCCAACCCCCGCTTCAGCGTGGAAAATGGCCTTAAAACGATCATTCTTTGGGGTTGGAGAGGGCATGGAGGGACGGGGAGGGAGGGGGAGAGGTAGTGAGGGTGTGGGCGTGACATATGCTCCAGAAAAGTCTGGGTACTCGCTCTTGTTTTGATTGTATGTCTAACTTGCTGCATCATGTAAAGTGTCAGCACATCCACGAATATCGCTTCGTTTAAAGTTGGGAAGCTATTTCTTATTGGTAGACATGGAGAGAGGTGGAGAGTATAACGGATTTTCAATACAACGACGAGTCCCATTTCTTCATTAGAACAAGGCTCAATTACACGACACTCCACCTCATGGAAACAGCCAATAATCTTTAAATGGTGACGAACATATTACCTCACAAATGCAGATCAACATCCTGTGGCTGTGCATGTGGAAATAAACAAATCAAGTCGTACGATTCATACCTGCTTCCTGTGATAATACACCACAATGACAACACTTCATCCTTTAAATGCATTGCATAAACATAGGGGCAATACCCCCGGTGCTCACCTGGTAGAATAAACAGAATAATGCACTGACTAAAGGTATTTTAAACCAATTTCAATCGTTTCTAGAAGACAGGGCAGCATGTAGAATCATACTAACATAATCATATGACTTTAAATAAACAAACAAAAAATACCTATTTTGGGGGGGAAAGCCCCCTCCTCCCACCTCCTCAGACCCCAATTTTCCAAATGCCTTGAAAAAACATTGGTACATCACGGATGATGAAGGTTGTGGTGAAGTTTCATCAAAATTGTCTGTGTAGGTTCAGAGACAAAAGCAAATACCTATTTTGGGAGGCAAGCCCCCCGCCCCCCATGGACCACCTTAGACCCAGATTTTTTAAATGCCAGGAACAACCTTTGGTACAACACAGGTGATTAAGCTTGTGGTCAAGTTTCATCAGAATTGCATATGTAGTTCCTGAGAAGAAAGCAAATACCTATTTTGGGGGGCAATCCCCCCTCTCCCGCCCCCCCCATAGATCCCCGCAGATTTTTTTAATGTCCTGAACAAACGCTGGTATATCACACGGGCGATGAAGGTTGTGATAAAGTTTCATCGAGATAGTTAGTGTCGTTTCACAGAAGAAAGCAAATATCTATTTTAGGGGGTCAAACCTGGACCCACTTTGACCCCCGGTACACCCCCTTAGACCCCAATACTTCTAATGCCGTGAACAAACTTTAGTCACAACACAACAAATATCATTTGTGCCAAATTTGGTCGCAATGCCATCAGCGGTTTCGGAGAAGAAGTTTCAAGTGTTTACGGACTGACGGACGGACGGACTGACGACGCGCCATCACATAAGCTCCCTGAACTTCATTCCAGGTGAGTTAAAAACCGAGGGTTATGGGCTTATTTGAGGGACAGTTTCTGAAGGGGAGGGTAAATGAATGGGAGGGAACGACAAATCCAGGAGAAGGATAAACCTCTGGTGTGATGCAGACTGCCCAGAGTAGACCCTGATGCTCACAGTAGAGGGTAGGTCGTAGTGAAGCGTCATAAGCATGGGATTGGTACATTCTCAACCTAAATGGGCCAGCTTGTCCGGGGAGATTGATAGCCGGTGTGGCACGTGGGTTCCCCCTACCAGGACAGTGAAGGGGGTTTTGATACAAATTCAGTTATTTATATTTATAAACGAGCCCAAAATACATTTGTGGACAAGAAAGGTTGGAAATTTCAATGGATTAAAAAAAAAATGGGAAAAAGACATCTTGAAAACATTCACAATGCTCGTTTGTGAACACATTCGGATTGTTGGCGCCAATCTGACTCAACAGAGGACGCTGGTTGCAACACGAGCACGGCCAATGATCACTACACCATGCGCTGCTGTTTGAAAGTGTCATTATTCACAAGATCACACAATTTGTACCCAAAACATCAGAAACAGAAACAAACAGCAACAAGTCCAATAGACGGTTGAGCGATTCAATGATGAAGATCGAACAGACCTTGTGAGAACAGGTACCGGGTTGGTACCGCTCCCTTTCTCTCGTTCCCACTGGTCCAAAAGGGCTGTCAACTCTGCCTTGGAGTCAACGGCTCCCACCGCCATGGTGCCGTTTGGAGTCTGCAATTACAAATTGGGCGTCAGTTCCCTCAATTACGTTGAGCTCAGAGATACGACACATTGTTGTATAAAACACAAATCCAATGAATTTCCAAGTCATGTGGTCTCCATCATCAGCTCACCAAGTTCTTATTTATTAATTTCTTTATTATTACCTCGTTTGCACTCCTGTCTGTTTGTTTGTTTGTCTGTGAACAAGACATCTGAAAAGGTTGTGGATGGATTCGGACAAAATTTGGCAGAGACGTAGCGTATGTGACAAGGACGAAATGATTAGATTTTGGTGAAAATCTGTATTCTGATCCGGATACTAGAATTTTTAAAGCGATTCTTCACCATTGGGTGGATAGGGCCAAAAACGATGGATATCTCAAAAAATTGTGGACAGATTTGGACGAAACTTGGTGGACAGGTTGTGTGTGCGACAAGGAAGAATCGATTCAATTTTGGTGAAGATCTCAATATGGATTCGGATACAATAATTATTTAATATTAAAGTGATTCTTCACTATTGTCATTGAGAGATGGGGCGAAAAGCGATATATAAGATGATATTTAAAAATATATTATGGACGAGTCATGAATAAACTTAGTGGACGAGTTGGTTAGATGACAAGAACACGCCGATTCGATTTTGGTTCAGGTCCGAATCCAGATCCAGCCTATCAGTGGGATACAAAACAAACTGTTCTACCTGGCGGAGGTGTGTGCTCCACCGAGTAATGTTCTAGTTTGAGGTGCAATGAAAGGTTGAAGCATTTGTTCAAATTTACACTCTTCTCGAAATATACATTAAAAATTCAAGAACACACAAAGAAACTTGTGACAACTTGGACCATGTCTGCGCTGTATCCACAGCAGAACAAATGAAGGATTGGACAGCTTGGAGACAAACACATTCCCAACTACAAGAACGGCACTCAGTGGGGAGCAAACCTCCACCTTGTTGGCCATACCACTCAATGGTGAAGAATCACTTAAAAAATTATCCGAGCTGGATCCGGATCCGGATAGTCACCAAAATTGAATCGATTCTTCCTCGTCACACACACAACCTCTCCAACAAGTTTCGTCCAAATCCGTCCATAACTTTTTGAGATATCCTGCTATGTATCGTTTTTGGCCCCATCTCCCAATGGTGAAGAATCGCTTTAAAAATTCTAGTAGCCGGATCCGGTTCCGGATCTTCACCAAAATCTAATCATTTCGTCCTTGTCACATACGCTACATCTCTGCCAAATTTGGTCCGAATCCGTCCACAACGTTTTGAGATATTTTGTTCATAGAGAAACAGACAGGGGTGAAAGCATAACCTCCAATCACTTTCGGTGTAGAGTTAACTATCCCACTGCCTGTACCTTTTGTCAGATCATACACTGCGAAAATCAAATCCGACTCTGGTTTGTATGTCATGTCGGGAGGCACAGAGCGCGCATGCGCCAATTCCACGTGCTATATGCACTTTACTTAAGGGGGGGATGGTGTGGTGGTGGTCACGTGTAAATCATCACCAGCCTCAGCCTGTCAAGGTGAATTTGAAACGCTTCGAAGCTGGTAAAAAAAAAAAAAAAAAAATCAAATTGCAAACAAAAGAACAAAGAACAGTAAGGAAGCGGGAGCCATGAAGAACGTGAAGAAACGGAGACAAAGTGGGAAGTCCAATAACTCGAAAGGGAGGAGTGTGAATTTGGCGGGAAGCAAGGAAACAGATAATCTGAGAGAAAACCAAAACAGACGATCACGATAGCGCCGTTAATTAGGCCCACATTTGGCGCTAGTCAGTGCACACATCTGATCTTTGACACGACCTCACCTCTCAGTCGAAGCCTGAGTTGAATGGGTACTTCACCGGACTTCAGACAAACACGGTGACGGAAAAAGGTCGAAACGAATAGAAAATAAACAACAATTTCGTGTCGGAAACTAACTGACGAGATCACACTCACAGCAGTGCAACACGTGGCCGACAGGCGGAATCTCGGACGGCGCGTTTTGGATTTTGTCATCTTCAAAGATGTTATTTGAAATTCAAAGATGCACCGAATTCACTAAAAGTGATGCAAGCACCGCGAACAAAACGTAAGTGCATATAGTATGTGCGATTAAGGTATTTGAGGAGAAACCAACGAGAGCGTCTCCCGCTTTAATAACACCACCAATTATATCGCGGCCATTACACCGCTTTATTCAGGAAGCAATATTTAATACATCATTCGACGTTCCCATCTTTAAGAACTATAGCTAGATCGACAAAGACGAAATCACTGATAAAATATCACGATTACTTCCTGAATCAAATGCTTTAATGTCAATGTCATGGAGAAATGGTCAACTAAACGGCAACTTCCGGTCCAACGTCATGGGGTATTATTGGTTCGTCAGTTAAGGAACAACAGAAAATGTCGAGCTAAGCAATAGCTATTTAGTTGTTAGTGGATTAAACGAAAAAAATTCACACGAAGTCCAATTACTGAGGAAGTTCCACACACGAAAAAGAACAATTGGCGATGATTAGCCTACACCACTCGCATCGGAAAAACACCTTTAGAACATCAAAAAGGTCAGGTTATGCTGACTCCCACATTCTCTCACTATGACTATGAGAGGTATCAATTTCGTACAAAACAGAAGATCTGGAATACAGGATAAACAAGTCTGCTTCCGTATATATTTCTGTATTTAAGTAACAATTAGCGTGAAAGTCTATAAAACTAACTTGAATATACAAGCAGGTAAATACGTAAGTATAAGTAAAATTATAACGAATGGAGATTTGTGAACCCCAGCGGCCAGCATTGCCTTCACGAAACCTAGTCCACGTCTCTCTCAGTCTCAGCCCCCTGCCCCTCCCACACTCACAAAAGCAATCGTCACTTCCGTTTCCGATGACGTCATCGCCATTTTCCAAACATATGAATTATAATCACGTGAATTCCAAATATAACAATCGGAAATCTCTGTAGCGCGGGTCAATTCGAGCAAAGCTGACCTGGTTCATCGTAAACATGAACAACAACAGTAACAACAACGCAGTTTTCAACGAGAATTCACGGTGAGAAATCTCGCGAGAGTTCTGGATTCATAGAAAAAAGAAAGAGTGAAGGAAGAAAACAAGTAAATAAAATGAAATTATTTGAAGGTTTTAAAATAAATAAATGTACAGGTGGTAACCAGGCAGGTATATTAAAGAGCTTAACATCGCGCAGTGACAACAATCGGAAACATGGCGGATGAGGCAGAACAGGTGAGTGGACCGAGCGTGTTAATGTTATGAACTTTCGCGCTAAGTACTCGGGATCGGGAATTGATAATACATTTGAACGGTTCCTTTAATTAGCAGCCTCAGCTCTTATGGAAGCCGTGACGCTGCAGCACTGAATGTTAGTTGAATCGTCTTAAGTCGGCAAAGCGAGTGTGTTTCAACAAACTGAAAGTCCTTGGAGACCCCCAGGTATTGGCTTTATTTTTCTGGCTCACCAGTTTATAGTCGTTTGCACGTCCACGATGATGGCGAACAATTTTCAAAAAAAAAAACGCAGAAGCGTACGTACTATGTGAATAAGTAGCAGCATCTTAAACCGAGCTAGGCTAGATCGTATTTGTGAAGACACCAAGGCCCAAAAACGATATATAACATATTTGAAAAAGTCATGGACGGATTTGGACGAAACTTCGTGGAGAGGTTGTGTGTGTGACGAGGACAAATAGATTCGATTTTGGTGAAGATCTCAATATGAATGCGGATACGAGAATTATTTAATTTTTAAATGATTCTTCACCTTTGGGTGATGGGGCTAAAAGCGATATATAACATGATATTTAAAAAAGTTATGGACGGATTTGGACGAAACTTGGCGGAGAGGTTGTGTGTGTGACGAGGACAAATAGATTCAATTTTGGTGAAGATCTCAATATGAATGCGGATACGAGAATTATTTAATTTTTAAATGATTCTTCACCTTTGGGAGATTGGGCCAAAAGCGATATATAACATGATATTTAAAAAAGTTATAGACGAGTTATGAATAAACTTGGTGGACAAGTTTGTTAGATGATAAGAACATGCCGATTAGATTTTGGTCCAGATCCGGTTTATCAGTGGGATACAAAACGTAAACCGTTCAGACTGGCGGAAGTATGTGCTCTACTGAGTGCCCGCAAGTTTTGTCTTGCCCTTGTCAACTTTTTATTCCATTCTGGAGCTTTTGAACTTTATACCTTGCGGAATAGATATGAACATCAGGGTTCAATCTGGTCTGTTAGCCCGAGGTCATTAAAGGAGAACCCAAAAGTTTTTTTTTATTGTTTTTTTTCAGAAAACAATTAAAAATCATTAATTATGGCCTAATTAGTAGTTTGTTTTGTTTGAAAATTTTATGACAATCACAAAGTGTCGAAAATAGCCCAAGAATGTCGATTTTTAGCTGTGACGAGCAGCTCCATGAGATGACCGCGTTGTTGTTCTTGTTGTTGGGGTGCCTTTTTGAATATGGTGCCATGCGCATACACTCGGACGTGCATTGGTATGAGGTAAGAACAAGATTCTCCTCATGATGCCTCATGATCCTCGTGATCCTACACGTCGCAGCTGGTGACCACACTGTGGTCATTTTTCTCTTGTTCAATTTCACCAATGAGGTCACGTCGTGATCCCACTTCAATCCAAATGGCGACTTCCATCGAGAAAGTGTATCCCGAGCTCGGATTCCGATAGTGATTCCTCCATCATTAGGACTTCTGAAGGTTCTCAGTATGTTGAAATGGATCAGTGGGAGTGTGAAGAAGCTATTGGAGACAAGATTAGTGATAGAAACACTTGGAGCAATGTGTCTAAAAGCCACACCTCTAAACTGGGAATCGGGGTATATGGATAATGGATATGCTGCTTGATTGTATTTCCTGCATCACCTGTGGAGGTGTCATCTTTATATATTGCAGTGCAAGGGTTTCTTTCTGTGTATGTCTGCACCCTGACGTAACCACACACACACACACACACACACACACACACACACACACACACACACACACACACACACACACACACACACACACACACACACACACACACACACACACACACACACACACACACACACACACACACACACACACACACACACACACGCTCTTGTCTGGGTTATTCCTGCAAAGCTCGAGGGTAAAACACTTGTGAACAGCAATGTTGCAACATAGTTTGCAATTTGTATTACTAGAAGCACATGCTCCCTATGGGAGCTACCAGGGCGGTCATGTTACTATCCCCCATATGGCACGAATGTGCAAGAGCAGTATAATTTTTGGCCCAGCCCCCTAGGGCAGGTCAAATAACCCCAAAATGCAGTTACGGGCACATTTTAAAGGGTTTTAAAAAAAAAATGAAACGTGTATATGCAATCAACATTGGGGGACGCATTAACTATGTAATGTTTTTTTTTGTTGTTATTTGACCCTGGGTTCATACCCCAGGGGGTGGTGACTTTGGGTTACAGGGGTTAAAATGGGGGAAAATTTTAACTCTAAATTTTATATTTGGTGATTTCCGGTGGAACCTTTTGCCATCTTTCAGCTTTGCTTTAGGTGGGAATCGTGGGGATTTGCGATGGAGCGTCATCGACTTTGCTCTCGTTATCTTTCATTATTAATACCATAATGGAGTACCCGCCCTATGGTCGATCTGGTTCCAAGCATACAACACGTTCTTCTGATACATTTCCTTATTTGGGCAGTGTATAGGCAACAGACCGCTGCCTCAAACGATCAGGAAAATAAAAACTAACCCGAGTTGCGTATATGAAGTAAAAACATACGTACTGCCAATGTGCATGTGTAATACAGTGGAACCTTGACTTACGAGTGCCCCAACTTACGAGTTTTTCGAGATACGAGCCGTCGCTCCGGCGGTTTATTGCTTTGAGATGCGAGCCGAGATCCGAGTTACGAGCTTTCGCCACCCGGTCACGTGGTTATATTGCCGTTCAAGTACAGTATCTCTGTCGTATAGCGCTGCATTTTAGTTTTCGCATTTCGGTTATTTTGAGTTTACGCCGCCAGGTGGGTTCCGGTCACGTGGTTATCTTGCCGTGCACGTACAGTACGTATCTCTGTCGTATAGCGCTGCATTTTTTTTTTCGCATTTTGGTTATTTCGAGTTCACGCCGCCAGGTGGGTTCTGGTCACGTGGTTATCTTGCCGTGCACGTACAGTACGTATCTCTGTCGTATAGCGCTGCATTTTTTTTTCCGCATTTTGGTTATTTCGAGTTCACGCCGCCAGGTGGGTTCTGGTCACGTGGTTATCTTGCCGTGCAAGTACAGTACGTATCTCTGTCGTACAGCGCTGCATTTTTTTTTTCGCATTTTGGTTATTTCGGAAAATTTCTTAGTTTTAACCATGGGGCCTAAGAAAGTGAGTGGCAAGTGCAGTGCTGAGAAGAAGAAGAGGATGATGTGCTTGGATATAAAACACGCAATCGTCGAAAAACATGAGCGAGGTGTCGAGGAGGACGTATATAACGGCAGAGGAGAAGAGCATGCCAGGCCACAACTTGTTCAGAATGCCGGCGATAGCTCGCCTTCTCTTTGTGGAAAACACGGTGAGATCCTTAACATCCAACAACTAATGGGACGCAAACGGGGCGCCCAGTTTAGCGGTACACACATTGATGAATCACCCTGCCTGTGATTCACCCATGACAGGTTATAGCTGGGTCGGGATTCAAACCCAGGCTGGACAGTTTAGACTTTAGAGTCAAGTGTGCGTACCTCCAGTCCAGGCCATCCTGCCAACTTGTATGCTGCATACAGGTGAAATATAAAGCGCGAGATATTTTTATATATACTGTATATTTAAAAAAAAATTGGTGTGGTTTTTGGCGGGCTGGAACGGATTAATAGCATTTCAATGCATTTCAATGGGGAAATTTGATTTGAGATACGAGCAATTTGAGTTACGAGCTCGGTCACGGAACGAATTAAACTCGTAAGTCAAGGTTCCACTGTACATCGTGATTATTTAGTGTCGCATCGTGTCATACCGTGACATACATACATACATACATACATACATACATACATACATACATAAATTAATAAACCTGATGGAATTAAACAAAACTTGCACAGGCTCAACATCAGGGTGCTCTCATTAATCTGAAAGTTTCAGCCTTCTAGGTCAAATTATCTCAGAGGAGTAGGTGAAACATATTTTCTACCCCCGTTAATTCACCCCTGATCCACTTTTTTTGAAATCCCGACTTTCTTTCCTGGAAGTTCTAGCTAGCAGTGTCCTTGTGTTTTATACCTCTCCCACCGCCCCCCCCCCCCCCCCCCATTTCCATGCCTCTTCCCCCCAAGCCATCTCCCTCCCACAGATCTCCCGATGTCCCTGCTCTCAAATGTTGTACTTGTGTGCGTTCTCCTCTCTCCCCATCTTGTCTCCTGCTCCCTTCATTAGTCCCCTACCTGTGTACACCGGAGGGGACTATAGGTTTGCACGCCATCCCTCCGTCTGTTCGTCTGTCAGTCCGTCACGCAAAGAACAGTTTTCCGGACTTTTTTTTTCTAAACTCTTAATGCTAATGATTTCAAACTTGGTACATGGTTTCCTCATGATAGGTTACAGATGAAGTTCGAACGTCACGACGTTTCGATCATTTTTGACAAAGTTGTGGCACTTTGTTTATAGAGTTCTCCTCAAGCCGCACCGCGCGCCCTCAGCCTCGTCGCGCGAACGTCACGCGACACAGCGCGTGTATGTATACACATCGATCATTGATCGGTGAACCAGAAAATATAATAAATTACTGATATTTAGCGACTCGAAAGGTTCTTTATCAACAACTTATTTTCTCGTGCTTCTGCTGACCAGTCTGCAAGGTGTATAAATCGAAGTCCCGAGTGCGAATCACAGGTGAGCCCGTCCTGAGGTAATTAGCGATTGGGAACGATTCGGAACTTGTGGGTAAATAACCCTTTGGTAATTTCCCCAGCAGTTTTCCGGACGACAGACTGCCGGTAGGGGACATGTATTGCAGCGCAATACTCAGAATGCTTGTTTTCTCTCGCTCCCTTTATTGTCCCCCGTCGCACAGCGTAGCGAAAGGGGGACAATGGCTTTCCCCTCCGTGCGTGTGTGCGTGCGTGTGTGCGTGCGTGCTTGCGTGCGTGCGTAAGCGAAGGACCGCATTCGAATTTGGTGTGGGTGCAACCCACATCAAAATCCAAGATGGCCGCCGCCATGTATGTCTGATGCCATGTATGTCTTAACCTTGTGAGATGAATATCTTGAAAAATAAGCGAAGTACCAACTTCTAATCTGGTGTGTGGGTGTATCTCGGCATAAGGAAGAACGCTATTGAAAATTGGGTCGCCACGTCAAAATCCAAGATGGCCACCGCCATGTATGTTTGAACCTTGTGAGATGAATATCTTGAAAAATAAGCGACGTACCAACTGCTAATTTGGTGTGTGGGTGTATCTCGGCATAAGGAAGAACGCTATTGAAAATTGGGTCGCCACGTCAAAATCCAAGATGGCCGCCGCCATGTATGTCTGAACCTTGTGAGATGAATATCTTGAAAAATAAGTGAAGTACCAACTTCTAATATGGTGTGTGGGTGTATCGCGGCAGAAGGAAGAACGCTATTGAAAATTGGGGCGCCACATCAAAATCCAAGATGGCCGCCACCATATATATGTCTGAACCTTGAGCGAAATATCTTGAAAAATAAGCGAAGTACCAACTTCTAATCTGGTGTGTGGGTGTATCTAGGCACAAGCAAGAACGCTGTTTAAAATTGGGTCGCCACGTCAAAATCCAAGATGGCCGCCGCCATGTATGTCTGAACCTTGTGAGATGAATATCTTGAAAAATAAGCGAAGTACCAACTTCTAATTTGGTGTGTGGGTGTATCTCGGCATAAGGAAGAACGCTATTGTAAATTGGGTCGCCACGTCAAAATCCAAGATGGCCGCCACCATATATATGTCTGAAACTTGTGAGCGTAATATCGTGAAAAATAAGCAAAGTACCAACTTCTAATCTGGTGTTTGGGTGTAGCTAGGCACAAGGAAGAACGCTATTGAAAATTGGGTCGCCACGTCAAAATCCAAGATGGCCGCCGCCATGTATGTCTGAACCCTGTGAGCGGAATATCTTGAAAAATAAGCGAAGTACCAACTTCTAATCTGGTGTGTGGGTGTATCTAGGCATAAGGAAGAACGCTATTGAAAATTGGGTGGCCACGTCAAAATCCAAGATGGCCGCCTCCATGTATGTCTGAACCTTGTGAGCGAAATATCATATCATAGCATGTTTTCTGCGTCTTCCACTTTGTCAACTCACATCACTTCACCGGGGGGGGGGGGGGACCAAGGCGTAACGCTTGTTTTGTCTTGTGTCCGTTCGTTTTTTTGTCATTAATGTTGGCTCTTACACGACCCTCGATCTTGTATACCAAAAAAAAAAAAACATGTGACAAACTTTCCCTCCATTATGGAGAGAATTCAGTATCTTATCCATTGTAAAAATAATACTTTGGTTTTGATAAAGGTAATTTCAGATTGTTGAAAGTAGGTGGTGGGAGTATTCCATTAGCATTATGTAAAAGGTAAAACATGGGTCGCTCATGACAAGTTGTGAACACTTCAAGGTTGGAATAAATCCTGGATAAGTGGCCACGCAATCGCCTGAGTGCAGAAATTATCCACCGATGCAGCCATGGGAATCGAGCCCACACTGGGATAGTAATAAAACAAGGCTTTACCCGCTCCGTTACAAAGCTGCTCTTTTAAAACTAGGACCTGCTGAAAATATCTCTGGAGCGTCCAGGATGGCACTGATTATCGCCTATGTGAGGTCCAAAGGTGGATTCCTCAAGTGCCGTTGGAGTTTGGCTGAACCCCTTTGTGATGACTAGAATTCCTCGTATGGTGCGAGGTCAAATGTTGATGATTTTTGATTGGTCAATGTTTGTGGCATTGTTTGTGAACTCCCAGACCCAGGCTGGAAGCACCGTGGAAGAACCCCTAGATCTTATCCGACTCAGTTTGGACGAGAGGATCTACGTCAAGATGAGAAATGACCGTGAGCTTCGTGGCAGATTGAATGTATGAAAATAAATTGCTTATGTTTTTTGATTTGAATGAATGATCGTTTTAAGGCCATTTTCCCGCTAGAGCAGGGGTTAGCCTTGCGGGCCCCATGACAATCATGGTTCCCTGTTTGAGGCAATGTTTTTATGGCCGGATGCCCTTCCTGACACCAACCCTTGGTCACGCTCTTACGATGCACAGGGATACGGTGTACCTATTGTTACGTGGTCCTCCCGGTGACTACCTGGTCTCGGTGACCCCCGGACCGTGAGAGGAACTCCGCCAGAAAGATCTATTATTTATGCTCTTTCGTAACGCATAAATCTGAATTCCAATCAATAAGAAACCCCACACCAAGGATCCGGAATAATCAATGATATATTCCCCGAGCAATCAACAACCATCCACAATCAGCAATCAATAGTACAAAGATGTAAACTCATCTATAATAACTCTTAGATGGCCATCTTATACATTCCTCACGTGAGCCCCACTCCCGACTCCCTCCATGGTCAATGTCTTTCTCAATGTCTCCGTACTCCGGTAGTTCGATCTCCGCACGTGGGCGGTTGAACGGACCCTTCCTGACATGCTTTCACCGGGCACGTCCCGTACCGGGAACATCGGCTGCAGCGCGCACCTCCTGGCCAAGCAAAGCGGGTACAGCAAAGCAGGCAAAGCAACACGCGGCTTGCCCAGCGCGCGCGGCCCAAGGTGCGACCTGTACGTGGCCTTGTAGACGATGAGGCGAACTGTGCCAGCTGCTTGGTTCCGTGCACGAACCCACGGCGACTTGACGTGTCAAAGGGTAGTTACACGTCCCGGTAACTCCTCTCGCCAGACGGGCTTTTACACGCCGATTCTGTTACGTTGCTCAATCGATACCGCTCGCGTCCGAGCTCGGCGAGGAAGAAGAAGAATCCTCGCTTCTCCAGGACCTCGTGTCTTTTCTTCTTCCGTTTCCGGTCTCCTTTTTCCCAGAAGGGCTCCTGACCCTTTAATCACAACAACCTTTAATCGAGTCCACATTGATAAGCAAAGACCTGAATAGTAATTCACATACATTCACATAAATATTGTTACGGACACGGCTTAAGATGTTGCTTGACCGAGCGGAATGGCCGCCGTGTTCGCACAGTTTACCCGATTACCCCCAACTCACCCGATTCCACTCGAACGTTGGCCAAATCGCGCTACGCTAAATCAATGATGGAAAGGACACAACGACTGGGATAAATGAAACGACGCAAGGGGTACAGTTCTCAAGACCTCCGGAGGAGGATATAATTAGTGGTGGAGAAAAGGGGTAGATTACAAGGTAGAGTAAGGTAAAAGACAGAAGAGATAGGCACTTAGATACAATCTTATCTATCCCAGACAGACCACAGACAAACGGAACAAGACTGACTTACACAGGGATTGATGGCAGGGAAGGACAGGCAGTCGATAGCACAAGGTGCACCTTGGCTCAGGGACAGGATAAAGCACGGTCCAGTCCAGAGATGCGGGGAGGTGTCACAGCGCTCGGAGGTGGCGTCCTTCTCTCTCCAAGCTCAGCGCGCATCTGACGTCACCTCCCTCTTCCTGCGCATGCTCAGCGGGGAGTCACACGCCCTCGGCTCGTTGGCTCCGCCCCAGATGGGACCGGTCCGCCGCTTCTATTGGGTGCGGGGGTTACCGGGCTCTGCCCTTGACGAGGAGCTGACAGCGAGCCCCTACTTGGTAACCCCGTCGAGCACATGTTCGATGGCGGCTCGTTGGAAAGGCCTGGTGCCCTCCCAACACCCCCTACCAACCAAGCCGGAGTGAGGACGCGCACTCCCCGCGCCGCCGCCGTTGTTGTTGTTGTTGTTGTTGTTGTTGTTGTTGCTGAACCGTGAGGAAGAGCTGCGGGGAGGTATTGGGAGGTCCTAAACTTCCTAACGGTGCCATACAATCACATTCTGGTGCAACGAAGAGTCAGAATTAATGGAAACGAGTCCTTAACTGACATAGACTAAGAATAACTAGCAAGATGTCCTATAGTTGTCTACGTGAGATGCGGTGGACCTGGATGCGACATTTAATGGGGGAAATAGGGGGAGGTCGGGTCTACAGAGTGTTGTTTACAGAAAATGGGACTAGGGAATGGGGGATTGGGGATAGTTGGGAAGTATGGAGGAAATAGGGGAATATTTACAAGCGGATATGGATGGATCCAATATCCCATATCTGCAACAATATGTAACACTATTCTAAATCGGGGTACACACTGGGATCATTCATCCCAGCAAGCTGGTACTCAATTTGCCAACCTCGGAAGGATGACAGGCTGAGTCAACCCCCCTGGCATTAATTCAGCGATCGATCGGGATTCAAACCCAGGATCCTAGGATCCCAAGCCGGCACTCTAACCGCTAAGCCAACACCAGGCTATTTGATTTAATATATTATTTTTTGTGCAAATGTACTGAATCGGCCTTCGGCCTTGAAGTTCAAAAAAAATTGTGGCTAATTATATGCCTGCATGATTTCCCAATTCCAACAGATTCTAGCCTGGTTAGTACTTTGATGAGAAACCTCCCAGAAATGAGGGTGCAACATTGATCAGTTGGTAGTATGCTCACCTTTGAGATAAATGGCATCAATCGATTTGTTTCTTCGAGTCCAATTCGATCAAAACTGTTGTTCTGGTGAAATGCTTTGATGAGGCTGCTGCATCTTGGAGCATAACGTTGTATGGAAGGTGGTGTAAAACCAGCTGCTTCATCTCTATTTGGTTCCAGATGTTGAAACATCCTGCGACGTCTCTCAAAGAGTAGGCCAACATGTGTCAGTGCTCTGACTAGATTTCCTGCCTAACGATCAATGGGATGTGTGAATTAATAAATGGATGTTGATGTGGATGGTACATTTAATGTGCTAACAATGGGGTTCGTATATAGAAATGGATTCACTTAATGGCTGTGGATATGGCACAGACATGATGGGCCAAATGGCCACCTCTTGCATCTGAGTATCAGTTTGGAAAATAATTTTAAAGCTTATCTACTGGGAATATATAAATAAAGGCTCAATTTTATTTCCCACTGGCAGAGTAACCGCCCTACGGGTGACCTATGCATGCAACATGTTCTGACACACACACACACACACACACACACACACACACACACACACACACACACACACACACACACACACACACACACACACACACACACACACACACACACACACCTTTATTTGGGTGGTATATAGGCAATTGACAGCTCCCTCAGTCGCTCCCGAAAATAAAATAAAACTAGAACAATACTCCGACATCACGACGTCGACCAATATGCCTCCGCCGACATTGTTACATCATTGTAAGTTTGATTTAAATCCATTCAGCTGTTCTCCAGTATCACATTTTACCTGACATGACCTGTGACCTCACCAAAATCACCTCACTCCTCACCTTTGATGCCAAAATATAATCAGTTAATCTTTGCATCATGTGTACTTATACCAAGTTTGTTTAGCATACCATCACTTGTTCACAAGTTGGTGCGGCAACATAATTTTTACTTGACATGACCTTTGACCTCAATGTAGTCGGTTCATCTTTGCATCATAATATATAATTATACCAAATTTGGTGAAAATCCCATGAGTGGTTCACAAGTTAGCTCAGTAACATAATTTTTACCTGACGGGACGTGTGACATTAGACCTTTGACCTCTTGACCTCAATCTAATCGGTTCATCTTTGCATCATTATACATTACTGCACCAAGTTTGACCAAGATCCCTTAAGCCGTTCTCAAGTTATCGCGGTAACAAAAACCTATCACGGACAGAAGGCCGGACGGACAACCTGAAAACATAATGCTTCCGGCGACATGGTCGGTGGAGGCATAAAAATGACCTGGGTTACGTGCATGAGTCAAAACATGCCCACTGGTTGTAATTCAAAACGCCTCACTGCACTGGAAAACGTGGGGACAGGAATACCCTCTCTCCAACCTTGAGGTGGTGCTACGCGATACATTTACGTTGAGAATTTGTACTCCCCTCTCCTCCATCCCCTCTCCCCATCCCCCTCCCCCCTCCGCCTCCCTCCCCCGCCCAATCCCAAGATCATGGGTAAAGATAAAGACACCCCTAAATATTAATTGGAATCATGCTGATACTATGTAACAAGTCTCTGGAGGTCCTGTAATCAGTCCACTAACTGGAGGAGGTGTAGTGCGACATACAAACAAACTCTGGTCTGTGAATTATAGTAAGACTAGCAGAAGTACCCGGCTTTGCTGGGCAGGGGAGGGGAACAGGGGGAGCGGAGGAGAGGGGAGAGGAGGAGGAGGAGGGGAGGGGGGGGGGGGGGGGGAAGGGGACCAGTCAGAAGTGGAAGCTCTTTTACGGAAAATTTATATCTTAAAGGGAAGGGGGGAAAGGGAGGGGAGGGGAGGGGGTAAGGAGAGGGGGAAGGGGAGCAGTCAGAAGTGGAAGCTCTTTTACGGAAAATTTATATCTTAAAGGGGAGGGGGGAAAGGGAGGGGAGGGGGTAAGGAGAGGGGGAAGGGGAGCAGTCAGAAGTGGAAGCTCTTTTACAGAGAATTTATATCTTAAAGGGGAGGGGGCTGGAGGGGAGGGGGGGGGGGCGGTTAGTACTTTTTTTTTTCTCTTTTTTTTAAACTCCAAAAAAACGAACTTTTCTTTTTTCAATATATATATATATATTGCTGAAAACACTCCCAGGCACTCACTGATGAACCTCTGAAAGTTTGATGAAGATCCGTTCAGCCATCTCTGAATAAAACGCGGACACACAGATAACTCATGTTTATATTTATTTATTTATTTATATATATATATATATATATATATATATACGTAGTGTGTTCAAAAAGTATCCGACCTTTATTTTTCGTGCGTAAAAAAAAAAGAAGCTCGGGAGGCGTTGATTGGTGCACGTATGTAGGCGATCCTAATGGGCACGCGTTAATTTTTTCCCACCTCCAGAAGCTGTCATTCGACGGCAGACCGCCGATGAGTGAGGAAATGTAAATGAGCGCCGTCGGATTTTCGTTTTTGACAAAATGACGGAAAAACTTGAACAACGCTACTGCATCAAATTTTGTGTTTCATCAAACTTGCATCAAAACTGCAACTTGGTTTCTGGGTTGTACCCATAAACCCAGGACTCATCGCCAGTGATCACTGTGTTGAGGAAGCTGGGATCGCTGTTCACAGTCTCCAGCATGTCCTGTGCGATCTCCAAACGGAGTTGCTTCTGCTCAATCGTTAGCAGCTTTGGTACGAACTTCGCTGAGATTCTCCTGAAGCCCAAATCCTCCTTCATAATGGAATGAACGGTGTTGAATCTTGCGGATCGTTTCCACTTGGGAATCGCCAAGCTTTACACAAAATTTGATGCAGTAGCGTTGTTCAAGTTTTTCCGTCATTTTGTCAAAAACGAAAATCCGACGGCGCTCACTTACATGTCCTCACTCATCGGCGGTCTGCCGTCGAATGACAGCTTCTGCAGGTGGGAAAAAATTCACGCGTGCGCATTAGGATCGCCTACATACGTGCACCAATCAACGCCTCCCTAGCTTCTTTTTTTTTTACGCACGAAAAATAAAGGTCAGATACTTTTTGAACACAGTAGTATATATATATATCGGGATTTAAATTTAATTCAAAAATTGATCCAGACGTCTATTCTCTTTCAAACCGACAGAGGTAGTTATTTATCACAGCATCTGTAGAATTTTCACCCTTTTACTCGACTCCGTTTCGCTGTTATTTAGTGGAGCAAAAAGTCAACTGAGCTTTATAGATGTTTAGATTATACGGGTATGTGTTGCTAGTATGTTGCATACACCGTATCACGATATGATATCTTCGACAGGACCAGACAATATCTCAAATATCCACCTGAAGAACCTCGGCCATTTAGCCATTAAGGCAAGACCTAATATACAACCTTTTTTTTCTTCTTTTTTTTTTTTTCCATATAAGATCGAGGCTCGTGTCGGAGCTAACATCAATCACAAAAAAAAATGGACACACAAAACATACACTAAAGGGAGTGGGAGACAAGATGTGGAGAGAGAGGGAAGCACACAAGCACAACAGCAGAGAACAGGGACATTGGAAGATCTGTGGGGGGGGGAGGAGGCATGGGAAGGCAGGTGGGGGGGGGGGGGGCTAGAGGGGTGGTGTGGGAGAGGTATAAAAGACATGGACACTGCTAGAACTTCCAGGATTTGAATTAACGGGGGTAGAAGAAAGGTTTTGGATGGGGGAAGATAAGAGATGGTGGTGAACAGCTGTTTTAAAGACCTGGAAAAGAGGAATGGGATTGAAGAGAGTGAGGGAGTTTGTTCCATAGGTGGGAGTAAAGAGGAGTGAAGGTGAGCAGAGAGTCTAGATTTTGGCAATTTCATCAGAAGAGGGTTGCTGGCAGATCTTGTGCGACCTGTAGGAATATTTGGGGGACAGAGCACAGATAGAGCTGGGGGAACCTAGGCCGGATAGGAGTCGGTAGAAGACAGAAAGAACACCGACCAACCTGCCTGCGATGAGTGAGTGAAAGGCTCTCTGAGTTAGCTTCACCACAGGAGATTCCAATGATTCTGGAAGCTTTGGTTTCAACAGCGTGAAGACGAGCCAAGTGTGAGGCAGGAGCACCAGTCCAGAGGGGAGGACAGTGTTCCATTGAGCTGCGGATGAAAGCCTTGTATGTGGTGAGGAGCTCAGGTGTGCCAAGGAAGGACTTCACACGACGGACGATGCCCAGTCGGCGACTGGCTTTGGAGACCAGCTTGGAAAGGTGGTTTTCCCAGGAAAGATCATGGCAGATAGTGAGACCCAAAAGCTTGAGTGACAGAACTTCTTGGAGAGAATTATTCAGAAAGTGGATGGGAGGGTTTTCCAGTTAGTCTTTTCGGAGAGACATATTAAGAGTGTGAGATTTGTCAGGATTGAAAGACATGTTTCACTTGTTTGACCAGTCTGTGATTTTGTTCAGGTCTGCAGAGAGTGAGGAGGCTGCAGACTACCGATCTGAGGGATGAGGAATGGAGCGGCAGAGAGTGAAGTCATCAGCAAAGAGATAGAGAGGATTTTCAAGAGAGTCAGAGAGATCATTTATGAAGACCAAAAAAAGCACAGGGCCCAGAACACTGCCTTGGGGAACTACTGCCTGAACAGGAAGGGGAGATGAGAGAAACCCATTCAGGGCCACACGTTGACTACGACTAGAGAGGAAGTCCGCAAGCCAAGCGTGGAGATTTCCATGGATCCCATAGGAGGAGAGTTTGGTGAGCAGAGCGGGGTGCCAGACAGTATCGAAGGCACGTGATATGTTAAGGGAGACAGCTCTAATTTCCTGTTTGGCATTGAGGACCTCCATCCATTGTTGAGACAGCAGAAGCAGCATGTCCAGAGTAGAGTGCATCGGTCGGACACCAAATTTGATGATCAGAGATCAAGCCATTTGAGAAGAGGAAAGATTTGATATCCGAAGCATTGATGAATTTACATGACTTTGCTGATAATTGGGAGAAGGCTGATTGGTCTGTAGTTGCAAAGATCTGTTTTTGCACCTTTTTGTGTAAAGCGGTGATGTTGGCTGATTTCCAAGGTGATGGCAGATGACCTTGAGCAAAAGAGAGGGTGAAGAGAACAGAGAGAGGGAGTAAAAGAGTGGTGGAGCAGGATTTTAGGACCCGTGGGCTGATGCCGTCAGGTCCAGTTGCAGAATCAGAGTCGAGGGCTGACACAAACTTTCCCACCTTGTCAGTAGGAAAGGACACAGAGTCCAGGAACAGCTGGGTGCGACTGGGTTCGGTGGGTACAGAGAGTGATGGGTTTGGGACGCAAGATTTAGAGGCGCAAACAGAGTTGAGGCATTCAGCCTTTTCACGTGCGGAGTCAGCTGTGTAGCCGTTTGAGGTAAGCGAGGGGATGGAGGAGGAAACAAACACCAGAAGCGGATTTGACCAGACGCCACCAGGATTTGGAAGAGGGAGACAGATAAGAGAGTTCGGTTTTGAGAGTGGAGAGATGTTGTTTCCTGGCTCTCCTGAGGGTGGACACACACTTGTTTCGGGCTTTGTGAAAGTAAATGAGATTTCCTTCCATTGGATTTGCTTTCCAGGAGGCGAAGGCAAGTTGTTTCTGGGCATCTGCCTCACCACAAGATTCCGTGTACCATGGACGGGAGGAAGGGTATGACAACTGAAGGCGAGATGGGATAAATCTGTGCATGAGAGAGAGAGCAATTTACTTTGGAAGAATTCCCAGGATGAGTTGATGTCAGAGGCGGTAGAGATGGGAGACCAGTCCAGATGATTGATGGCTGCTTGAAGACTTGTGTGTTGAATTGTTTGTTGAATTGTGTTTGGTTTTTAACTGGTGAGGATTTTTTGGGAATGTGCTTATGTATCTGACAGGCATACGACCAGCACTTAAACATGATCCTTGGGGATGTGGAAGAGACCGTGACAACAGTTGAGATTGATGAAGAAACCTATGAAGAGATATACAAGGTATCGATTTGACTGAGTATTTCTGTGCCTTTGTTTTCTCATCATAATTTTATTTAACAACCAAACAGGTATTTAAAAATTAGTCAAATTGATGACTTTGCTATAAAATTTTACAAAGGTCTTGGAGGGTTTATAAAGCAAGCAGAACGTGACTTTTTGTAACTCGATAAAGCACGGCAGTTAGCAGGCACTATAATTTTGGTAAACATAGACACGAGACTGTAGACACATTAGACGTGACTGTTGAATCAGGCACAAGACCATAATTGGGGGAAAAAAGTGTGCATGTGTGATCGACTGTGTGAGCAATCAATATTCAATCATTGATTGACAAGACTAAAAACATTCTGCATCGGTAAAAAAATTAATTCACTAAAAAAAAAAAGAAGTTCATATAAAATAAATGAAATGAAATTAAATTATTAATTATTATTAATTAAATTAAATAAAAAATAAAATTCATTTTTAAAAAAAGTGTGCGTGTGTGATCGACTGTGAGCAATCAATATTCACTCATTCATTGGTCGCAACACTAAAAACATTCTACATGGGGGTCACTTCTACCATGAATGTTTTGTCTCAATCAGACATGTGGTTGCTGAGAAAAATGAGGTTTAGCCCGTACTGTCGGATGGATGGATGGATGGATGGACGGATGGACGGATGGACGGACGGGCGGACAACCCAAAAACATAATGCGTCCGGCCACCTTCGGGGGTGGAGGCATTCAAAATGTACACTCTGCATATGTGTGGGTAGGGGAGCACATTTGTGACGTTTCGTGTTGATCGGATCTGGTTCATTTTTCTATCCAAGATGGCTGCCAAACCACGTGACCTACGACATCATCATATTCAAACTATATAGCAACAATGGTGTTAGATGGTATTTGCAAAATTTTGCATCAATAGGTTAAGCAGTTTCAGAGATATATTTCTTTTATATTTTCCTTCAATCCAATATGACTGCCACACCATGTGACAAATGAAGTTTTCGTGGTCAGATTTTAATCGCCATGCTTAGTCAATGACATGTAAAGTTTCGAGTCCATCGATTTGGTGGTTTGGGAAAAGATGTTTTTTTAGGATTTCAGGTTAAATCCAATATGGCTGCCAAACCATGTGAACTATGATGTCATAAATTTAATATTTAAGTACAAATGTGTCATAGATAATGTGCATGCAATTTCAGATTTTTATGACAAGGAATTCAATTAAAACATTTTTTCTCTGGTATACCACTTCACCTATGATGTCATCATTATCATGCTTTTGTTCCCCATTGGGAGTACTTGACAATGTGCCAAGTTTAAAAAATTTCCATTCAGTGGTTTCCGAGAAATAATTGTTTAATTATTTGCATTTAATCCAAGATGGCTGCCATACAACGTGACCTTTGACATCACAATTATTATAACATTCTGCATGGGTGTCACTCCTACCCTGAAAGTTTTGTCTCAAGTGGACATGTGGTTGCTGAGAAAAACGTGGTTTAGCCCGTACGGATGGATGGATGGATGGATGGACGGACGGACAACCCGAAAACCACCTTTGGGGGTGGAGGCATAAAGACAGACAGACAGACAGATAGGGGTGAAAACATAACCTCCATATACCTTTGGTGGTGGAAGTAATAAATAGAAAATACAACGTTCACACTTAATATAAATCTTGTTGTGGCCATGCGATAATCATCATGTTACTGTATTTCGAACTCTTGCTGAACTATTGAACTGTTGTGCTCCTCATCCTCCCTGCAGTCGACAAAACGAAACATCCCGATGCTGTTTGTAAGAGGTGATGGAGTTATACTGGTGGCTCCACCCCTCCGTGTTGCCTGATTGAGAACATTTCCTATTTGTGTGCGAATGCAAAAGAAAATATTCCCACAAAAGCATTCCGATATATCAACAGTCACCCGTGGGTGAGAAGGTGGAGAATAACCTCCAATATAAATGCAAGTTTTTGGTCTTGAAGATGAGGTGTCAATTGGAGGTTTTATAGGGAGAAAAGTGTTTCTATCAATCCCAGTAATGGTTGGGCCAAGTGCACCTGGGACTGAATTATTGGCTGGTTAGCTGCAGCAGCATTTGGCAGTGTCATGAGGAAGTAAACAACCCAGCTAACTGCACAAGTCTCACATTGTGGTAATTGGTCGCATCCAGGCATGTTGTCCTCTTAAGCAGTCCATCGATCAGTACTGAAGACCAAGCACTGGTTCCAATTTTATGAAAACACAAGTCTCATTTCTGCAGCTGCTGCAATTTATCTGCTTGTTTTTGTTTCCGTTTTATACATTTTTGGAATTGACAAATGGTACACTTGGTTCTTGTTGACATGACAATGTTCTTGATAAAGAATATCGTGTATTATTTTATGGTGTATTATTTTGTCTTGATAAGATGGTGCAAACGTTAGCCTTTCTAATCTGGCATCAATTTTCAGCTTGAACATAAACGGTCAGATCGTGGCTTCACTGGCATGGCGTTGCAATGCAAAATGTGCCGTCCCTCTGAAGAACCTTCAATTGGCGACCTCCCTGCTCTCATCCCAGTCACGTTTGCCCCGTTTATTTTGCTTGTTTCCTTCCCGATGAAAGACTCAGTTCGTTTGTATGCAGCACCAGGCTGCAAGGTAGCATCTTTTGCTTCGGACAAAGCTGTGCCACTGATGCGATGCCCTCTTTAGGCTAGGGCAGGCATTTATAATTTGCTGAGGGTGCCGGAGATGACTCGCCTTCTCTTCACGAAGGACAACGTGGGATCATTAACGTCCACTGACTAATGCCGGCAGATGGAACGTCCATTTAACAACCATCCGAGGGACGGCACACACATTGATGAATCGCCCTGCCTGTGAAATACTGGGAGGACAGTTCATAGCTGGGTCGGGATTCAAACCCATGCTGAACAACTTCGAGGTGAGTGTGCGTACCTCTCGGTCATCCTGTCGTTCCCCTTTTACAGTTGTTTTCATATGCAGCCTGTGGCTGCTGGTTGTATCATTTCTCTGGAAGCGCGTTTATGACGCTGATGCAGTGCCCCAATTACCAGTGAACTGGTACTCAATTTGTGGACCTCGGAAAGATGACAGGCCGAGTCAACCCCCCATGGCGTTCAATGATAGACCGGTATTCAAACTCAGGATCCTAGGATCCCAAGCCAGCACCTTAACTGTTAAGCCAATGCCAGGCTCCTTTTACAGTAGCTGATTACCACAAGTGCCAGCATCCTGGCCAAATTTCCAAAAATCCTGCCTTATCCACAGGATGAGGCACATCAAGGGTACAGCCATGTTCCAAACGCTGATGCTATCAATAGCCAGGTGCTGTACAAGACTTGTGTATAATTATTAATTGATTATCAGAAATTGAGCCATTTTTGTACATGAATAGGCAAGAAAATGTCTCGCACTCCCCCGCCCCCACCCCCCCCCAATAATTTTTTTTAGTTGCAATGATTGGTCGAGATACTTGGCATATTCAGAAGTTGTGCTTGCATGCACTAAATGAGTCGTTTCTCTCCCAAAATCCAAACGTACCCGTCCTTTTCTCTTTTGTGTAGAATTGCCTCTGTTCCATCTTGCTCTTGTCCTTCGGCACAGTAGTTTATCATGCCCCTCATTTTATCCCTCATGCCCACCCATTATCCTTTTGCATCCACACTACAAAGTCCTTTATCAACCTACATCTAATGACTAATCTCTGATATATATTTGTCTCCCTTTTCAACTTATTCCCCAACTGTTTATGTTATATTTTCAAATAATCGTTCTGACTTGTGCGTGCGTGCGTGCGTGCGTGCGACAGGCCAAGGACAGCAACACACCTTTTTGGTCAGGATCTGGATAGAATAATTTTTAAGTGATTCTTAACCATTGAGAAGGCCAGAAACGATATATAGCACTGGATCTCACGAAGTTAGGGATGGATTTGGACGAAACTTGGTGGACATGTTGGGGGCGTGTGACCAGGAAGGATTCATTCAATGTCGGTGAAGATCTGAATTCTGACGCAAGAATAAAAAATTTGTGACTTTACCTTATAAAGATGGGGATAAAAACGATATACTGTACTGTATAGCATGATATCTCAAAATGTTGTGGACGAGTTATGACAAAACTAGGTGGAAGAGTTCGTTTGGTGAGAAGAATAAACCATTTGGATTTTGGTTCAGATCCGACCTATCGGTGGGATACAAAACGTAAACTGTTCAGCTTGGCGGAGGTATGTGCCCTTGAGTGCCGTTATTACCCTGCGCTCATGAAGCGAAAAGCAGGGTTAAAGATTCAGGTACATACATGTGCCGTGTGCCTTACGTGTGTGTGCCGTATGTGTTTGCATTTTAAAAACTAGCAACAGTACCCACCTTATGGGCGGGGCTTCAATTGGGAAGCCCAAATGAAAAGGGAAAATATCAGAAATTGAAGGCTTTTTTTAATTTTAAATGATTCCTATAAACATCCGTTGAATCATATCACATGCAAATCATCAAAATCTAAACAGTACATGGCGCCCATTTTGAAAAAAGATTTAATTCTGCAAAACGGAAGCGGCCGCTGCACGTCTTTCTCAGTCGCACGTTTATGTGTGAAGAGTGCGCGCCGAATCTGTAACACGGAAGCGGCCGCTACACCTGTTTCTCAGTCGCATTGCACACGCTGCTGTGTTACTTCGGAGCCGCACGTTTATATAGGAAGAGTTCGTCAGGAGTCTATCTACTCTTCTGGTACGTAGAATAAACTATTTGTAGAATTTCAACAAAAGCCACATCACTGTTCATATCGGTAAATATTATTCCATTGTGTTTGGGAAAATTGGAAAAACAATATAGCCTATTTTGGTCCCAAGAATACCCACCCAAAATATCGTTGCGATCGGGTGAGCCTTTTTTGCGGTGCATTCGAACGGACGGACGGACATTTGGTCAATCATAGTAAGATTCATTTTCTCGGCAACCGTTGGTCCGATTGACACAACATTTTACCATAGAAGCGCCTCCGCCTCTATAATTTTTATATTCATAATTATGACGTCATAGGTCACGTGGTATGGACGCCATCTTGGAAAATCGTTAGACCTCTATTTCCCAAACCACTCAATGGAAAAAATTGAAACATGGCTCGTTGTCAAGTCCTAACCATGGGGAATAAGATATGTTGCTGGTGATGTCATCAGTGCCTTAATTACGACGTCATAATTTGACAAGTACAACGCTTTATCTGATCAGTATGAATACAACAAAAATTCCTCTGCAACTGTTAGTCCAACGCACACCAAATTTTCAGAATGTATGCGGTTCCTGTAGAATTTTTTTTTAAATCATAATTATAACGTCATAGGTCACTCACGTCGTACAGACGCCATCTTGGAAAAAATCGAAAAAAGTTGCACCTCTATCACTGAAACCGCTCCATGGAAAAAATTGAAACATGGCTCATTGTCAAGTACTGCCCTTGGGGAAGAAGATATGTTCATGATGATTTCATCAGTGCCTTCGTTATGACGTCATAATTCGACAAAGTACAACACTTATCCGATCATTGTGAATTTTTTTTTTCTCAGCAACTGTTGGTCTGATGGGCACGAAAATTTCACCATGGGAGCACCTCCTCGTATAATATTTTAATGATAATCATGGCGTCATAGGTCATGTGGTGCAGGTGCCATCTTGGAAAACCCATAAAATGTTGCACCTCTATATCTCCAAAACCGCTGCATGGAAAAAATTGAAACCTGTCTCATTGTGAAGAACTCCATATGGGGAGTAGGGGTTTTAAACGATGACGTCATTGATGCCATAATTATGACGTCATAATTCGACAGGGACAACGCTTAGTCTGATCAGTTTGAAATGTATTGAGCATGATCTATGCAACAATTATAAGAGAGAATATAAATTTTTGATGTCATCGCTCACGTGGTCTCGCAGCCATATTGGATCAAAGAAAAAAAATGTTCAAAAACAGAAGAGTTGGCTCGCAACAAGTTGACTGCGCAGGGTAAGTATTGTTATGTCGGGGGGTAAAGGAATATCTAGAGCCAGGTAGATTTGTATAGGTAACCTGCTTCGACTGTCGCGATAGAGAATCTACCCTGTAATAAGTTCTGTGTTTTAGGCAGTTTGTCGGGATAAGAGTATACCTGTGAACATACAAGGATGTTCATGTGTTAAATAGTGCAGGGACTAAGATAAACCCCTGTGTGTCAGACCTGGAAATCATTCCTTTGTCCTTTATGGCAACGCACTCCTATAAACACTTAGGTCCTTAGTGCACACATGAATTAGTTCCCTTCCCTTACAACGACTGCAGAAAACAGGCAGAAAGCCAGGACGGGGTGCCGCCGATGGGGCCACAGCCAGCCGCACCACCAGCTGGCCGAGCAACCAGCCTCGTGGCAAGGCTGGGAGCCACGCCCCGGAGGACTGTTGATTGGGCAGGGGGAGGGGCGAGCAACACCAGGGTGGGAGGCACTCGGCCAATGAGAGGGCGCCAGCGAAAGGGAACATTGGAGGAGAGTGGGCGCAAGGTGATAAAAGGGCGCGCTGCACGACATTTTAGCAGCTCTTGGGTTCTTCGCTGGTCTCTTGCGCTGCACGTCACTCCTTTGGCTCTTTCTCTTCTGGCCCTCTCCCTTTTTGGCCCGTTCTTCTTCGCTGGTCTCTTGACGCTACACGACATCTGTTGGTCCCTGCACTTGGCTCTTCTTCATGCTGACGGTTTGCTCATGGTGCTTGGAGCAGTGCTCGGTGCTTCTGGAGCTTGGAGTGGTGCACGGACCTCATGGGCGGTCGACAAGGAGCCTGGAGTGGGGCGTTGGCTCAGGCCTGGCGGAGCGCGTGGGCGAAGCAGACGAAGGGTTTCTTCGTGCCAGAGGAGGGATCCGTGTTGGACGACAGACCACAGACAGATAAGGACGCACCACAGAACATTACACGACGAGACATTTCCTTTCGTAATCCATTCCTGTGTGGCGTATTTGAAGTGAGGTGTGTGGGATCCCAATTTAGGACTATTTATTCATCGTCGCGTTTCATTGTCTCGGGTTCCGGAATAAACGTGTTTCTTTTTGTACATTGAATTGGGTTGTCGTTAGTGTTAATTTCCTTGCAGAATTGGAGCTGCCGTCGGTTCGCCATAGGTAAGCGCTGCCACCTCTTCCTCTTCCCATATTCTTTCGGCGGTTGATAGCAAAATCCGTGTTTGATCGTCGCCTCCATTAAAGCCGTTCTGGTCATCCGCGGTCCCTGGTGTTAACCTTGAGGGATTCGCACGACAGTATTCTATGAATACCATCCAATAGTTTATTCTGTTTCGCCAAGTGTCACTGAATGATTTATAGTCTGTCTGTTTGTCACACGATTTTTGTCCAGAGTTTCAAGCAATCGTTCTGAAGTTTTTTGTGGATGTCGGTGACCGGCCAAGGACAACAACGCAACTTTTTGGGCAGAATCCTGATCCGGACACTATAATTTTACGTGATTCTTCACCATTGAGTGACAGGGCCGATATAGCATGGTAGCTCAAAGTTGTGGACGCATTCCGACGAAACTTGGTGAAGAGGTTGGATGTCTGACAAGGACAAATTGATTCTATTTTGGTGAATATCTGAATATGGATTTGGATCTGAGCATTATTTATTTTTAAATGTTTCTTCACCATTGGGAGATAGGGCTAAAACCAACATATAGCAGGATATCTCAAAAAGTTATGGATGGATTTGGACGAAACTTGTTGGAGAGGTGTGTGTGACAAGGAAGAATCGAATCGATTTTGGTGAAGATCCGGATCCGGATCCAGCTGGTATAATTTTTTAAGTGATTCTTCACTATTTTGTGATATGGCTAAAAATGATATATAGCAGGATATCGCAAAAAGTTGTGGACGGATTTGGACGAAACTTGGTGGAGAGGTTGTGTGTGTTAAAAGTACGAATCGTTTCGATGTTGGTGAAGATCTGAATATGGATTCAGCTACAAAAGTTGTTTAATTTTTAAGTGATTCTCCACCATTGAGAGATCGTGTGAAAGCGATATATAACATGATATTTAAAAATGTTATGGACGGGTTATGACTAAACTTGGTGGATGAGTTGGTTAGGTGACAAGAACAAGCCGATTAGATTTTGTTTCAATTCCAAATCCAGATCCGGCCTATCAGTGGGATACAAAACGTAAACTGTTCACCATGCGGAGGTTTGCTGTCTACTGAGTGCCATTCTCGTTAGTTGTAGTATAACATGGAAGCGATTTCCTACAACTAACACATACTATCATATCAATCATAATTACCATCACACTTTTCTGTTGCAATCTGTATTAAGTAATGTATTGGTGTGCACATTGCCACAAATCTCTTGGCACATACAGCATGTAATGGGACAGATTCCGAGAGTACTGTGAACTTGACTTTACCCTAAGAGATCAATGCAAATCTCGTGGATAATCAGTTACACATAAGTAATTTTACTAACTTTCAGCCATTCCCTAAACCCTCAAACTTCCTCTCCCTCTTCATTTACTCCATTACAAAGCGCCAAGTCACGCTAGTAATAATAATAATTAGGTGTCCTCCACAATTACATTGTAGAGGAATACCTTTTGTTTCTGCTAGAGTTTTTCTTCTTATTAGATTTCCTCTACAATTAGATTGATGGAGCCGAAAAGATGGAGCCTTTGCAGAGATCCTGGATCGTTTGAGAACACGAAAGAGATCTGAAAAGTTGTCAGCTGAGGACATACATGCACTATGTCAATCATGGAGACATACATGCACTATGTCAATCATGGAGACATACATGCACTATGTCAATCATGGAGACATACATGCATTATGTCAATCATGGAGACATACATGCACTATGTCAATCATGGAGACATACATGCACTATGTCAATCATGGAGACATACATGCACTATGTCAACGTGAAACTGGTGAAGAGAATGATGCAATCCACATAATTGCTACAAATAAACAAGTAAAGACATATAATATGGAAAAACTTAATTCATCCTGCTCTAATCCTCTTTCTATCGATACAGAAGACTTTTTCAGAGATACCAAATCTGGTAAACTGGTAAAAAGAACAACTCGGTACATCCAACTGTTGAACAGTAATGTCCCAAGAACACTCACACTAGCTGTAGATGCACGTGTCATGTTGACAGAAAACATGAATGTCTCAGATGGGTTGATAAATGGTGTCTTTGGTACTGTCTCATATATCACAAACTACTGGTGTTATGTTGCTGTCGGTCGTTTATGTTGTATTTGACACTGCAAGAGTAGGGGAGAAGTTGTGAAAATAAAAATCCATACCACCATCGTTACCAAGTAAAAGCTCTCCTATCGGTCCTCAGGAAAACAGAGTAACAAACGGTGGTATAAGGCGTCAATTTCCATTAAAACTCAGCTAAAATTCAGCATCAAGCTCACTTTTTTGAAATACCGACTTCTTTCCTGGAAGTCCTAGCAGTGTCAATGTGTTTTACATCTCTCCCACACCCCGCCCCCCAATTCCCATGCTTCCTCCCCAAGCCCTCTCCCTCCCACAGATCTCTCGATGTCCCTGCTCTCCATCTTGTTCTCCTGCTCCCTTTATGATATGTTTTATGTGTCAGTTTGTCTTTTTGTGATCATTGTTAGCTCTTACACGAGCCTCGATCTTGTATAAAAAAGAAGCTATGCCTGCACGATACATAAAATGCAAGGGTTAACATTAAAAGAAGCTGTTGTCTCGCTTAAGAAAATATTTTCTGCTGACCAAGCCGATGTAGCTGTAAGTCGAGTGACAACACTAGAAGGACTTAGAATCCAGGACTTCAAAGAGTCAAGCATTTACTGTGATGAAAAGGTTGCAGCAGCAATGGACACATGGTACCATTTGTCCCCTCACCAGAGATGAATTACCCTGAAGCTGTACCGCTAAGTGGTTGTAAGTTAACCCTTCACAATGTTCAGGGTCTCAAGTGACACATTCAAGACTTAAAGTCTGACGAACGTTTCCTGGATGGAAATTTTATTTGTCTCACAGAAACGTGGCTATCCGGTGATGATCCGCAAGGAATGCCAGAGCTGGATGGGTTTGTCTTTCACCACAAACCGAGGAGCGAGTGCTATGACACATCTGAAGATCTCTTTGCTAACCTGAAGCAACAATGTCATGGTGGTGTCGGCTTATTGTCCCCCGTCGCACAGCGGAGCGAAAGGGGGACTATGGTTTTCCCCTCCGTCCGTGTGTCCCTCCGTCCGTCCGTGTGGGCGTGCGTGTTTACGTGCGTGCGTGCATAAGCGAAAGACCGCATTCGAATTTGGTGTGTGGGTGCAACCCACGTCAAAATCAAAGATGGCCGCCGCCATGTATGTCTGATGCCATGTATGTCTGAACCTTGTGAGATGAATATCTTGAAAAATAAGCGAAGTACCAACTTCTAATTTGGTGTGTGGGTGTATCTCGGCATAAGGAAGAACGCTATTCAAAATTGGGTCGCCACGTCAAAATCCAAGATGGCCGCCTCCATGTATGTCTGAACCTTGTGAGCGAAATTTATCATAGCATGTTTTCTGCGTCTTCCACTTTGTCAACTCACATCACTTCACCGACGGGGGACCTAGGCGTAACGCTTATATTACAAGACAACTCACTGTGAAATTTTTAATCTTCCTGTGACTAACATGGAATGTCTTGCATTCAAAATGCTGATTGTCGTGTTGTAGTTGTGTCGATTTATAGGCTATCGTCGTACAAAATTGACCTTTTAGAAAGAACATGATGTTACTCTTCCACAAACTGGATACATTCCAAAGTGGTTGCATTGTGATGGGCGATTTCAATGAAGACATTTTCAAATCGTCCTCTATTGGCAACATTATGGAAGAAAAAGGTTTTCTTCAATGTGTGAGAGAGTCGACCACACAAAATGGGACCTTAATCGATCATGTATATTTGAGGCGGCTACAAAATGCAAAAGTAGACGTTCTTCCAACATACTACAGTTACCACGAAGCTGTCAGTATTGAGTTGCGAGAATTGTCTGAAGCTGTTGGTCAGCAACCAGCGGCTATGTGGGCATGCGCCCCAATCATGACCAATCAGACATTTTCTTCTGTCATCATCAATTTTCATGAAAATGTTTTAAGTGTTGTCAAATGAATGGGGGGGGGGGGGGGGGGGTGAATACTTCTGCATGTGTATCGATGTTGTCCATGCGTTGTGTCCCAACACCTTGATTTGTCCAATTCTCCCTCAATTTAATTTTTCACTGCTGTGGGTGATGTTTCCCCATGGTTGTTTCTTTTGTTTTGCTGCGTCCTGGTCCGTTCAGTGCTCTCGATCTTTGATCTGCTTCCTTGTATGCATCTTGTATGTATCTTCCTGCATCAAAATCTGCTTCCTTGTATCTCCGAAACACTACCCTGTAATCACCCTCAATGAGTGCACATTTTGATTTGATGCGGTCAACAGATACACCGACGAGAGGCATCAGAAATGAAGCTTATGGACAAGTTTCATCAAAACTGTGTCATTGGTTCATGCTGCAATGACTGAAGTATTTACTGACTCACTCACTGACCTACGGAGACTATTTCATCGAATCCGAATAACCTTATTGAAAATTGAAAATAATTCAGTTAAAATTGAAAATAAACCGGATTAGACTTCAGTGGAGCTGAAAAGAATAAATAGTGTGTGTGTGTGTGTTTGTTTGATACTTTTTTCATGTCTATTAATTAATTACGTACTATTCAAATGTTACTTTTAACCCTTTTGACTGCTGAGACCCCTTGGACCTTGTAAGACCCTTTAACACTTGAGACCCAAAAGTCCCCGAGGACCCAAATCACCCAAAAATGACAAATCACCCAAAAGAACCCAAGAACCTAAAAGACCCTTGATGACCCAAAAGACCCAGATCACCCAAAAAGTCCTTGATGACCCAAAAGTCCCCGAGGACCCAGATGACCAAAAAGTCCCCGAGTACCCAAAAAACCCAGATGAACAAAAAGTCTCCAAAGACCCAAAAGTTCCCGAAGATCCAAAAGTCCCCAATTAAAATTTGGTCCAATGGACCAACAGGCCCCCTAGTTTAATAAATATTTGAACTGACATTTAGTGTTCCTTTCATCTTTGTTTTGGCATACTGCATCGACTGGAGTGGTCAATGGTCAATTAATTGATATTGTTGCGGATCTCCCGAAGCCCGTTCCACGTTACAAAGGGGGGATTAAACCCCTTTTTCCCCTTGGGTCTTCGTGTCCATGAGGCCGAATCGCCACTTCCGCAGCAAGCGTGAAAAAGGGTATCGGGTCGACGCCGCATGTACCTTTAACCCACACTGCCACGAAAGCGGGGACCGGACCTCGCACAAGCCACGCTTAATTGAGTACGCCCAGGCGGTATGCGTATCACGTGACTCATGCCGTTACTTTTATGGAACCCGATTCGAGCGGTTCTATTCGTACCATGCGAGGCCAATTAATGGAAGGGATGGGAACGGTCAAATCAGAGGAAGAACACAATTTATTTACACAATGTCCAATGATTCGCAGAGACACAGAGCAGGCACTTAAACAATGTTAACTTATACCCAGACACAGGGCCCACTCACGCACACGGGGAGAAGAAGAGAAGAAGTTCGCGCGCCAAATGCGCTTTGCCGTCGGTCGTTCGGGGGCAGCTCGCCCGGCATGGCCCTCTGGCGGTCACAGCACGTATGCAGGAGAAGGCAGGCAGGAGGAAATCACGCGTCTGTGGCCCGGAATGGTCATCTTCTCGAACGCGCGATTAATACAGCGCTCCACAGTCCGGACACTACTCTCCACAGTCCGCTACACTACGAGCCCCCATCTCTGGAGGTTCGTTGTCACAGCTCGGCCTCGAAGGGCCGAGCGATCCATGCGGGTGGTTGGTCGCCTGTAGGTGGTGTCCGTCCAGCATTTATGATCCAAGGGGGGAGGGATTGATGGGCCCAGGTTCAGGGCTCCATCCCTGCGCGGGGCCTCGCGGTCCCACGCATGGTGACCCAGCCAGCCATGGTCGGAGCACCGTACCCAACTGGGTGCGCGGCTCCGAAAACTCCTACCTCCCCTTGAACCTCACCGACCGGCCTTGCCGCCATGGCACGGCACCAACCATACAGTGCGGGGGCTGGTACGAATCGTGCATGCCGGTCCTTGTGAGACCGACGCAGCACGGATTCCCTCCAGTCCCTGCAGCACACAACTCACCGGGGGCTCGCGTCTGCTACCCGTCCCAATCGGCGCTACCCCGTTCGGTGTCGATGCTTGAGCCGCGTCCTCACCACTCACGACCCACTCCGCACTCGCACACCTAGGCGCACACACGCCTCCCACACACTCCGTTACACACTCTTCCCGCACACAGTCCGGTGTGCATTCTCCCTCACACTCTGTTATTGCACACTCTGGTTCACACCACCCAGGCACACTCGCACCTTTCACACACTCCGGTGCACATCTTTCTTCCACGCACTCTGCCCTCGCTCACTCCGGTGCACACTCGGCGATCGCACACTTTTTCCACACCCCCATGTGTGCACTCTCCCGTTACACACTCCGTAACACACTCGGCCATCGCACACTCTGGTGCACACTCGGCCCTCGCACACTCCGGTGCACACTCGGCCCTCGCACACTCTACCCACACACTCTCCGGTGTGCATTCTGGTGCACACTTTTCTTCTACACACTCGGCCATCGCACACTCTGGTGCACGCTCTTCTTCCACACCCCCAGGTGCACACTCCCGCTCATACTCCGGTGTGCATTCTCGCTCGAGCTCCGTAACACAATTTTCCTGTGCACTCCGGTGCACACTTTTCCGTAACACACTCGCTCTCCCCACACTCTGGTACGGACTCCCTCTCACCGCACAATGGGCCCATCACGAACGCCCGGGTCTCGCCTTTCCCCCCTGAGCGCGCCGAAAACCCGTTCGCGCCAAACACATTCGCGCCATTTTCGCTACTCACCTCGGAGCCCTCCTTTTCCGCCGGCACCTGCAAACTTTTTATTTCATTAGCAAGCCCGGCATCACGGTGCAAACACAGACTTTGTTCATGCTCCATTTCCTTCTCCCGTGATTTGCTCCCCGATTCTCCCGTCTCTTCCGCCCCAATTGTTTATTTTTCCTCGACGATCGTCGGCGCCCCAAAATTTTGTCTTCCAACTCGACCTTCCTCGGCACCCCCGAAATTTTATTTCCCAATTCAACGATCGTCGGCTCCTCTACACCCCGCGTCGCGACTCCCATAGCCCCGGTCAATTTAGCTGTCCTTCGCTCTCCCACGCTCTCCCGCTCTCCCCACGCGTTCCCCACACCGTGTCACCTCGTCGCGCATAACCGCGACCTTCCCGGTCAACCTGCGCCCAATGTCCTCCCCCGCCTTTTTCATATCCCTCTTTTCCGCTGCCCTCATTTTTTCCATTTCACACCTCGATTCTTTTATTTCGTCACTCAATTTTTCCAATTGACCACCCATTTTGTTTTCCAACCCTTTCATTTCCCGGGTGGATTTATCCCCCTGGGCATCCAATGTTTCCTTCAATTCGCCCTTCATTTCTTTCATGTACGCCATCATTTGCACCACAAGTAGCGGCATGTCCAAACCCGCTGGCACCGCGGCCTCGGCGTCCGCCGCCACGTGCGAGGCGCCGCCATTTTCTTCACCTGCTGCCGCCCCTACTTCAACTTCCTCCTCTACCAACTGCTCCTGTTGGTCCTGGGTCATTAATTCTTCCTTTACTACACCCACCGGCATTTGACTGTCTTGGCCAGCCATGGTACGAATATAAATTTTGATTTTACAAACTAAATTTCATCCACTCGTAATTTTGAGTGCATGAAGCGCACTCTCGGTCCAATTATCCCACTCCTAGACACCAATTTGTTGCGGCCAATTTGTCCAAATTGGTGTCCAAATTTTTTTTTTCAGGGTTCAAATTCCACTCCTGACTACCAATTTGTTGCGGATCTTGCGGATTTCGCTTTCACGAGCCTCGATCTTGTATACAAAAAAAAAAAAAAAAAAAAAATCTCCCGAAGCCCGTTCCACGTTACAAAGAGGGATTTAAAACCCCTTTTTCCACTTGGGTCTTCGTGTCCACGAGGCCGAATCACCACTTCCGCAGCAAGCGTGAAAAAGGGTATCGGGTCGATGCCGCACGTACCTTTAACCCACGCTGCCACGAAAGCGTGGACCGGACCTCGCACAAGCCACGCTTAATCGAGTATGCCCGAGCGGTATGTGTATCACGTGACTCGTGCTGTTACTTTTATGGAACCTGATTTGAGCGGTTCTATTCGTACCATGCGAGGCCAATTAATGGAAGGGACGGGAACGGTCAAATCAGAGGAAGAACTCAATTTATTTACACAATGTAGAATGATTCACAGAGACACAGCAGACACTTAAACAATGTTAACATTCTCCAGACACAGGACCCACTCGCGCACACGTGGAGAAGAAGAGAAGAAGTTCGCGCGCCAAACGCGCTTTGCCGTCGGTCGCTCCGGGGCAGCTCACCCGGCGTGGCCCTCTGGTGGTCACGGCACGTATGCAGGAGAAGGCAGGCAGGAGGAAATCGCACGTCTGTGTCCCAGAATGGTCGTCTTCTCGAACGCGCGATTAATACAGCGCAGGGCGCAAGGCACGGGGCAAGTTCGTGTACCGCGCAGCTTATTTGGGTGATCAAGTCCAACACTCCGACTCTGAACGGAACTCCAACTCATGGGTTGCGCGACTCTTAACTCATCTCAACTGCCTGTGCACACGACTGACTCAATCAATGCCTTCCCTGAACTCACTCTCACAGGGGTTCCGACTCAACTCTCAGGGGCTCCGACTCGAACTGAGATGACGCACAACTCTCAACTCCAACTGAGGTGGGGGGGCTCGGAGCAGGGGTTTATGGATCCGCCCTGGCCTTACTCGAATGTTCCAAGCCCCACCTCTCATCGCCGTGCTTAGCCTCTCCCCTCGAGTTCTGATTGGCGGCTCATTGCTTTCCAGCCACTCCCTCCTGCAGCGCCTCCCTTCGGCCTCGCCAGACTTGTTCAGGCCTGCCACGTGGCATGCTAGCGCCAAAAGACCGCCCTACTCACGGGCCTGCTCAACGCAAAACTAACACGGGAAAGGAATACGCTTACATTCACGAAGAAATAACAACTATCGTGAGGCTACATATTGTGGTGCGTCTACCGACGAGGGGGGAATTATCCTTTATTCCAAAACCACAACAATATTTAAATATAAAGATCCTAGTTTCCTTATGTCTATGCCCTATTAATATTACCTATGGCTACTGAAGTTGGGGATTTGGGAAATGGAGGTGGAAGCAGAGGGTGGAGGGGGAACAATTTTGTGATATTAAAAAAAAACAATTATGCCAGACAATCTCAGTACGCCACTCGTGAGCACATCTATAAAGTTTGTACTACAACATTTATAAATCAGAAGTAGAGCATCATCTACTCAAATATTATAATAATTATTCAGATGGTGTATTTCTCAGCTGGGCCTCTCTCAATGGCAATGATTGGAGTTTTACTTGGTACAGAAACCTTTGATGTCATTTGTTTCTCCAGTTCATTTATACAGTTAAATATTCACATATACTCTCTGAGAGCGTGTTCTCTAGTGCTCAATGGACGACATCGTAGTTTGGCAATCTTCGCCCTTCCCCACGCCTGCTCGATCAACCCTGAACCTTGATATGCGCATGCACAGATAAGAAAGTGTGTCACGTGTACAGTGTGTTTGACTAACGTCTTTCTGATGATATATAGTGAGTGTATTTTTGTCTGGCAAGAATCTACTCAACCATTACCGAGGTCTTCTGATTTCTCAGAACCAGGATTTGGATACAACAGATAAATACTTATGTCTTGTCTTGATAAAGTTCTTCATTGAAGTTAATTTTACAAAACTATTATCAGAGAGTGTGCTGGCACTGTCGACTCTACGTACTAACGTAGGGATGATGTGGATAAAAAATGCCGGCCCCACCCACTGATACAAAACGAAAGTTGGAGTACCTTTTCGTACTCTCGTAGTAGTTTATCGAGGACACTTGCAGTTCTAGTGTATAATAAGTTTTATTGACACCAAGTAAACAAAACAGTAAAAACCACGAGTGTCTTTCACGTCCGGCCGTGTATAAATAAATTCCTTTGAGAGGCTCCGCCCCTCCCCTCTGTCCCCGCCCTATTGGTTAGAGGGAAACCACACCAGTTATTTTGGCCATTTCTAAGTGCAGGTCCTTGTGTGGCCTGAGGCTGGATGAACACATTACTCTTTCAGAAACGAGCAATAAGACAGAGCTGCAAGATACAGTCAGGGTTATGTAAGACAATATAGGAACACGTGCAGTGTTCGACTTTGCTGACTAAGATATCTTGGCACTTTTGCTCCAAGATTGGGTATCCTCTGAGTACCACATACCATTGTGTTATTCCACATTGTAAAAAATTACAGAAACAAGTGAATAAAAAATTTTTATGCTAAATTAAAAAGGCAATGTCGGGATGACAAACTACAGTCTAAAAAAGGTCCTAAAGAAGATATGGATGATGTTGGTTTCGAGAGAAGCTAACAGTATTGCCATCACATAACAATCCCTACATCACTGCCTCCAGACTATTGTCTAGGGTAGGCCTAGCTAAAAGTATTAGAAGCTCCTATATTTCATTTCTGCACAAGTATAAAAAGCTCCTCTATATAATTTCAGGGACTTCTTGCTGCTTCAGTTGTCTTTCCTACTTTTCTTTTTTATCAACTTAGAGTAACCAATCACAAATGGAGATAATTATAGAATGCTGTTATTGGAGATGTCATGCAGTTTGTAGGAAGTTGATGATCATGTGCTGATATTATAACATTGTACTCAGGCTGCTAATTTGTACAGTCTCATTATGTGGCTGCACGACAGGAGTAATACTGTGGTAACCAGTGAAATGTTTGTAGAAGCTTGAAGCAATAATTGATGAAGCGTAAATGAGGTTAAATGTTATATATAGATATGGAGAACACATTAAAAAATTGACTTTTTTTTTTTAGCTGTCACTTGTGGTTTGGTTCAAGTACAAAGCGGACGTGGATTGGCTTTGCATTTTGAGATGCTTTCTAGTTTATCCATGATCGCCGTTAGTAGTTCTTCTTTTGTACCCAGGATTCTTTCAGATGGTGTTTTTTTTCATTGCATATAGACCTAAAAGATTTTTTTATGGCCATCTGGAAGCTTTACACGTGCTCCAACTATCATGCCATTTGTAATGAATTTCCACTCGATAGTCCAACATATCTCTGCCCAAACTAAGTTGAGGCAAAACTAATCGCACTCGAAAAAAACAAAACAAAGACTCAAGCTCGACCAAGGCAGATCGTACACAGAATCAAAATTAACGGATCTTTCTGCACAGTCGTACGTGTGAGCCTTTCTAAATAGCTGCTGCGTATCCTCAATCGACTCACGAGCTCTTGAAATGTTCTCAGTATGGCTTGCATATAAAACAGATGAACACCTCTGTTTTTAAGCTCGAAACAACTGCAGAGTATATCGTTATGGTCGTCAAAATATATGAAGACAATTTAAGACTTTTGCTGGAGTGCTAGATATGTAAGCCTTGTATTGTGAGAGATGCAATTCTCCATAAAGTATTTGGCAAGATTGCTAATTCTTTCTACATACAGTGCCTTCAGAAAGTATTCACACCCCTCGACTTTTCGCATTCTGTTGTTATAAGCTGAATTTAAAATGGATTAAATTGAGATTTTTTTGTCAATGATCTACACATATTACCCCATAATGGTGTAATGTTTGTTTTATATTTTTTATATAAAATAATTAAAAATGACATACAGAAATATCTAATCTACATAAGTATTCAACCCTGAGTCAATACTTGATAGAAGCTCCTTTGGCAGTGATTACAGCTTCGAGTCTTCTTGGGTATGTATGTATCAGCTTTGCACATCTGGATTTGGGGAGTTTCTCCCATTCTTCCTTGCAGATTTGCTCAAATTCTGTCAAATTGGATGGGGAGCGTTGGTGAACAGCAATCTTCGTCTTTCCACAGATTCTCAATGGGATTCAAATCTGGGCTTTAACTGGGCCACTCAAGGACTTTCACATTCTTGTTCTGAAGCCATTCCAATGTTTGCTGTATGCTTGGGGTGATTGTCATGTTGGAACATCAAGCTTCACCACAGTCCAAGGTCTTTTGCACTGAAGCCGGTTCTCTTCAAGGATTTGCCTGTATTTGGCTCCATTAATTGTTCCCTCTATCCCTACAAGTCTCCAAGTCCCTGCTGCTGAAAAGCATCCCCATAGCATGATGCAGCCACCACCATGCTTCGCAATAAGGATTGTGTTAGATGGGTGATGGATGAGCTTTGCTCAATTTCTGTTGGACTTAGCAAAGGGGTTGAATACGTATTGACTCAAGATATTTCAGCTTTTAATTTTTAATCAACGTGTAAAAAAATTCTGAAAACAAGACCGATGGTCTAACACCTGCATAGCCAGGCTTGGATCTGCTGAGTGGAGGATCTGCTGTCCCACTGTCGTGTGACCAGATACTCAGCATTGATTGGTGAACGTTTGTGAGGGACATCCATCCATTGCCCTCAGGGCTATGCCATAAAAACATGGCTTCCGAACCGCATGACTGATGACCTCACCAATTTTGTTTTTCTCGACCAATTTTTCCTAAGATCATGCTCAAGAAATTTCATACTGATCTCATCAAGCATTGTACTTGTCGATTTATGACGTCATAATGAATGCACCTGTGCCATCATTGACATCTGTTATTCCCCATGGGCAGTACTTTACAATGAGCCACCTTTCAATTTTTTCCATGGATTGGTTTCGGAGATATAAAGGTGAAAAGATTTTGGGTTTTTAAAAGATGGCACTGGTACCACGTGACCTATGACGTAATAATTATCATTGAAAAAATTGTCAATTGGATCAACAGTTTTAGAGAAATCAATTTTGAAGGGAATAAGCCCACAAAATGCCAGCGGAAGAGACATACATACACACATACATACATATATACAGTGGACAGACATCACCCCTGTCATGTGACCAGATCCTCAGCTCTGATTTGTGTACGTTTGAGGGTACATACATACATAGATACATACATACGGACAGACAAACACTGTTCCAGATGGCATTGCCCTATGGGCTATGCTGCAAAAAAATCCACTTTGACATTATGGTATATTATGTGCAGATGAGAGACAAAAAAATCTCAATTTCATCCATTTTAAATTCAGGCTGAAACAAACAACGAAATATGAAAAAAGTCCAGGGGTGTGAATACTTTCTGAAGGCACTGTAAGTCGCAACATGTGGGACCTTCTAAACCTCATTAGCGTTTGCGGCCTTTCGAATATTAAACAAGAAAGAGCAATCGGAGATTGCAGACCCTCACTAGGACTTGTTTTTGGTGTTTTTTAAGGCTTTTGTTTTAAAACAAATATGGCGGCCGAACCACGTGACCGATGATGTCATTATTAATTGGTGGGGGTCACGTGGATAAGAACTACGTGACCACCAATTTATCCCTAGATGACGCTCAAGAAATTCATTTTAATCGGATGAAGTTTTGTACTTGTCAAATTATGAGGTCATAATGGAGGCACCTATGACATCATAATTAACGTGTTATTCCACATGGTGACTTTCTTTTACAACGAGCCGTGTCTCAATTTTTCTATGCAGCGCTTTCAAAGATATAGAGGTGCAAAGTTTTTCGGTTCTTCCAAAATGGCGCCTGTACCACGTAACCTATGACGTCATAATTATCATTAGGAAATTCTGCAGGAGGAGGTGCACCTATGGTGAAAATTTCCTGTCAATCGGACCGACGGTTGCAGAGAAAATCATATTTATTCTGTGCGTACAAACAGGCAGACAGACAAATGGACTCAAATGCAATACCCTCTCCTCTGGTGAAAGTAAAAAGAATCCCACATTCTTTAAAAATGCGATGGAAGGACATCTTTTTCATAACATGATAAAAAGGACCTTTTCATAAGATGACACAAGAAAAAGCCACAACAGAACAACTAATGTCAATCGACTACAATTTCGTTTTGACTTCCAAAGTAATGAAATGAGACTTTGGTAAGGTGTTTCGCTCCCTTTTTATTGCGTCACACTTTGTCGACATGAGAGATCCTGCAATGTCCTTCAAAAGGTGCAGGCCATAGGACGAGCCCCATGGCCACATCCATTGTTTGGTGGGGTGTGTGTGTGTGTGTGTGTGTGTGTGTGTGTGTGTGTGTGTGTGTGTGTGTGTGTGTGTCACAATTGCATAAAACGACAACATAAACAAACGGAAATCCAATTAGAACATTAGAGTCATCAGAAGGAACTTGGATAGGATTCCGGTTTCAGCCACTACTCCACTTCCCTCAAACCCATCCAGGCGCAGCCAAGTGAGCCTTAGATAAAACTTTCTGCAAGAATTCACTTCTCCTTAGACAGATAGCTAAATAGAGAGAGAAACAAATAAAGCAAGAATTAGAATGAATTGATAGAAATGTGACAAAGTAACCAGCAGACAGAATTTGTAATCAATTCCTGACCAGATATGCATTCTTTGGTAAATAAATAGTTTGACAAACTCTGGCAGAGAGTTCACAATTTAATCGATTTATAGTACAAGTACATACTGTGTTACTTTGTGAAAAATACTTAAATTAAATTAAAATCTCCATGGCCTGTTTGTATGTCGACAAGAAGTATAATTCACTTAAGTTTTGTTTGTTTTTCAATCGTAATGTTCACAATTCAATTAAATTCACAAATTTGTGACACCAAAATATTGACGGTATTGATAATTACTAGGGCATGCCCGTACTATATCTATATCTAAAATTATATCCCCCCCCTCTATTTACATGAAATGGTTTGGTCCAAAGCGAACGGCTTGCGAGTACGGTGACAATCCCCCCCCCCCTCTATTTACATGAAATGGTTTGGTCCATTCGCAAAGCCAAAGCGAACGGCAGTTACGATGAATCGCAAAGTAGTTTTAATTAGTTTTAAAACATAGTTTAACGCCAACATAGTTTGCCAACGTGAAATAAATGAATACGCTCTCAAATGTGCCGTCCGAGGCAGAGTCTGTTCGGCACGTTCGGCACACGTGATAGCTCGCTGCTCTCTGATTGGTTGAATCGTTTTTTGGACATAGCTCGGTAACTACTTGTCCGATTAATATGAAACCTTGAAAAGGCACATCCTCGGGTCCCCAGCAATATACCTGGCAAGTTTCAAGTATATCGGACCGGTAGTTGTCGAGAAACAGCGGTCGCATACACACACACACACACACAGACAGAGATTAGTGGAATTATAGATAGATTAGCTCCCTTGCAATGCACGCATGACCCTATGCCATGACCCTAATCTAGAAAATTATAACCAACTGGTGTGACTCGGCACGCTCCGCACGCCTCACCACACGTCGTTTCAGAGGGTTAGGCATCTTTGACCATTTTGGTGTATTTTGGGTCTTCATGGTGTTTTGGGTCTTCAGGGCCATTTTGGTCTTCAGAGTCTTTTGGATCCTCTGGGCCTTTAAGGGTATTTTGGGTCTTTGGGGGTGTTTTGGGTCTTTTGGATCTTCGGGGTCTTTTGGGTCTTCAGGGTCTTTTTGAGCCTCAGGGCCTTCAATGGTATTTTGTGTCTTTGGGGTGTTTTGGGTCTTTGGGGTCTTCAGGGTATTTTGGGTCTTCGGGGCCTTTACCCCTTTGAGTACGGGATTATTTTTTTTGATAAAAAATACCCCCGGTACGGTATTGATTTGGCATTACGGGAATGCAACCAAGTACTGACGATCTATTTATAGGTATAGTCGATGACGTGTAGTAACGTCATCCATACACAAAAACTTTTTCACGGGTTGCGGCACTGGACGTCATCCGTACTCAAAGGGTAAGGGTCTTTGTGGTCTTTTGAGTGTTTTGAGTCTTCAGGGTGTTTTTGGGGTATTTTGGGTCTTCGGGGTATTTTGGGTCTTCAAGGTCTTTTGGGTCTTCTTGGTCTTCGGAGTATTTTGGGTCTTTAAGGGTCTTTGTAGTCTTCAGGGTGTTTGGGGTATTCGGGGTCTTTGGGGTATTTTGGGTATTTGGGGTGTTTTGGGTCTTCGGGGCCATTTGGGTTTTGAGGGTCTTTTTGAGAGTCTGGGCCTTCAAGAGTATTTTGGGTCTTTGGGGTGTTTTGGGTCTTCGGGATCTTCAGGGTATTTAAGGGTATTTTGGGTCTTCAGTGGTCTTCAGTGGTCTTCAGTGGTCTTGGTGGTCTTAAGGGTCTTGGGGTAATTAAAGGGTCATCAAAGGTCTGAGGGGTCTCAGCAGTCTAAACGTAATTAATAGTGTTAATTAAGAGGGTGTTAATTTTATTTGAAGAAGAAGAAGAAGACGTTTGCGTCGCATATAAACAAACATACACAACGACATAACCATATACGTTTGCTTTATTATTGTAATGAATATACGACGTGAATAATGCTTACGATATAGAGTCATCCCTTGAACACGATCAATGGACTCCCCAATATTCGCTGTGTTCACGGTTTGAATTACGCTGAGGTAATGTGGAGGCGTTTCGTGGATATGAATAAGGCTTACGATATGGTGTCAGTGTACCTAGAGGTAAAATGTCAAGTGTACCATGAAGTGATGTGAACAGTGTCCGAAAGCACGATATGTTCCTGGGTGTCATGAGTTATCCACCGATTGCGTTTCACGTCGCAACCAGTGAGGTCGAAAGAAAACGAAGCGTATCCAGAGGTGTGGGAAAATAACGTTAGGCGGGAGATCAAACCTGAAAATGCTGGAGACCAAACCTGAAAATGCTGGAGACCAAACCTGAAAATGCTGGAGACCAAAGCTGAAAATGCTGGAGACCAAAGCTGAAATTGGAAAAACAAGAAACCCTATTTTACTCCAGGGGTCCCAGGATTACCCACCCAAAATATCGTTGCGATCGTTTCAGCCGTTTTTGCGGCACCTGGGAACGGACGGACAGACAGACAGACGGACATTTGATGAATTATAGTAAGATGATTTCTGTAAAGATGTTAAACCATGATTGACAATATCTTTTTAGATGTTAGGGCAACCAGACTTTTAAGATGTTGTTGCTTTTGCACTTGGTTGGCAAATGAACTGTGACTTTTGGGGAGTTTATGGGTGGGAACTAGTGCGTACTCTGAACCATCATATATCCCGCCTCTTCACCGCCAACCACTCACAGCAGGTGCTTTAACACGGACCAAGAGGACACCATTCAACGTATATGGTACTTTTCCACTGGCAGTGAAATTCTTGGGGTTACGGGTGGGGTTGGATAAAGGCAGCAGAAATAACCTGCCTTTTGCATTCTCGGCGATCATACATCTCAAGTTCTCCCTCTTTTGCACGGCCTAGCAAACTCAACTCGGGCAGGGTTCCTCGTCGTGCGGTGAAGTGCCTCCGACAAGAGCTCAGCCTTCATCGCGCAATATTTCAATCGGTGAAAGTTTGCAGTTGAGCGATGACTCCCGAGAAACCTCCCACGGAGAATTCTCAAGCGCTTGAGACGCTCAACTCGCTTGAACCAATGTCTGGGGAAACGACGCAACCCGACGGGAAGGAACAGTGGAGCAGTCGTTTGGATTTCGTCCTTTCTGTGGCCGGAGGGTTCATCGGACTCGGCAATGTGTGGAGGTTCCCCTACCTGTGCTACAAGAATGGTGGTGGTGCGTGCGCAAGTGCTCGCGTCCGGTACACGTGCGCTCTAAAAATTGTGTGTCCCATTTAAATTATTATGTAGAACATTGCGACACCTAAATATTGATGATATTGATTGTGTTCGCCCCTTTCCAATGTATACGTGACCCTTCTCCTTTACTTGTAAGGCTCACTAACAAATCTAGAGAATTATAATCAACAATTACAGTGAAGATGTTGAACCATGGTTAGCAATAACTTTGGTTATTTGTTAGCCATAATAGGGCAACCAAACTTTTAAAGAATGTTTTTGCTGCTTTTACAAGTGGTTGGCAAGTGACTTTTGAGGAGTTCGGAGGCGGGTGCGGGTGGTGGTGCATACTCGGAACCATCATATATCCAACTTCGTGACCTTAAAAACTTTAACTTAACCAAAACTTTAAAAAAAAACTTAACCAAAACTTACCTAACTTAACAAAAAACTTCCTAACCACCAAAAAAATCATTTCTGATGTGTGCGAGTTTCGCTGAGATTATTCCTTTTCCCGCAGTATGTTTGTGGCTCATTCTGATGGAACTATGATTATATATTTTTAAGTATTTGATGTTATAAAAAAATTTTTCCCACTTGAACAGCGGATCCAATCTAAACGATTCTCTGGCAATCCGAGTATGCGATAAAATTGAGAACACATTCGAGTCCAAAGGTTGCGAATCGTAGCATTTGCATGGAGCAATAATATATCATGTTAATTATATCTATAAATTTAATTGTATAAACTAAATGGATAATTGACAGAAATGCCACCATAATGTGCTGAAAAGGCAATGAAAGTTGGGATGACTCACAAAGATGCACTCATCTTCTTATTCTATTGCACCTCCTTTCCAGGGACAGCCCATGCACATCTCCTCTCTGCGGGAGGTCTGCCCGGGAAAGGAGGAGGCAGAACCTCTGTTAGGCCCCACAAATAGGGGCCTCCCACATCAGCTTTCTTTAAAGTCCAGTAGTGCAACATAGACGTTTCCAATACATCGGCACCATTGTTACGGATCGCGGATTAGATGTTATTTACCGAGTGGTGGTATTGCCGCGACCTAACAGTTCCCCCGATTCTTCCCCAACTCACCCGATTCCACCCGAACGTTGGCCAAATCGCGCTACGCTAAATCAATGATTGGAAAGGACACAACGACTGGGATAAATGAAACGACGCCAGGGGTACAGTTCTCAAGACCTCCGGAGGAGGATATAATTACAGTGGGGGAGAAAAGGGGTAGATTACAAGGTAGTGAGGTAAAGACACAGAAGAGATAGGCAATTAGATACAATCTTATCTTATCCCAGACAGACCACAGACACACGGAACAAGGCTGACTTACACAGGGATTGATGGCAGGAAGGGACAGGCAGTCGATAGCACAAGGTGCACCTTGGCTCGGGGACAGGATCAAGCACGGTCCAAGAGATGCAGGGAGGCCTCACAGCGCTCGGAGGTGGTGTCTTTCTTTCTCCAAGCTCAGCGTGCATCTGACGTCACCTCCCTCTTCCTGCGCATGCTCAGCGGGGAGTGACACGCCCTCGGCTGGTTGGCTCCGCCCCAGATGGGCCGGTCCGCCGCTTCCATTGGGTGCGGGGGTTACCGGGCTCCGCCTTTGACGAGGAGCTGACAGGGAGCCCCTATTTGGTAACCCCGTCGAGCACATGTTCGATGGCGGCTCGCTGGGAAGGCCTCATGCCCTCCCAACACCCCCTACCAACCAAGCCGGAGTGAGGACGCGCACTCCCTGTGCACGCCGCCGCCGTTGCTGTTGTTGTTGTTGTTGTTGTTTCTGAACCGTGAGGAAGAGCTGCGGGGAGGTATTGGGAGGTCCTAAACTTCCTAACGGTGCCATACAATCACATTCTGGTGCAACGAAGGGTCAGAATTAATGGAAACGAATCCTTAACTGACATAGACTAAGAATAACTAGCAAGATGTCCTATAGTTGTCTACGTGAGATGCGGTGGACCTGGATGCGACATTTAATGGGGGGAAATAGGGGGAGGTCGGGTCTACAGAGTGTTGTTTACAGAAAATGGGACTAGGGAATGGGGGATTGGGGATAGTTGGGAAGTATTGAGGAAATAGGGGAATATTTACAAGCGGATATGGATGGATGCAAATCCCATATCCGCAACATTGCACCCTTCTCTACCTCGGGGCGTCCCGACCCGATAAATTTTTACCTACGTTAGTGTGGCACTCAGATGTAGTTCCCTCTACTATTAACTCAACCCTGAGTGCGACAGTTTTACAGATGTTCACAAATGAGTAAATATGTCCCCCTGCGACGTTGCACCCTTCTCCTAACAGAAACACACCCACAGGATAACCGAATCGCGGAAAGCATCCTCAAACTAAACATACAGCCGGTAGGGAGCATCATTTACACAAGACTACACTGATATTTACACTACGATCCAGGACCTGTTCTTTGAGGAACACATGCAGATGTTATGCATAGAGAGAGAGAGCACGCATGCCAGCATCGATACACCAACCCACGAGTGCCCTGTGGCCCTACGGCCTTTAATAATGTGCAGAGCACCCCGTCCAAGCACCAAAAGCACCACCCCATACACACAGTCAGCACCATCCGGTGCACCAATAAAGTGTTCAATAATATATGCACAATCAAGTGTCCATGGTCACCGGTGGTGTCGCAGCCGGCCGATGTTCTGCCGCTGGTCTTGCCTTCATGGAGTGCACTTGGCCTTCTGGCTTCTTTAGAAATAAAGAAAGGCGCCAACCGCGTCCATTTCTAAATTGTGGCCGTCAGGGGGGCCAACTAAAAGTGGTTCACCTCTATGGCATAGGTGCCACGTTGACCCAGAGGTCCATCCACGGGTGGTGCTTGACCGCAAAAGAACTGCGGTCCATTGTGGGCGGCCACAAAAATTGCGGTCCATATGGTGTATCGATCCAGGCAGCAAGCAGCGGAAGTACAGGCCCACAACTGCGGAGCCAGCACCTCTCTCTCCTCTCTCTCTGCCCCAAAGCCAGATCCTCGGAGGTGGGAGACAAAAGAAGACAAGTGAGTAAGGTGGTAAGGGCGCAAAAGTGCACGCAATTCAAGGTAATGCACACTGGGGGCACATGGGAACCAGGTGAGACGGGTACGTTCCTACCGTACGCCCCCCCCCCCCCCACCAGGTAACCTACATTGCCCCTCCCTTACCCCTTACTGTATCCACAAAACACAACACTACCCATAAACATCTACTTTACACATCAACAAACGTCCCTACTGTCTTCCCCGTTCCTCCCATAAACCAAATTCGTCTTCTCTCCCTCCTAACCAATCAAATTTGCCATTTCCAACTCTCATCAAAATTTGCCATCTCCAACTCAACATCAAAATTTGCCATCACCAATTCATCATCAGTCCCTCCTAAGGAGGGAGAGATGGAATCACCCCAATGTCTCATCCACGTCGTGATGCGTCTCACAAATTCACACAGCAATTCTCCTTTCCTGCAACACAGAACAAAGGAACACAGGTGTAGAGTCATCATCATCACCTCAGGTAAGTGGCTGCGTATGGTGCGACGGGTTCATCAATCCTAACTATTTCCTAAATGACTTTAACAACTTTACATTACCCGGGGTCTTTCTCCTGCCAAACCATTGGCCCACTTACACTATGGGTTCTAACAACCAATTCCCATTGACCAAACTGTGGTGCTTCTCAAGTTGGGGTCTCACTCCCCCGATTAATCACTCGGTGCCCCCGCACAATTTCGGTGGCTGGGTCGTGTGATGCTCCTAGCTTGTCCGCCCACCTGCACACCTCCACCACTGTTGTTGCCTACCGAGCTCACCTGCTCCTCACCCTAACCTAACTAACTGGGGAAGGCCCTCTCGCACTCTCACCCCCTCAGTGCCCTCTCTGGCACGGCCTGCCCGATCCACACCCGGGATCCTCAGGCACCCACTGACACTAACGGCTCCCAGAGCCCACCTGCGGCCTCACCTGGCCGACATCTAACAGTGGCGGAGTGCCCAACCATTCACACTCATACTAACAGGCCACACGACCAGCCAATTTCACCACACCAATGCACCCATCCACAATACCATTCTGCATCCGCACCACAAATGCCAATATCCAACCACAATTTACCTATACCCTCTACCTAACACTTACACTACCCGCCCCGGGTATTCGTGATGGGGGTCCACTCTTCCCCCATTCACACCTTCGCACCATGCACACCACTCCGTACCACTTACTCCACTCTCTCCACACCACTCATTCTCTGCTCCATATATTCCACACACCTGTACTTGCACACCTGTGCTCTCATACTTGGTGCCGCCTGCACCTTTCTCTCCCCCAAGCGCATTCGCGCTGATCCACAACACTCACTACTCATACACTGCTCCACACACCTGTCCAGTTCTCACACAGCATCATCTCATCTAACTACTCCCCTCTGAAACTTGCGCTTCCCAGTCGTCCCTTTAAACTATTGCGCTCCCTCGTCATTATCATCCACTCTAATCTACCTGCGTCCCCTCTACAGGTATCCTTGTCACTAACTACTCTTAACGTTACCTAATGTCATCTTCTAGGGCCCTACACACAATATCCTAACCCACCCGGGCTAGTTTTCACTGCCATAAACCCCATAAACCTAGTGCTCCTTTGCCCCCCCTCATGGGAAGGGTGGCAGGGATGCCACCCTTACCCACCGGGCCCATCGCTCATCAATCCCCCAGTCCTCTGGCACTAATAAGCCCCCCTTATTCAGAGGTACTGGGTCCCGCCTCGGCATCTAAAGCCGAGGCAATCCACGGGGGCGCCTGCTCGCCGGTGTAAGGCCTTATCCGGTCGGCGTGGATGATCCGAGGGAGGGCTCGTGGCCCCATTTTGATTTTTACTACCACGTCACAGACTTGCGACAGGACGACCCCCGGGCCTTGCCAGGGAGAGGTGAGTTTCGGGCACCTACCCTTCCTCCTCCGGGGATTGAAGAACCAAATCTTCATCCCCGGAGTGTACTGACTCCCCTGGCTCCGGTGGTCGTACCTGCGCTTCATCTTTTCCCCCGCCAGATGGAGTTGGCGGCGGGCGAAGGCATGGACTAGCTCCATGCCTTCCTCTAGGTGACGTGCGTACCCCTCCCTCGGCGGGTTAACCACTGTGTCTGGCACGGGACCGCATAGCAAGTCGGCGGGAGCCCGTAACTCCCGCCCATACATAAGCAACGCTGGACTGCATGCGGTGGCCCCGTGCTGGCTGGTTCGGTAGGCCATGAGCAAATAAGGGAGATGTTCGTCCCAGTCACCCTGATGGGTGGCGGTGAACAGTGCTAGTTGTTGGATTAAAGTTCGGTTGAATCTTTCCACCATCCCGTCAGATTGAGGTCTTAAAGGCGTTGTTCTTGTTTTCCGAATTGACAGGAGACTGCACACATCTTTTAGCAATTTGCTCTCAAAATTTCGTCCCTGGTCGGTGTGCAACTCCTGTGGAATCCCATGCCGGCACACAAATCCTTCCACGAAGGCCTGCGCTACCACCCCTGCTTCTTGGTTGGGGAGGGCGTAGGCCTCCGGCCACTTGGTGAAGTAGTCCATCACAACGAGGATGTACTTATTACCTAGGCGGGTGCGGGGTAGTGGGCCTAGGATATCCATGGCCACCCGCTCTAGGGGGGCCCCCACCTGGTGTAATTGAAGGGGGGCCCTCATCCTCCGTGCTGGTCCCTTTTTGGCAGTACAGGCGTCGCATCTCCGACACCAGTCCTGTATGTCGCGCCCCATATTCACCCAATAAAACCTCCGGCGTACCTGCGATGTCGTCTTTGTCCTGCCCAAATGGCCGCCGGGGCGGGTACCATGCACCTGTTGCAATATATCGGTCTTAAATTTATTTGGGACTACCACCAGCCAGGAAGTTTTATCAGAGGGAACCTCCACCCACTTGCGATACAAGATGTTATCCTTCAATTCCAGGGTTTTCCACTGAGCCCAATATGCCTTGGTCTGTGCCCCGAGGGGGGTGACCTCTTCCCCATTAGGTCTTTGCCCCAATCTCACCCATTCGTGCACCGGCCCCAGTACGGGGTCCTCCCGCTGGGCCGCGCTCCAAGCCAAAGTTCCGAATTCCTCATCTGCGGTTAGTGGCAAAATTGGCCCTCTCACCCGGGTTGCCCAGACGACGAGAATCGGGGCGGAATCGCCCAATTGCTCCCTCTCCTCGTGTCTCGCACAAAATTTACAGTTTTCCCCCAGACAAGGACGCCGAGAGAGTGCGTCCGCATTACCATGGGCCTTCTCGGCCCTATGGGCCACATCAAAATCGTACTGCTGCAACTTTTCCAACCACCTTGCAATTTGGCCCTCCGGTTCCTTGAACCGAAGGAGCCATTGCAAGGAGGAATGGTCAGTTCTAACCAAAAATTTCCGCCCGTACAGGTACGGGTGGAAATGGTTCATGGCAGCCAGCATAGCCAATAACTCTTTGCGAGTGACACAATAATTTCGCTCGGGCCTACTTAAGGCCCGACTATAGTAACCAATCACTCTCTCCACGCCCTCCTGTGTCTGAGACAAAACTGCGCCCAATCCTTCCTGGCTCGCATCCATGTCCAGGGTAAATGCCCCGTTGCTAGTGGGGTAAGCTAGAAGGGGTGCGGATGTTAGACACCCCTTCAATTTTTGGAAGGCCTCGTGGCACTCCTGTGTCCAATTAAATCGCGTCCCCTTCTCCGTAAGCCGGTGGAGGGGACGGGCCAACTCCGCAAATTTCGCCACAAAGCGCCGGTAGTAGGAGCAGAGTCCCAAAAATCCCCGCACCTCCTTGATAGTACGTGGTGCGGGCCACTCCTCTACCGCTTTAATTTTGTCTGGGTCCGTTTTTACCCCCTCGCGGCCGATCACGTGACCTAGATAGGCCACCTCTCTTGCAAACAAAGTGGACTTACTCGGGTTCAGCTTCAACCCTGCCTGTCTGAGGCACCCGAACACCTGGTCCAAATTAGCTACTACCTGGGGGAACGTTTTGGCATGTACTAGGACGTCATCCAGGTACACCAGGCATGATTGCCATGGCATGCCGCCTAGTACATGTTCCATCAATCTTTCAAAGGTGGCGGGGGCGTTACACAAACCAAACGGCATCACAGTAAACTGATACAGTCCCTTACCTGTGGAAAATGCCGTTTTCTCCTTCCCTGCCCTATCCATCTCCACCTGCCAATACCCACTCTTGAGGTCCAAAGTCGAGAACCAATTTGAGCCCGCAACGGCATCGAGGGTGTCATCAATCCTTGGCAGGGGATATGAGTCCTTGAGTGTCACGTTGTTTAGCTGACGATAGTCCACGCAGAACCGCGTGGTCCCATCCTTCTTTTTGACCAGCACAACAGGTGACATCCAAGGACTTCCCGAGGGCTCGATCACGCCTGCGTCGAGCATTTTTTCAACCTGCTCGTCAGCTTCCGCCCTCTTGCTCCAAGGGAGCCGTCGGGCGGCCTGACGAATAGGCCGGGCCTCACCGGTGTGGATCTGATGTTTCACCAGGCCCGTACGTCCAATATCCTCGGTGGACAAGGAGAAGAGGTCCAAATGGGACCCAACCAGTTTGTGTAAGGCCTCCCTCTGGGTACCTCCCAACTCTACGCTACTACGATTTACCATCTCGCAAATGGGATCGGGCCAATTCCTACTTCTTATTGAAGGCTCCCCCCGGGGCCGGCTCGGCTGGACGTTCTCGCCCCTCACTGTCGCGACTTCCTCAACTGGGGTGCAGCCAGCTACCCTCGTGCCCCTTACTATAGTGCGTGGTTCTGTACTCATATTTATTACTCAGACGGCCACTACCGGTCCGTCCGTTTTTACAAGGGTGCGGCCCACGATTAAACCCGGTATGGACTGCACTGCCACCGGTTCGACCAGGCCGCAGGACTCCTGCCATGTTGGGCGAGCTGCCCACCGGGCCGGCACTATCGCCTCGGCCCTTGGGGGAATGGTCACGGCCTCGGAAGCCTCCAGCTCCGCTCTCTCGGCCGTGCTCACTCCCCCTAACGGCAGCTCTTCTACTCCCACCTGCAGGATCCCCCGGCACAAGTCGATTTTACAACCGCTGGCAGTCAACCGGCCCACGATTAAACCCGGTATGAACTGCACTGCCACCGGTTCGACCAGGCCGCAGGACTCCTGCCATGTTGGGCGAGCTGCCCACCGGGCCGGCACTATCGCCTCGGCCCTTGGGGGAATGGTCACGGCCTCGGAAGCCTCCAGCTCCGCTCTCTCGGCCGTGCTCACTCCCCCTAACGGCAGCTCTTCTACTCCCACCTGCAGGATCCCCCGGCACAAGTCGATTTTACAACTGCTGGCAGTCAACAAATCCAACCCTATTAAACATGGGTCGCACACCTCCGCCACCCAAACATCTATCTCCCTCCTTACCGACCCTAACTTGAGGGTCACAGAACCACGCCCTATGATCGGGGCCGTTACCCCGGTAGCAAGTTGCAAACTATAATTTTGCAGGCGCTGGATCTTATCCCAGCCACCTGCGCTCGAATCAAGGACCACAGGGCTGATGATCGTGGCGCTAGCTCCTGTGTCCACTACGGCGTCTACCCCCACGCCGGCAATTTTGCATCTGATTGTCAGGCTACCGGTTCCAATCTGGCCACAATAAATGACCTGTCGCGTCAATGAGGGCTCTCCTCCATCCTCTTCTGCCGAACACCGCCCTACGTGCCCGACACCTTCTAGTTTCCCGGGGTCTGGCGGAGGGGTGTCTGGGGTCGGCTAACCCGCTCCCCCCGGGGCGGAGTTGAGGACCTCAACCGCCGGGGATCATCCCGGCGCGTGGCTCGACAGTGCCGCGCCAGGTGACCCAGACGGTTGCAAGTATAGCACCTCACCTGATAAGGTGCTTGTCTCCGGAATTCCAAATTTCCCCCCCTGAAGGTCCGAATTGGATTACCCGCTCGTGGTCCACCGCGGGCCACCTCCGGGGCCGCCTGCCATGGTCCAGGTCCCGCCAGGCGCTGGTCCACCAGCCTCCGGACCATGCCCGCCAGGTCAGGACTCACGTCGGGGGCGGGCCCCCTAAGGGGTCCGCCCTCCATCGGGGGTCCCACCTGGCGGACCGCCATTGCGTGACGCTCGCTCCCCCGGGCCAGGGGCCTCGCTGCTTCCCAATGGGCTGCAGCGTCAGCCGCCTGGCTCAGAGTCTGCGGGCGCCACATGGCGAGCTGTTGCCGGAGCTCAATATCCGGGAGGGCCTGGATAAAATGGTCCAGCGCCAGGCTTTCCCGGGAATCCGCTGCCATGTTAGCATGTGCGATCCCCACTGCGCGGCGAATGTCGTGGGCAAGTTCCCCGATGGCTTCCTGGGGCTTGCGTTTTCGCAGCGCGAGCTGAGCTTTAACAAGCTCGCTCTGCTGTTCAATGCCGAATCGATTAATTAGGGCGTCGCGGAGGGCTGGCAGGGTGAGAGCACCCGGTGGTAATGCCGTCAGCACCTCCGCCGCCGCGCCGCGCAATGCGGCCACCAGGTGTACTCCACCTTCGTCCTCACCCCAACCGTTGCCCTTACACACACAGTCAAACTGCGCCAGGTACGCGCGTAGATCACTCTTGCCGTCATACGGCGCGAGTGGGACCTTGTGGGACCACCTCGTATGCGAGTCGTTGCCCGCCTGCCGGACCCCGTGCGTCGCCCCTTGCGGGGTCAGCGCGGGGCCGAACCGGCCGGGCCCCCACAGTACATTACCCCCAAGGGGCTCTCGTGCCTCCCCTGTCCCTCTAAAAACTACCCCTGTTGGTGTCGATGCATGGGTCACACTTCCGCAACCCGCTACCCATTCCATCCCACCACAACCTTGCTCACTCACACCTCGCACCTCTCCCATCACCGGACCCTCTCGCTTGCACCCTCGTTCCATACCCTCCGGACCAGCCATACACCTCACTCTTGGCCTCTCACGAACATCCGGGTCTATCTCGACCCCCAAGCTTATTAAATCACCTGGCGCATCATACGCACGACCATATTGGTCACCACTTACACCGGGTCCTCTTTCTCTTCGCTTCTCCTCCATCACCTGCGAATCCCTCATCCGGTTAATGAGCACATCATCACGATCCGAACACAGACTTTGGACCAATTCTTTTACTTCCTCCTTTATCTCTTTCTTATCCTCTCTCCGTCGCTTCTTAATTTCGCTCACCCCTTCTTCCACTTCTTCTAATTTCTGCTTCACCTCCTTCATCTCCTCGTGCGCCCCCTTAAGTTCTTCCTCTAACTCCACCTTATTTTTTTCTATGTGCTCCCGCACCTCCCGCTCTTTAACCTCCATCACCTCTACCACCTTGTTCATTTTCCTCGTCAGGTCCTCATGTACCGTCTGACACTCTTTTTTAATTACCCCTACGTCCTTTTTCATCTCCTTCTGTGTCGATTTTAAACCCTCTATTACCACTGTGTTCTTCTTTACCTGGTCCCCCAACTCCTTTTGTCCCACTGTCAGTTGTTCTACTCCCAGCGTCAACTCCTCTATACCACCTTGCAATTTTAGAGTCCCCTTTCTCACCTCCTTCTCCATGCGCTCCTCACAGTGCCTCACCTCCTCGCGCACTCCTCCGACCTCCTCACTCACACCTCTTCTGATCTCCTCTCCCATCACTTGCATCTCCTGCCCAGATGCCACCCTCATCTGCTCCATTTCCTCCCTGTGAGCATCCAATTTAGTTTCTACCCCCATTCTGACCCCCTCTATCTGCTGCCCCATTTTTTAAACTTCCCTTTCCGCTTGGTCCCTCATGTCCCTCAATTTGCCTTCCATGCTGTTTTCTAACCCCTCTAACCCCTTTTTCATCCCTTCCATTTGATTCTCTTGAGTGGCCATTCTGTTTTCTACCCCCGTTAACCCCTCCTGTATTTCCCCTAATCTATTGTCTAATCCCTCAAATTTGTTTCCTAATCCCTCTATTCTACTCCCTAACCCTCCGATCTGGGCCCCCATGTCCTCCCTCAATTTCTCGCTATTGGACCCCATCCTTTGTTCTAACCGTTGGCTATTGGCCCCCATGTCCTCCCTCAATTTCTCGCTATTGGACCCCATCCTTTGTTCTAACCGTTCGCTATTCTGGGCCATAAGGGCCTTCATTTGTATTAAAAAAAGGTTCAAATCTACCAGCGGCGCTGCTACGGTCGCGGGCGCGGTCGCCGTAGCCATCTGCGAGGCGCCATTTTGCGCGCCCGTAACCTCGTGCGCGAGGCCGCCATTTTGCGAACCTGCCGCCCTCACTGCTTCGCTCTCCTCATGTCCCTCAATTTGGTCCTGGATCGACCCTGCCTCACTCTCCTCTACCGGAACCCAGCCGTCTTGATCTGCCATAGCGCGACTTTCAAAATTCGGGTTTTTTGTAAAACAAAACAATTTCCAACTGCTTGTAATTTTGAGCGCGTTAAGCGCGCTTCGGGCCTCGTATCTCACTCCTCGACACCAATTGTTACGGATCGCGGATTAGATGTTATTTACCGAGCGGTGGTATTGCCGCGACCTAACAGTTCCCCCGATTCTTCCCCAACTCACCCGATTCCACCCGAACGTTGGCCAAATCGCGCTACGCTAAATCAATGATTGGAAAGGACACAACGACTGGGATAAATGAAACGACGCCAGGGGTACAGTTCTCAAGACCTCCGGAGGAGGATATAATTACAGTGGGGGAGAAAAGGGGTAGATTACAAGGTAGTGAGGTAAAGACACAGAAGAGATAGGCACTTAGATACAATCTTATCTTAGCCCAGACAGACCACAGACACACGGAACAAGGCTGACTTACACAGGGATTGATGGCAGGAAGGGACAGGCAGTCGATAGCACAAGGTGCACCTTGGCTCGGGGACAGGATCAAGCACGGTCCAAGAGATGCAGGGAGGCCTCACAGCGCTCGGAGGTGGCGTCTTTCTTTCTCCAAGCTCAGCGCGCATCTGACGTCACCTCCCTCTTCCTGCGCATGCTCAGCGGGGAGTGACACGCCCTCGGCTGGTTGGCTCCGCCTCAGATGGGACCGGTCCGCCGCTTCCATTGGGTGCGGGGGTTACCGGGCTCCGCCCTTGACGAGGAGCTGACAGGGAGCCCCTATTTGGTAACCCCGTCGAGCACATGTTCGATGGCGGCTCGCTGGGAAGGCCTCATGCCCTCCCAACACCCCCTACCAACCAAGCCGGAGTGAGGACGCGCACTCCCTGTGCACGCCGCCGCCGTTGCTGTTGTTGTTGTTGTTTCTGAACCGTGAGGAAGAGCTGCGGGGAGGTATTGGGAGGTCCTAAACTTCCTAACGGTGCCATACAATCACATTCTGGTGCAACGAAGGGTCAGAATTAATGGAAACGAATCCTTAACTGACATAGACTAAGAATAACTAGCAAGATGTCCTATAGTTGTCTACGTGAGATGCGGTGGACCTGGATGCGACATTTAATGGGGGGAAATAGGGGGAGGTCGGGTCTACAGAGTGTTGTTTACAGAAAATGGGACTAGGGAATGGGGGATTGGGGATAGTTGGGAAGTATTGAGGAAATAGGGGAATATTTACAAGCGGATATGGATGGATGCAAATCCCATGTCCGCAACAATATCCTGTTAATTATATCTATAAATTTAATTGTATAAACTAAATGGATAATTGACAGAAATGCCACCATAATGTGCTGAAAAGGCAACGAAAGTTGGGATGACTCACAAAGATGCACTCATCTTCTTATTCTATTGCACCTCCTTTCCAGGGACAGCCCATGCACATCTCCTCTCTGCGGGAGGTCTGCCCGGGAAAGGAGGAGGCAGAACCTCCGTTAGGCCCCACAAATAGGGGCCTCCCACATCAGCTTTCTTTAAAGTCCAGTAGTGCAACATAGACGTTTCCAATAACACTATCCTGCATGCCGACCGGCTGCCAATCACATCAATGATGGGTTTCATCAAAAACATCATGTTGCACTTCACAACCACATGGTGAACCTATCTGTAAATCTCAATTATCAACGAGGCTGAAAAACATAGTGAAACACGTGAAAACCCGACCTTTCGTGGCAGACGTTGTTGTAGTAGTAGTAGAAGTAGTAGTAGTAGTAGTAGTAGTAGTAGTAGTAGTTGTTGTTGTTACCATCCTCGCCTGAGGATAGGGTATTGCATTTGAGTGTGTTTGTTACTTGGCAAAAAAAAATAATACTTTTTTTGCAAGTATGTTGCTCACTCCGGTTTGTGTGTTTGTCTGTCCGCTCACTGATACTTGCCTACAGGTCACAATTTTAAACCGATCTTCACGAAACTTCACCAAATGGTAGAGTTTGTGGTCCGAAAAATCCTATATATATTTTTTGGGGTCAAAAGGTCAACATAGGCCAAAGGTCAACCACTTTTTTCAAATTTCTAAAATTCTCAATTTTAATCTGATTGACTTGAAATTTGAATTGGATATACACATCGGCTAACTGAATTCAACCACCCACTATTTTTGAGATCACCTTAGGCCAAAAGGTCAACATAGGCCAAAGGTCAACCACTTTTTTCGAATTTCTAAAATCCTCAATTTTCATCCGATTGACTTGAAATTTGAATAGGATTTACATATCGGCTAACTTAATTCAACCACCAACTATTTTTGAGATCAGCATAGGCCAAAAGGTCAACATAGGCCAAAGGTGAACAACCATTTCTAAAATCCTCAATTTTCATCCGATTGACTTGAAATTTGAATAGGATTTACATATTTGCGAACTGAATTCAACCACTAACTATTTCTGAGATCAGCATCGGCCAAAAGGTCAACATAGGCCAAAGGTCAACCACTTTTTTCGAATTTCTAAAATCCTCAATTTTCATCCGATTGACTTGAAATTTGAATAGGATTTACATATCGGCTTACTGAATTGAAGCAGCAAATATTTTTGAGATAAGCATAGGCCAAAGGTCAACCTCTTTTTTTCAAAATTCTAAAATCCTCAATTTTAATCCGATTGACTTGAAATTTGAATAGGATTTTCATTTCAACTAACTGAATTCAACCACCAACTATTTTTGAGATCAGCATAGGCCAAAAGGTCAACATAGGCCAAAGGTCAACCACTTTTTTCAAATTTCTAAAATCCTCAATTTTCATTCGATTCACTTGAAATTTGAATGGGATTTACATATCAGAAAACGGATTTCAACCATCAACTATTTTTGAGGTCACCATAGGCCAAAAGTTCAACATAGGCCAATGGTCAACGACAATTTCTAATTTCTAAAATCCTCCATTTTCATCCGATGCACTTGAAATTTGAATAGGATTTACATATCGGCGAACTGAATTCAACCATCAACTATTTTTGAGATCAGCATAGGCCAAAAGGTCAACATAGGCCAAAGGTGAACAACCATTTCTAAAATCCTCAATTTTCATCCGATTGACTTGAAATTTGAATAGGATTTACATATTGGCTAACTGAATGCAACCACCAACTATTTCTGAGATGAGCATAGGCCAAAAGGTCAACATAGGCCAAAGGTCAACCACTTTTTTCGAATTTCTAAAATCCTCAATTTTAATCTGATTGACTTGAAATTTGAATAGGATTTTCATTTCAACGAACTGAATTCAACCACCAACTATTTTTGAGATCAGCATAGGCCAAAAGGTCAACATAGGCCAAAGGTCAACCACTTTTTTCAAATTTCTAAAATCCTCAATTTTCATTCGATTCACTTGAAATTTGAATGGGATTTACACATCAGAAAACGGATTTCAACCATCAACTATTTTTGAGGTCACCATAGGCCAAAAGGTCAACATCGGCCAAAGGTCAACAACCATTTCAAATTTCTAAAATCCTCAATTTTCATCCGATTGACTTGAAATTTGAATAGGATTTACATATCGGCGAACTGAATTCAACCATCAACTATTTTTGAGATCAGCATAGGCCAAAAGGTCAACATAGGCCAAAGGTCAACCACCTTTTTCGAATTTCTAAAATCCTCAATTTTCATCCGATTGACTTGAAATTTGAATAGGATTTACATATCGGCTAACTGAATTCAACCAACAACTATTTTTGAGATCAGCATAGGCCAAAAGGTCAACATAGGCCAAAGGGCAACCACTTTTTCAAATTTCTAAAATCCTCAATTTTCACCCGATTGACTTGAAATTTGAATAGGATTCAAACATCGGCTTACTAAATTCAATCACAAACTATGTTTCAGATCAGCATCGGCCAAAAGGTCAACATAGGCCAAAGGTCAACCACTTTTTTCGAATTTCTAAAATCCTCGATTTTCATCCGATTGACTTTAAATTTGAATGGGATTTACATATCGGCTAACTGAATTCAACCACCAACTATTTCTGAGATCAGCATAGGCCAAAGGTCAACCACTTTTTTCGAATTTTTAAACTCCTCAATTTTCATCCGATTGACTTGACATTTGAATAGGATTTACATATCGGCTAACTTAATTCAACCACCAACTATTTCTGAGATCAGCATAGGCCAAAAGGTCAACATAGGCCAAAGGTCAACCACTTTTTTCGAATTTCTAAAATCCTCAATTTTCATCCGATTGACTTGAAATTTGAATAGGATTTACATATCGGCTTACTGAATTGAACCAGCAACTATTTTTGAGGTCACCATAGGCCAAAAGTTCAACATAGGCCAATGGTCAACAACCATTTCAAATTTCTAAAATCCTCAATTTTCATCCGATTGACTTGAAATTTGAATAGGATTTACATATCGGCGAACTGAATTCAACCATCAACTATTTTTGAGATCAGCATCGGCCAAAAGGTCAACATAGGCCAAAGGTGAACAACCATTTCTAAAATCCTCAATTTTCATCCGATTGACTTGAAATTTGAATAGGATTTACATATCGGCGAACTGAATTCAACCATCAACTATTTTTGAGATCAGCATAGGCCAAAGGTCAACCACTTTTTTCGAATTTCTAAAATCCTCAATTTTCATCCGATTGACTTGAAATTTGAATCGGATTTACATATCGGCTTACTGAATTCAACCAACAACTATTTTTGAGATCAGCATAGGCCAAAAGGTCAACATAGGCCAAAGGTCAACAACAATTTCAAATTTCTAAAATCCTCAATTTTCATCCGATTGACTTGAAATTTGAAAAGGATTTACATGTCAGCTAACTGAATTCAACCACCAATTATTTAAGAGGTCAAAAGGATGCTCTACTGACTGCCATTCTGCTTTGTTCTCTTTTGCCAAGTGTCGCTCTGTGAGTGATTTTTCATTTGTGTGTTTGTCTGTCCGCTCACTTATACTTGCCTGCAGGTCACAATTTTAAACCGATCTTCACGCAACTTCACCAAGTGGTGGAGTTCGTAGTCCGACAAAATCCGATATATTTTTGAGGTTAAAAGGTCAAAAGGTCAACATAGGCCAAAGGTCAACCACTTTTTTCAAATTTCTAAAATCCTCAATTTTCACGCGATTGACTAAATTTGAATAGGATTCACACATCGGCTTACTGAATTCAATCACCAACTATGTTTCAGATCAGCATAGGCCAAAAGGTCAACATAGGCCAAAGGTCAACCACTTTTTTAGAATTCCTAAAATCCTCGATTTTCATCCGATTGAATTTAAATTTGAATAGGATTTACATATCGGCTTACTGAATTCAACCACCAACTATTTCTGAGATCAGCATAGGCCAAAGGTCAACCACTTTTTTCGAATTTCTAAAATCCTCAATTTTCATCCGGTTGACTTGAAATTTGAATAGGATTTACATATCGGCTAACTGAATTCAACCACCAACTATTTCTGAGATCAGCGTAGGCCAAAAGGTCAACATAGGCCAAAGGTCAACCACTTTTTTCGAATTTTTAAAATCCTCCATTTTCATCTGATTGACTTTAAATTTGAATAGGATTTACATATCGGCTAACTTAATTCAACCACCAACTATTTCTGAGATCAGCATAGGCCAAAAGGTCAACATAGGCCAAAGGTCAACCACTTTTTTCGAATTTCTAAAATCCTCAATTTTCATCCGATTGACTTGAAATTTGAATAGGATTTTCATTTCAACTAACTGAATTCAACCGCCAACTATTTTTGAGATCAGCATAGGCCAAAAGGTCAACATAGGCCAAAGGTGAACAACCATTTCTAAAATCCTCAATTTTCATCCGATTGACTTGAAATTTGAATAGGATTTACATATCGGCTTACTGAATTGAACCAGCAACTATTTTTGAGATCAGCATAGGCCAAAGGTCAACCTCTTTTTTTCCAAATTCTAAAATCCTCAATTTTAATCCGATTGACTTGAAATTTGAATAGGATTTTCATTTCAACTAACTGAATTCAACCACCAACTATTTTTGAGATCAGCATAGGCCAAAAGGTCAACATAGGCCAAAGGTCAACCACTTTTTTCAAATTTCTAAAATCCTCAATTTTCATTCGATTCACTTGAAATTTGAATGGGATTTACATATCAGAAAACGGATTTCAACCATCAACTATTTTTGAGGTCACCATAGGCCAAAAGTTCAACATAGGCCAATGGTCAACAACAATTTCTAATTTCAAAAATCCTCAATTTTCATCCGATGCACTTGAAATTTGAATGGGATTTACATATCAGTGAACTGAATTCAAACACCAACTATTTTTGAGATCAGCATAGGCCAAAAGGTCAACATCGGCCAAAGGTCAACAACCATTTCAAATTTCTAAAATCCTCAATTTTCATCCGATTGACTTGAAATTTGAATAGGATTTACATATCGGCGAAATGAATTCAACCATCAACTATTTTTGAGATCAGCATCGGCCAAAAGGTCAACATAGGCCAAAGGTGAACAACCATTTCTAAAATCCTCAATTTTCATCCGATTGACTTGAAATTTGAATAGGATTTACATATTGGCTAACTGAATGCAACCACCAACTATTTCTAAGATCAGCATAGGCCAAAAGGTCAACATTGGCCAAAGGTCAACCACTTTTTTCGAATTTCTAAAAGCCTCAATTTTAATCTGAATGACTTGAAATTTGAATAGGATTTTCATTTCAATGAACTGAATTCAACCACCAACTATATTTGAGATCAGCATAGGCCAAAAGGTCAACATAGGCCAAAGGTAAACCACTTTTTTCAAATTTCTAAAATCCTCAATTTTCATTCGATTCACTTCAAATTTGAATGGGATTTACACATCAGAAAACGGATTTCAACCATCAACTATTTTTGAGGTCACCATACGCCAAAAGGTCAACATCGGCCAAAGGTCAACAACCATTTCAAATTTCTAAAATCCTCAATTTTCATCCGATTGACTTGAAATTTGAATAGGATTTACATATCGGCGAACTGAATTCAACCATCAACTATTTTTGAGATCAGCATAGGCCAAAGGTCAACCACTTTTTTCGAATTTCTAAAATCCTCAATTTTCATCCGATTGACTTGAAATTTGAATAGGATTTACATATCGGCTTACTGAATTCAACCAACAACTATTTTTGAGATCAGCATAGGCCAAAAGGTCAACTTAGGCCAAAGGTCAACAACAATTTCAAATTTCTAAAATCCTCAATTTTAATCTGAATGACTTGAAATTTGAATAGGATTTTCATTTCAATGAACTGAATTCAACCACCAACTATTTTTGAGATCAGCATAGGCCAAAAGGTCAACATAGGCCAAAGGTCAACCACTTTTTTCAAATTTCTAAAATCCTCAATTTTCATTCGATTCACTTCAAATTTGAATGGGATTTACACATCAGAAAACGGATTTCAACCATCAACTATTTTTGAGGTCACCATACGCCAAAAGGTCAACATCGGCCAAAGGTCAACAACCATTTCAAATTTCTAAAATCCTCAATTTTCATCCGATTGACTTGAAATTTGAATAGGATTTACATATCGGCGAACTGAATTCAACCATCAACTATTTTTGAGATCAGCATAGGCCAAAGGTCAACCACTTTTTTCGAATTTCTAAAATCCTCAATTTTCATCCGATTGACTTGAAATTTGAATAGGATTTACATATCGGCTTACTGAATTCAACCAACAACTATTTTTGAGATCAGCATAGGCCAAAAGGTCAACATAGGCCAAAGGTCAACAACAATTTCAAATTTCTAAAATCCTCAATTTTCATCCGATTGACTTGAAATTTGAAAAGGATTTACATGTCGGCTAACTGAATTCAAACACCAACTATTTTTGAGATCACCATCGGCCAAAAGGTCAACATAAGCCAAAGGTCAACCACGGTTTTCAAATATCTAAAAGCCTCAATTTTCATCCGATTGACTTGAAATTTGAATTGGATTTTCATGTCAGCTAACTGAATTCAACCACCAATTATTTAAGAGGTCAAAAGGATGCTCTACTGACTGCCATTCTGCTTTGTTCTCTTTTGCCAAGTGTCGCTCTGTGAGTGATTTTTCATTTGTGTGTTTGTCTGTCCGCTCACTTATACTTGCCTGCAGGTCACAATTTTAAACCGATCTTCACGAAACTTCACCAAATGGTAGAGTTTGTGGTCCGAAAAATCCTATATATATATTTTTGGGGTCAAAAGGTCAACATAGGCCAAAGGTCAACCACTTTTTTCAAATTTCTAAAATTCTCAATTTTAATCTGATTGACTTGAAATTTGAATTGGATATACACATCGGCTAACTGAATTCAACCACCCACTATTTTTGAGATCACCTTAGGCCAAAAGGTCAACATAGGCCAAAGGTCAACCACTTTTTTCGAATTTCTAAAATCCTCAATTTTCATCCGATTGACTTGAAATTTGAATAGGATTTACATATCGGCTAACTTAATTCAACCACCAACTATTTTTGAGATCAGCATAGGCCAAAAGGTCAACATAGGCCAAAGGTGAACAACCATTTCTAAAATCCTCAATTTTCATCCGATTGACTTGAAATTTGAATAGGATTTACATATTTGCGAACTGAATTCAACCACCAACTATTTCTGAGATCAGCATCGGCCAAAAGGTCAACATAGGCCAAAGGTCAACCAGTTTTTTCGAATTTCTAAAATCCTCAATTTTCATCCGATTGACTTGAAATTTGAATAGGATTTACATATCGGCTTACTGAATTGAAGCAGCAACTATTTTTGAGATAAGCATAGGCCAAAGGTCAACCTCTTTTTTTCAAAATTCTAAAATCCTCAATTTTAATCCGATTGACTTGAAATTTGAATAGGATTTTCATTTCAACTAACTGAATTCAACCACCAACTATTTTTGAGATCAGCATAGGCCAAAAGGTCAACATAGGCCAAAGGTCAACCACTTTTTTCAAATTTCTAAAATCCTCAATTTTAATTCGATTCACTTGAAATTTGAATGGGATTTACATATCAGAAAACGGATTTCAACCATCAACTATTTTTGAGGTCACCATAGGCCAAAAGTTCAACATAGGCCAATGGTCAACGACAATTTCTAATTTCTAAAATCCTCCATTTTCATCCGATGCACTTGAAATTTGAATAGGATTTACATATCGGCGAACTGAGTTCAACCATCAACTATTTTTGAGATCAGCATAGGCCAAAAGGTCAACATAGGCCAAAGGTGAACAACCATTTCTAAAATCCTCAATTTTCATCCGATTGACTTGAAATTTGAATAGGATTTACATATTGGCTAACTGAATGCAACCACCAACTATTTCTGAGATGAGCATAGGCCAAAAGGTCAACATAGGCCAAAGGTCAACCACTTTTCTCGAATTTCTAAAATCCTCAATTTTAATCTGATTGACTTGAAATTTGAATAGGATTTTCATTTCAACGAACTGAATTCAACCACCAACTATTTTTGAGATCAGCATAGGCCAAAAGGTCAACATAGGCCAAAGGTCAACCACTTTTTTCAAATTTCTAAAATCCTCAATTTTCATTCGATTCACTTGAAATTTGAATGGGATTTACACATCAGAAAACGGATTTCAACCATCAACTATTTTTGAGGTCACCATAGGCCAAAAGGTCAACATCGGCCAAAGGTCAACAACCATTTCAAATTTCTAAAATCCTCAATTTTCATCCGATTGACTTGACATTTGAATAGGATTTACATATCGGCGAACTGAATTCAACCATCAACTATTTTTGAGATCAGCATAGGCCAAAAGGTCAACATAGGCCAAAGGTCAACCACCTTTTTCGAATTTCTAAAATCCTCAATTTTCATCCGATTGACTTGAAATTTGAATAGGATTTACATATCGGCTTACTGAATTCAACCAACAACTATTTTTGAGATCAGCATAGGCGAAAAGGTCAACATAAGCCAAAGGTCAACCACTTTTTCAAATTTCTAAAATCCTCAATTTTCACCCGATTGACTTGAAATTTGAATAGGATTCACACATCGGCTTACTAAATTCAATCACCAACTATGTTTCAGATCAGCATCGGCCAAAAGGTCAACATAGGCCAAAGGTCAACCACTTTTTTCGAATTTTTAGAATCCTCAATTTTCATCCGATTGACTTGACATTTGAATAGGATTTACATATCGGCTAACTTAATTCAACCACCAACTATTTCTGAGATCAGCATAGGCCAAAAGGTCAACATAGGCCAAAGGTCAACCACTTTTTTCGAATTTCTAAAATCCTCAATTTTCATCCGATTGACTTGAAATTTGAATAGGATTTTCATTTCAACCAACTGAATTCAACCACCAACTATTTTTGAGATCAGCATAGGCCGAAAGGTCAACATAGGCCAAAGGTGAACAACCATTTCTAAAATCCTCAATTTTCATCCGATTGACTTGAAATTTGAATAGGATTTACATATCGGCTTACTGAATTGAACCAGCAACTATTTTTGAGATCAGCATAGGCCAAAGGTCAACCTCTTTTTTTCCAAATTCTAAAATCCTCAATTTTCATCCGATTGACTTGAAATTTGAATAGGATTTTCATTTCAACTAACTGAATTCAACCACCAACTATTTTTGAGATCAGCATAGGCCAAAAGGTCAACATAGGCCAAAGGTCAACCACTTTTTTCAAATTTCTAAAATCCTCAATTTTCATTCGATTCACTTGAAATTTGAATGGGATTTACATATCAGAAAACGGATTTCAACCATCAACTATTTTTGAGGTCACCATAAGCCAAAAGTTCAACATAGGCCAATGGTCAACAACAATTTCTAATTTCAAAAATCCTCAATTTTCATCCGATGCACTTGAAATTTGAATGGGATTTACATATCAGTGAACTGAATTCAAACACCAACTATTTTTGAGATCAGCATAGGCCAAAAGGTCAACATCGGCCAAAGGTCAACAACCATTTCAAATTTCTAAAATCCTCAATTTTCATCCGATTGACTTGAAATTTGAATAGGATTTACATATCGGCGAACTGAATTCAACCATCAACTATTTTTGAGATCAGCATCGGCCAAAAGGTCAACATAGGCCAAAGGTGAACAACCATTTCTAAAATCCTCAATTTTCATCCGATTGACTTGAAATTTGAATAGGATTTACATATCGGCGAACTGAATTCAACCATCAACTATTTTTGAGATCAGCATAGGCCAAAGGTCAACCACTTTTTTCGAATTTCTAAAATCCTCAATTTTCATCCGATTGACTTGAAATTTGAATAGGATTTACATATCGGCTTACTGAATTCAACCACGAACTATTTCTGAGATCAGCATAGGCCAAAGGTCAACCACTTTTTTCGAATTTCTAAAATCCTCAATTTTCATCCGATTGACTTGAAATTTGAATAGGATTTACATATCGGCTTACTGAATTCAACCAACAACTATTTTTGAGATCAGCATAGGCCAAAAGGTCAACATAGGCCAAAGGTCAACAACAATTTCAAATTTCTAAAATCCTCAATTTTCATCCGATTGACTTGAAATTTGAAAAGGATTTACATGTCGGCTAACTGAATTCAAACACCAACTATTTTTGAGATCACCATCGGCCAAAAGGTCAACATAAGCCAAAGGTCAACCACGGTTTTCAAATTTCTAAAAGCCTCAATTTTCATCCGATTGACTTGAAATTTGAATTGGATTTTCATGTCAGCTAACTGAATTCAACCACCAATTATTTAAGAGGTCAAAAGGATGCTCTACTGACTGCCATTCTGCTTTGTTCTCTTTTGCCAAGTGTCGCTCTGTGAGTGATTTTTCATTTGTGTGTTTGTCTGTCCGCTCACTTATACTTGCCTGCAGGTCACAATTTTAAACCGATCTTCACGAAACTTCACCAAGCGATGGAGTTCGTAGTCCGACAAAATCCGATATATTTTTGAGGTTAAAAGGTCAAAAGGTCAACATAGGCCAAAGGTCAACCACTTTTTTTCAAATTTCTAAAATCCTCAATTTTCACCCGATTGACTTTAAATTTGAATAGGATTCACACATCGGCTTACTGAATTCAATCACCAACTATGTTTCAGATCAGCATAGGCCAAAAGGTCAACATAGGCCAAAGGTCAACCACTTTTTTAGAATTTCTAAAATCCTCGATTTTCATCCGATTGACTTTAAATTTGAATAGGATTTACATATCGGCTTACTGAATTCAACCACCAACTATTTCTGAGATCAGCATAGGCCAAAGGTCAACCACCTTTTTCGAATTTCTAAAATCCTCAATTTTCATCCGGTTGACTTGAAATTTGAATAGGATTTACATATCGGCTAACTGAATTCAACCACCAACTATTTCTGAGATCAGCGTAGGCCAAAAGGTCAACATAGGCCAAAGGTCAACCACTTTTTTCGAATTTCTAAAATCCTCCATTTTCATCTGATTGACTTTAAATTTGAATAGGATTTACATATCGGCTAACTGAATTCAACCACCAACTATTTCTGAGATCAGCATAGGCCAAAAGGTCAACATAGGCCAAAGGTCAACCACTTTTTTCGAATTTCTAAAATCCTCAATTTTCATCCGATTGACTTGAAATTTGAATAGGATTTACATATCGGCTTACTGAATTCAACCACCAACTATTTTTGAGATCAGCATAGGCCAAAGGTGCTGATCAGACAAATATAAACTTTCCTCCTTCAAGATGTCTCTGATTCCTTAATATCTCTTCCTGGTTACTCCCTCCTCCGGTATGATAGACCTGAGCCTCGTCCTGGTGGTGGTGTTGCTATCTTTATTAAAATCTCTCTTCCTCATTCTCCTTGCACTGCCCTCTCTCCACCCCACCCCCAGGAGTACCTCTGGCTATGGCTTGCTCTCCACTGCCACCTTTTGTTCATATGTGTTCTGTACCGTCCTCCAAACAGTGATGACCCCATTTACATGTCGCTGTCTGACAACATGGACCAACTTCTATCAACTCATCCCAACTCTCTCTTCATCATATGTGGCGACTTCAACTGTCATCATGCCAGCTGGCTGGGTGTGGGTTCCTCTCTCACCAGCCATGGCACCTCAGCAAAGGACTTCTGTGACTCATTGGGACTGACACAATCTGTCAATTTCCCGACCCAGATCTCAGTCAATGGAGTATCTTCTCTTCTAGACTTGGTTATGACAAACTTCCCTGCAAATGCCTGCTGCTCTTCTTCTGCTCCAATCGGTTCTTCTTATCATGTGCTTGTTAAAGTGGACATCTCTCTGGCCATTCTCAGAGAGCCTCCTCAGCGTCGACGAGTCTGGCATTTCACTCAGGCCGACTGGCACGGGCTGCAAGCAGCCATCAATCATCTGGACTGGTCTCCCATCTCTACTGCCTCTGACATCAATTCTTCCTGGGAATTCTTCCAAAGCAAACTGCTCTCTCTCTTATGCACAGAGTTATCCCATCTCGTCTTCAGTTGTCTTACCCTTCCTCCCGTCCATGGTACACTGAATCTTGTGGTGAGGCAGTTGCCCTGAAACAACTTGCCTTTGCCTCTTGGAAGGCAAATCCAACTGCAGTTAATCTTAGTTCCTTCCACCAAGCTCGGAACAAGTGTGTGTCTACCCTCAGGAGTTCCAGGAATCACTATCTCTCCACACTCAAGAATGAACTCTCAAACCTGTCTCCTTCCTCCAAATCCTGGTGGCGTCTGGTCAAATCCGTTTCTGGTGTTTGTTCCCCCTCCATCCCCTCCCTCACCTCAAATGGCTACACAGTTGACACCGCACATGACAAATAGTCCTTGTGCCCACCGTCGAATTTTGAAGTTTGACTATCAGAAAAGAGGGCAAGTCGCCACTATATTTTTCAGTTAGAATTATATATTGCCTGTATGAAAAAATCTGATGGACATTTGAATTCGGTAGCTAAACCCATTTTGGTGGCCATTTTCCAAAATGGCCGCCAATTTCATATTTCAGCAATTTTCATATTTCATATCTCATAAATTTGGCCGTAACTTTTAATCGGCTGGTCTGAGGCACATGCTCCGCGACATAAGATATGTTCAGTATGTCATTTGGCATATTTTAAAGTAAACTAAAAGGAAATTGGTGTACTAGCTGTGGAGAAAATTGAGAAAATATGTCACAAATGTGCAATTTCAATGCAAAAATGCCCAACAAAACCTGATATCATTGCAATATATATATTACATTTTTTCATATACAAGCAACATGTAAGACTAGCTGAAAAATATAGTGGCGATGTGCCCTCGTTTTTGGTAAACAAACTTCAAAATTCGACGGTGGGCACAAGCACTATATCTATATATTTAAATATAAATGCATCTATCAAACCAGCAAAATATAATAGATGTGTTGTTTGTGTATTCTCAGGTATTGAGTGAATCCCAAGCCAACAAGACAAACCATGGCTGAAGCAGAATTGAAAGCGAAAAAAAGGAAATTGTCTCCAAACATGCATTATATGCACGAAAGCGTCACCACTGCATGAACTATCATCACCACAAGATGAACAATCATGGGTCGTATTGCAGGCAGCCACAAGGGTAAGGCAATTTGAACCAATTCTTAATTTGAAACATGATTCAACTGTTATACCCACACTGCATTACCATAGACAATGCAGAGCACAGTTCACCCACAAAAAAGTCATTGGCCAGTTTGTCAAAACAGGAAACATCCACAAAAGAAGACAATACCTCAAACCCAATAGAATCATCATGACAAGTCTGATGTTGCTTGTTTGGTTGATCTCATGGATAACAACTGGACGAATCCCTTTGGCAGAGATCCATCAGATCTTGTTAGTATATCTACTGGGGCAGTTGCTACACCTGAGGTTTCCAGTAGCCTGCTGACGCCACGCAAACAGGGAGAGGAAGCTTACACAATATTCCAGGAGCAACGGCTCCAAAAGGGAGAGGGCTTCCATGACACGATCAAGAAGCTCAAGTTGAAAACATTCAGTGACGTGAAAAAGAAAACTGCTAAAGGTCCAACTAAAGAAACAGTCTTGAAAGCTGACCGACGGTTGTTCGCGAACATGGTTCTCATTGCCCAAAACCGAAAACTGGAGATGCGTGATGTCCTATGTCATCCTCTTGGCCCATTACCCTGGGCGCTAGCAAACATGGATGGCACTATGAAAAAGACGAATAAAGCTGTTTTGTCGAAACACCTAGAGACCAAAGTATCACCAGTGGAGGAAGTCCCTCACCCATCTGCTACCCTCATCAATGCAATGGGACTCATCCAGAAACTTCATGGTGAGAATCGCACATTCAATGAACTCTCTGATCATGTATTTGCACAAATGATCCATGCCAGCGAGGGAAGTGAGAGGATCGATGTGGTATTCGATATCTACCAAGATCAATCAATCAAAGCCGCTGAGCGCGCTAATCGTGGTTCAGAAGATGGGGTTGCCTTCATCAAGATAATGCCAGGCCACAAGATACAAAATTGGAGGCGGCTGTTGTCATGTACCGAGAGCAAAAACCAGCTCACTTCTTTCCTAGCTGAAAACTGGAAAGACCAACAGAAGAGAGAGAAGCTTGGAAACCGAGTTATGTTTGTGACGTGTGGTGATCTCTGCCTGAAGCTTACCCACGACAGTTGGCAAGAAGTTGAAGATCTCAACTCAAGCCAAGAAGAGGCTGATACACGCCTATTGCTGCATGCCAAACATGCCGCAGACAGCTATTCATCCCTGATCTGTGTCACCGAAGACACTGATGTCTTCATCATTTGCCTCGCACTGAGTAGTGATATCAACAGCAAACTCTTCATAAGACGTGGAAACAAATCATAAGTCAGGCTTGTCGACATCACCAAACTGGCTGCAGCACTGGGATGAGATGTTTGTACTGCCTTATTGGGACTTCATCCATGGACTGGATGTGATACTGTCAGCTCACTTGCTGGGCAAGGAAAGTTGAAAGCGTTGAAAATTCTCCTACGCGATGAGAAGTTCAGAGAAGCCATTGTGTCACTTGGCAACAACTGGGACATCTCAAACGAGTTATTCAATGTCATTCAAGATTTCACATGCCAACTTTACTGCCGCAACACTAAAATAAGTGAAGTATACGAGCTACGATACCAAATGTTCCGTAGCAGAAGCGGGGAAATCGAGTCCGGACAGCTTCCCCCATGTGAGGACACACTTCGACAACACACACTTCGAGCAAACTACCAGGCTGCTATCTGGAGACGTAGTTTGATTAACTCCCCAGACATTCCCAATCCTATCGCAGGTCATGGATGGACATCAAGTGGAAACGGCATTCCAGTTATAAAGTGGATGACAGGTTTCCCAGCTCCAGAGGTCGTGACAAAGTCTCCTGTCTTGCAAGTGTGCTCGATCTTGCCGGCCATCTGACTGCACATGTATTAATCAATGCACTCAAATGTACAGAAGCCTGCAAGCTGTTGACATGCTCCAACATGGTGAATGACGAAGAAGAATTTCTACAGGTTGAAAACGTTTCGTCGGATAGCGATGATGACTGAACACATATTGTTTACATATAAAGTCTGCAAGAACATCAGAGGCCTACACATATTCATCAATCAAAGGCGTGCCTTCTACATGGATCGACATGGGAGATGCAGGTGGACTTGCACCAGAAGCTAGCCTTTCCAGATAATGTGCATACAACCCTTCGGCCAGATGTTGTTATCTGGTCAACTCAGTGAAAGGTCATCATCGTGATAGTTAGCAGTCCCATGGGAAGAAGGCTGCGAGGAGGCCTATGAGAGGTACAGTGCCAAGTACGCCGAGCTAATGGAGATGTCAACAGAGGGGCTGGAAGACATGACTATTCCCTGTGGAGGTGGACTGTCACGGATTCCCTGCGCAGTCATTTTAGAGGATGTGCCAAATGCTAGGTATTCGAGGAAGGCAAAGGAGGACAGTTATATGCAGACTCGGAGAGCAAGCAGGGAGGGCGTCATGCTGGTTATGGTATCGTCGCGAAGATCCCCATTGGAAGCCGCATAAAGACAAATGGGTCGAAACGTCTAGTGACAGTTGGCAACCATCTGATGATGTCAGCGGTGAAACAACAAGGGTAGTACGACGAGCAACTGGGGGGCATACAACTCCCAGAAGTCAGACGATACAAGCCTGACCAGAGTACGAACAGACACCATCATCGGTAAGTGGATTATTATATCATGTAATCAAACGTATATCATTCTTCACCTGAAGTAACATAAAATGGCTCTACGTTAAAATTTCTGTTTGCAAATGTCCCTATATATAACACACAACTTATAGATTTTATTCTTCATTCCGTTTTTACGGATTTGAAGAATGTTTTTTGGGTGTAAATTACCCTCAAAATGCACTGGCACAGGGAAACTCTCCACAAGCGCACAGCCTATTAATTAAATAATTAATGACAGCCAGCAATGAAAAATATTCAACCTTCCCCAAGCTGGGCAAGTTGAGCATTTTTGCATGAAAATTACACATTTTTTTACATATTTTCCCAATTATCTCGACAGGCAGTGAACAAATTTCCTTTTAGTTTACTTTGAAATATGCCAAATGACATACTGAACATATCGTATTTCGGGTGCATGTGCCTCAGACCAGCCGATTAAAAGTTACGGCCAAATTTATGAGATATGAGAATTGATGAAATATGAAAATGGCGGCCATTTTGGAAAATGGCCGCCAAAATGGGTTTAGCTGCCGAATTCAAATGTCCATCACATTTTTCATACAGGCAATATGTAAGGCTAAATGAAAAATATAGTGGCAATTTGCCCTCTTTTTTGGAAGTCAAATTTTATCTGGCTCATGGACTAAAAGCTGAATGCCTCAACTCTGTGTTTGCCTGAAAATATTGTGTCCCAAACCCATCTCTCTCTGTTCCCACCTTACTCAGTCGAACCCAACTGCTCCTGGACTCTGTGTCCTTCTCACCTGACAAGGTGGAGAAGTTTTTGTCAAACCTCGACTCTGATTCTGCAACTGGACCAGACGGCATCAGCCCACGGGTCCTAAAATCCTGCTCTGCTGCTCTATCTCACCCTCTCTCTGTTCTCTTCACCCTCTCTTTTGCTCACGGTCATCTGCCAGCATCTTGGAAATCAGCAAACATTACCGCTTCACATAAAAAAGGAGCAAAAACAAATCCTTGCAACTACAGACCAATCAGCCTGCTCCCAATTATTAGCAAAGTCATGGAATCCATCATTGCTTCGGATATCAAATCCTTCCTCTTCTCCAATGGCTTGATCTCCGATCATCAATTTGGTTTCAGACCAAGTCATTGTACTCTGGACATGTTGCTTCTGCTGTCTCAACAATGGATGGAGGCCCTCAATGCCAAACAGGAAATCAGAGCTGTCTCCCTCGACATATCACGTGCCTTCGATACGGTCTGATAATATGGACCAACTTCTATCTACCCATCCCAACTCTCTCTTCCTCTTATGTGGTGATTTCAATTATCACCATGCGAGTTGGCTGGGTGTGGGTACCCCTCTCACCAGCCATGGCTCTTCAGCAAAGGACTTCTGTGACTCACTGGGACTGACACAATCTGTCAATTTCCCGACCCGGATCTCAGTCAACGGAGCATCTTCTCTTCTGGACTTGGTTATGACTAACTTCCCTGAAAATGTCTGCTGCTCTTCTTCTGCTCCAATCGGCTCATCTGATCATGTGCTTGTTAAAGTGGACATCTCTCTGACCATTCTCAGATAGCCTCCTCAGCGTCGACGAGTCTGGCATTTCACTCAGGCCAACTGGCACGGTCTTCAAGCAGCCATCAATCATCTGGACTGGTCTCCCATCTCTAGCGCCTCTGACATCAACTCATCCTGGGAATTCTTCCAAAGTAAATTGCTCTCTCTCATGCACAGATTTATCCCATCTCGTCTTCAGTTGTCATACCCTTCCTCCCGTCCATGGTACACGGATTCTTGTGGTGAGGCTATTGCCGAGAAACAACTTGCTTTCGTCTCCTGGAAAGCAAATCCAACGGAAGGAAATCTCATTTCCTTTCACAAAGCCCGAAACAAGTGTGTGTCCACCCTCAGGAGAGCCAGGAAACAATATCTCTCCATTCTCAGGACCGAACTCTCTTATCTGTCTCCCTCTTCCAAATCCTGGTGGCGTCTGGTCAAATCTGTTTCTGGTGTTTGTTTCCACTCCGTCCCCTCCCTCACCTCAAATGGTCACACGGCTGACTCCGCACGTGAAAAAGCTGAATGCCTCAACTCTGTGTTTGCCTCTAAATCTTGTGTCCCAAACCCATCCCTCTCTGTATCCACCGTACCCAGTCATACCCAGCTGCTCCTGGACTCTGTGTCCTTTCCTCCTGACAAGGTGGAAAAGTTTGTCAACCCTCCACTCTGATTCTGCAACTGGACCTGACGGCATAAGCCCACGGGTCCTAAAATCCTGTTCTTCCGCTCTTTCACTCCCTCTCTCTGTTCTCTTCACCCTCTCTTTTGCTCAAGGTCATCTGCCATCTGCTTGGAAATCTGCCAACATCACCGCTTTGCACAAAAAGGTGCAAAAACCGATCCCAGCAACTACAGACCAATCAGCCTTCTCCCAATTACCAGCAAAGTCATGGAATCCATCAATGCTTCAGATATGAAATCTTTCGTCTTCTCCAATGGCTTGATCTCTGATCATCAATTTGGTTTCAGACCTGGTCACTCTACTCTGGACATGCTGCTTCTGCTTTCTCAACAATGGATGGAGGTCCTCAATGCCAAACAGGAAATTAGAGCTGTCTCCCTTGACATATCACGTGCCTTCGATACGGTCTGGCACCCCGCTCTGCTCACCAAACTCTCCTCTTTTGGTATTCATGGAAATCTCCACGCATGGCTGGCGGACTTCCTCTTTAGTCATAGTCAATGTGTGGCCATGAATGAGTTTCTCTCATCTCCTCTTCCTGTTCAGGCAGGAGTTCCCCAAGGCAGTGTTCTGGGCCCTGTGCTTTTTCTGGTCTTCATCAATCATCTCTCTGACTCTCTTGAAAATCCTCTCTATCTCTTTGCTGATGACTCTACTCTCTGTCGCTCCATTCTTCATCCCTCAAATCGGCAGTCTGCAGCCTCCTCACTCTCTGCAGACCTGGACAAAATCACAGACTGGGCAAACAAGTGGAATATGTCTTTCAATCCTGACAAATCTCACACTCTTACGATGTCTCTCCGAAAAGACCGACTGGACAACCCTCCCATCCACTTTCTGAATATTCCTCTCCAAGAAGTTCTGTCACTCAAGCTTTTGGGTCTCACTATCTGCCATGATCTTTCCTGGAAAAACCACATTTCAAATCTGGCCCCCAAAGGCAGTCGCTGACTGGGCATCCTCCGTCATGCGAAGTCCTTCCTTGGCACACCCGAGCTCCTCACCACATACAAGGCTTTCATCCGCAGCTCAATGGAATACTGCTCTCCCCTCTGGGCTGGTGCTCCTGCCTCACACCTAGCTCGTCTTCACGCTGTTGAAACCAAAGCATTCAGAATCATTGGAATCTCCCGCGATGAAGCTAACTCCAAGGGCCTCTCACTCACTCACCGCAGGCAGGTTGGTGGTCTTTCCGTCTTCTACCGACTCCTCTCTGGCCTTGCCCCCCCAGCTCTCTCTGGGCTCTGTCCCGCAAATATTCCTACAGGTCGCACAAGATCTGCCTGCAACCCTCTTATGGTCAAACTGCCAAAATCAAGACTCTCTGCTCACCTTCACTCCTTCATTCTTCTTTTCTCCCGCCTCTGGAACAAACTCCCTCACTCTCTTCCATCCCACTCCACCCTCCAGGTCTTTAAAACAGCTGTTCACCACCATCTCTTATCTTCCCCCATCCAAAACCTATATCTTTTCTACCCCCGCTAATTTAACCCCAATTCCACTTTTTTGAAATACCAACTTCTGTCCTGGAAGTCCTTGGTGTCCTTGTGTTTTATAGTTCTGCCACCCCCCCCCCCCTTCCCACGCCTCCTCCCCCCAAGCCCTCTCCCTCCCACACATCTCCCTGCTCTCAAATGTTGTGTTTGTGTGCTTCCCCTTCTGTCCCCATCTTGTCTTCCGCTACCTCTTTTTATATATTTTGTTTGTCTGGTTGATTTGTTTGTGAAGTAAATGTTAGCTCTTTCATGAGCCTAGATTCAGTATACAAAAAAAAAAAAAAAAAAAAAAAAGGAGAATTTCTGTTGCTCAAGCTTTTGGGTCTCACTATCTGCCATGATCTTTCTTGGGAAAACCACATTTCCAAGCAGGCCTCCAAAGTCAGTCGCCGACTGGGCATCCTCCATCGTGCGAAGTCCTTCCTTGGCACACCTGAGCTCCTCTCCACATACAAGGCTTTCATCCGCAGCTCACTGGTATACTGTTCCCCCCTCTGGGCCGGTGCTCCTGCCTCACACCTAGCTCGGCTTCACGCTGTTGAAGCCAAAGCTTTCAGAATCATAGGAATCTCCTGCGATGAAGCTAACTCCGAGGGCCTTTCACTCACTCACCGCAAGCAGGTTGGTGGTCTTTCTGTCTTCTACCGACTCCTCTCTGGCCTTGCTCCCCCAGCTCTTACTGTGCTCTGTCCCACAAATATTCCTGCAGGTCGCACAAGATCTGCCAGCAACCCTCTTATGGTTAAACTGCCAAAATCTAGGCTCTCTGCTCACCTTCACTCTTTCATTCCCCTTTTCTCCCGCCTCTGGAACAAACTCCCCCACTCCATTCAATCCCACTCCTCCTTCCAGGTCTTTAAAACAGCTGTTCACCACCATCTCGTATCTTCCCCCATCCAAAACCTTGATCTTTTCTACCCCCGCTAATTCACCCCAGGTATACTTTTTCGAAATTCCAACTTCTTTGCTGGAAGTCCTTGCAGTGTCCATATGTTTTATACCCCTCACACCTCCCCTCAAGCCCTCTCCCTCCCACAGTGCTCTCAATGTCCCTGCTCTCAAATGTTGTGTTTGTGTCCTTCCTCCTCTCTCCCCATCTTGTCGACCGCTCCCCTTATTTTGTGTTTTATGTGTCGGTTTGATTTTTTTGTGTGATTTATGTTAGCTCTTTCACGAGCCTCGATCTTGTATACAAAAACAAACAAACAAAAAATTCAACCTTTTTTTCAAATTTCTAAAATCCTAAATTTTAATCTGATTGACTTGAAATTTGAATAGGATTTTCATTTCAACTAACTGAATTCAGCCACCAACTATTTTTGAGGTCACCATTGGCCAACAACAATTTCTAATTTCTAAAATCCTCAATTTTCATCTGATTCACCTGAAATTTGAATGGAATTTCCATATCAGTGAACTGAATTCAAACACCAACTATTTTTGAGATCAGCATCGGCCAAAAGGTCAACATAGGTCAAAGGTCAACAACCATTTCACATTTTTCAAATCCTCAATTTTCATCCGATTGACTTGAAATTTGAATAGGATTTACATATCGGCGAACTGAATTCAACCATCAACTATTTTTGAGATCAGCATAGGCCAAAAGGTCAACATAGGCCAAAGGTCAACCACTCAGTTGGTTGAAATGAAAATCCTATTCACTTTTCCGAATTTCAAAATCCTCAATTTTCATCCGATTGACTTGAAATTTGAAACAGATTTACATAATGGCTAATTGAATTCAACCACCAACTATTTTTGATGTCACCATAGGCCAAAAGTTCAACATAGGCCAATGGTCAACAACAATTTCTAATTTCTAAAATCCTCAATTTTTATCTGATTCACTTGAAATTTGAATGGAATTTACATATCAGTGAATTGAATTCAAACACCAACTATTTTTGAGATCAGCATCGGCCAAAAGGTCAACATAGGTCAAAGGTCAACAACCATTTCAAATTTCTAAAATCCTCGATTTTCATCCGATTGACTTGAAATTTGAATAGGATTTACATATCGGCTAACTGAATTCAACCATCAACTATTTTTGAGATCAGCATAGGCCAAAAGGTCAGCATAGGCCAAAGGTCAACCACTCGGTTGAAATGAAAATCCTATTCACTTTTCCGAATATCTAAAATCCTCAATTTTTATCCGATTGACTTGAAATTTGAAATGGATTTACATATCGACTAACTGAATTCAACCACCATCTATTTTTTAGATCAGCATATGCCAAAAGGTCAACATAGGCCAAAGGTCAACCACTTTTTTCATATTTCTAAAATCCTCAATTTTCATCCGATTCACTTGAAATGTGAATGGGATTTGCATATCAGTGAACTGAATTCAAACACCAACTATTTTTGAGATCAGCATCAGCCAAAAGGTCAACATTAGCCAAAGATCAACCACGTTTTTCAAATTTCTAAAAGCCTCAATTTTCATCCGATTGACTTGAAATTTGAATTGGATTTTCATGTCAGCTAACTGAATTCAACCACCAATTATTTAAGAGGTCAAAAGGATGCTCCACTGACTGCCATTCTGCTTTGTTCTCTTTTTCCAAGTGTCGCTCTATGAGTGATTTTTCATTTGTGTGTTTGTCTGTCCGCTCACTTTTACTTGCCCTGCATGTCACAATTTTAAACCGATCTTCACGAAACTACATCAAATTGTGGAGTTCGTGGTCCGACAAAATCCGATATATTTTTGAGGTTAAAAGGTCAACATAGGCCAAAGGTCAACCACTTTTTTCAAATTTCTAAAATCCTCAATTTGCATCCGATTGACTGGAAAATTTGTATAGGATTCACACATTGGCTTACTGAATTCAATCACCAACTATGTTTGAGATCAGCATAGGCCAAAAGGTCAACACAGGCCAAAGGTCAACAACTTTTTCAGAATTCTAAAATCCTCAATTTTCATCCAATTGACTTGAAATTTGAAAATGATTTACATATCGGCAAAATAAATTCAACCACAAACTATTTTTGAGATCAACATGGGCTAAAAGGTCAACATAGGCCATATTTCTAAAATCCTCAATTTTCATCGAATTGACTTGAAAATTAAACAGCATTTGCACATTGAGTCACTAAATTGGGAAACGAACTATTTTTGAGGTCAAAAGGTCAAAGGTCATCTCAAGGTCAACCTTCCAAAATTATCATTTTTCTTCTGAAAAATCGTCACTTTTCTTCCTGTTAACCCGAGCTTTGATCAAGTTTGTCAATTTTAATCTTGATGAAATGGACACTTTGCTGTATGAATGGAACTTTTTTTCTTGGGGGTGGGGGCCGGATTTTGCAAGCATCGTGCTCCGCATGACGTCTTCTTGTTTGCCTAGGGTAACCTTATTTTAGTTTTGACTTCCAGGGACGTTTACCCCAGCCTCCACCCCTACAGACTCCCACTGTGCTAGCAAGATGACTTGATGAGATAACTAGTTGGTCCGACTTCCTTTACATTGGGGCCTACAAGGTTTCCTATTTGGGGAATGGGCCTTGGTACCTTAAATTGGCGGTCAAAGGTGACCTCCACTTATTTGGTTGTAAACTGCGAGCGGGATAATGAGTCAGAATTTCGTCCCTCGACGGTCGTGTGTGTGTTGGCATCCAAGTGGAAATTCGTAAACGTATTTGTTTATTTGATTATATGTCTTGTTATACCTTTTATTTATTTATTTATTTATTTAAAAATTTCTCCCCTCCTTTTCATGCGCTACCAGATTTATCCCCCACCCTACTGGAGGGGGGGGGGGGGGAGTTGGACCGTTCAATGGATATTAATTGCCAGGGTTGTGTTCTGAGTTGCTTGAACCCTCATTGATAGCTGTAGGTTGTTTGGTTGCATCACCGACTCGGAGAACGTTAGCTGCCTAGCTCTGGGAGATAATTAATGAGTTATCACTTCCTTACCTTAAGCCTCTAAAAGGAGTCCTATTTTGGTAAGTAGAGTTTGGCGACTTAATTGGGTAGTCAGCAGTAACTTATAGTAACCTAGTTCTAAACTGGTAGAATTGGTAGAAGACAGTAATTTTAGCTTAGCCTTTAGATTCCCTTATGCATAGGTCCCAACATGAACACTTGCAGTGTGTTTTCAACGGGGTCCCTGACTCTTTTAAATGGGGGGTCAATTGACCAACCCAATTTGTATTAATTGCGAGGCGGACTATTCCAAGTAAATTAATAACTCAATTATAGTTCTCGGTCCTTCAGTTCTCCCACAGCCTCTCCGACTGCTCAAAGGTCCAATTAAAGATATGCAAACTCTTCCTCTATACTCTCTTTGTATACCTATATGAGCCCCCAAGGAGCCCTTGGCTGGTAAACTTAGTAATTTAACATGCTGATGTATTAATACACTTACCCGATGCGTTGTTATGTTTCAGCTGGCGGGCTATGCGTTATTATGTTTTGATACGCACTCCTTTGCCCCAAGCGAGCCCGCATCCCTCCTCCACCCCCCCCCCCCCTCCCGTCCCCCACGCATCATCGATATTCACAGTCACCTTTTCCTACCCATCTCTCACCCCAATATGCTCTCATGGCCCATGGATGTATTCGTAAATGCGTTGGTGGTCTCACCTGTCGTCGATGTACAGTCACGTGAAAAAGTAAGTTCCCATGTAAAGTTTTGACTTTTTCAACATATTTCAACATCGAGCTATTTGATCTTTATTTCAACAATATTGATAGATAAAGGTGATATAATATAACAAATATCATGAAACATTTACATTTTGTCGTCCATTGTATAATTTAAATAAACATAAATGCAAATTTTGCATGTGGAAAAAGTAAGCACACCCCGACATTTATCACTAATCAAATACCTAAAATTAGAATGAGGTGCACCAGCTCAGGTGCAAATGATTAGAACATCGTTAGAGAGGATCTTGGAGGAACCTGTCTTATTTAAACCTCAGACATTTAGTTTGGTTTGCTCTTTGTTGTTGAAATGTGCGGCGTCACCATGCCTAGATCAAAAGAGCTCTCTGAGGCCTTCAGAAAGAAGGTTATCGATGTCTACGAGTCTGGGAAGGGATTTAAAAAGATCTCCAAACAATTTGAAATCAATCATTCGACTATCCGGAAGATCATGTACAAGTGGAGAAGATTCCAAGCAACTGCCAACTTGTTCAGGCCAGGCCGCCCCAGCAAGTTCAGCCTGAGAGCAGACCGCAAGATGCTGAAAGAAGTCTCTAAGAACCCCAGAATGTCATCACGGGACCTACAGGTAGCTCTTGCCACTGTTTATGTCAAAGTGCACGAGTCTACCATTAGAAAGAGGCTGCACAAATTTGATCTACATGGGAGGTGTGCCAGGAGGAAACCTTTGCTGGCCAGAAACAACATCAGGGCTAGACTAAAGTTTGCCAATGAACACCAAGGCAAAGACCAGCACTTCTGGAACAATGTGCTCTGGACAGATGAGTCAAAGGTAGAGCTATTTGGCCACAGTACCAGAAGACATGTTTGGCGAAAACCAAAGACAGCATTTGACCAAAAGAACCTGATACCAACTGTAAAGCATGGTGGTGGAAATATTATGGTTTGGGGCAGCTTTGCTGCATCAGGGCCTGGGCAGCTCTCCATCATATAATCCACTATTCATATAATCATATAATCCAAAAATTGTAATTGTACCAGAGGGTGCTTGAGGGTAATGTGAGGCCATCTGTCGGAAAGTTGAAGGTCAACCGAAGGTGGACCTTGCAACATGATAATGACCCTAAACATACCAGTAAATCCACCAAGGAATGGCTGAAAAGAAAGAAATGAAGGGCCTGGAATGGCCAAGTCAAAATGGATCTAAATCCTATCGAAATGTTGTGGGGGGATTTGAAACGAGCTGTGCATGCAAGAAACCCCTCAAACATCGCACAGCTGAAATAATTCTGCATGGAGGAGTGGGCAAAAATTGCTCCCAGTCGATGTCAGAGACTTAAAAAAAAAAAAAACACCTTTAGAGGCCATTTTTCCCCGCAAGCGGCGGTTGGCCTTTTTTGGGGACCGTGGTTGTTGTTGTTTTTTTTGGTCCCCTTTTTGAAGCAATGTTTTACGGCCGGATGCCCTTCCTGCCACCAACCCTTTTTGTCGCCTTTTTACGACAAACAGGGAATTACCAGTGAACTGGTACTCAATTTGCCGACCTCGGAAGGATGACAGGCTGTCAACCCCCCTGGCGTTAATTCAGCGATCGACCGGGATTCAAACCCAGGATCCTAGGATCCTAAGCTGGCACCCTAGCCGCTAGCCCAACACCAGCCCAACACCCAACACCAGATGTCAGAGACTGGTAGACAGTTATAAGAAATGCCTACTTGAGGTTGTTTCTGCCAAAGGGGGCAATATCACCTATTAGAGCCAAGGGTGTACTTACTTTTTCCACATGCGAAATTTGCATTTATGTTTATTTAAATTATACAATGGACTACAAAATGTAAATGTTTCATGATATTTGTTATGTTATATTACCTTTATCTATCAATATTGTTGAAATGAAGATCAAATAGCTGTATGTTGCAATATGTTGAAAAAGTCAAAACTTTACATGGGGTGTACTTACTTTTTCACGTGACTGTATACTCACCACATCGTGACCTGCTTCCTTGTTTCTTCCTCGCGCCATCTTGGCCTTGTTTTGCTTCTCCCTCGGGTGCTCTTGCCCCCCTCATAGGTACCTACCATCTGTCCTAGTGATATCCAGTTTAATCCAGATACTACTATCCTATCCTGTATAGTTACAATCGGTACAGGCATAGCCGAGATATGACAATACATTACCCATGATGGTGTGGCAAGACTGATACATGCAGAGACAGAGACAGAACTGGTTATTCTCATACTTTGCTAACCCCCTCTGGAACCGAGGTATGAATCGATTCTTCGCCTGAAGATCTGTCACCACATTATTATCCCTCCAATAGAAAGGACTCCCACGTGAGGTTTGCAGGGGGTCCCCCACATACTCCAGCGGAGGCTCTGGGAGGAGGCATCCGGTTCTGTGCTGCCAGAACAGTCTCGCATCGAGATTGCGACGGGTGTTTTTCTCCTGCGATCCCATCAGTAGTTGAGGGAGGAATTTGGTGAGGGTGCCAGCACCCAATGGCCTACTCTTTGCGAAAGACAGCATAAACATCCATCAGCAGCAAGAAATGTTGGTAGACCAGGTCATGTGCATTGGTCCTCAGAGCACATTCCGTGGTGCAACATCCTGCTTCTGAAAACCAGAGTGACAGTTTATATATAGTGAGGGAATCGAAGATGCACGAGATCGACAGCTCGAAGGAAAGTGCACGACCTCTGACCTATTCTGCCAGTTCTTTCACACAACCACATTTCACCAAATGTACATTCACTTGAAATATATCTGTATTTGACTGAAGTACCCAGAAGTAGCCACACTTGAATCTAAGATGTCTAGCCTGGGTTCTAATGTCGACCCAGATATAAACTGCCATCCTGGTGTTTCACAGGCATGGTGATTCATCAATGTGTGCACTGTCCCTCGGATAGACGTTAAATGGGAGTTTAACGTCTATCCGTCTGCCAGCATTCGTTGCTGAACGTTAAAGATCCTTTGCGAAGGATGATTGTGTCCTTCGCGAAGAGTCGGTGAGCTATCACCACCACCTTTTATTTTGTATACAAGATCGAGGCTCATGTAAGAGCTAACATTAATGACAAAAACATAAACAGACACATAAAACATAATAAAGGGAGCGGGAGACAAGATGGGGGGAGAGAGGGAAGCACACAAGCACAACAACAGAGAACAGGGACATCGGGAGATCTGTGGGAGGGAGAGGGCTTGGGGGGAGGAGGCATGGGAAGGGGGAGGGGGGGAAAGGGAGGATGTGAGGTCAGAGCCTGCTGAGCTTGAAGGGTGTTCAGCACACATGAACGTGTTTCCGATAATGAATAGTTTCTCCCAACAACAAGGGGCTGCAGAGCGTGTACTGTAGCCGGTGCACACTAGCTGAGTGAGTCACCGACGGGTGGTGACATGTCGGCCGCCCTGTGTGGAGATCAATTCGCTATCTCTCTTGAAAAGGGGCGTATATCCTGGTACGATATCCATGGCATCTATTATGCGATTTGGGTGAAGCTACCTCCTTGCATCATCATGGAGGATGCTGTGACGAGAGGATAGCAGACTCCTGTGGCTGCCAATGAGGATGGTCACTTGGGATTGGATCATTGCCCACTTATGGATGTTATGAGTCCAGGAATATGCATAAAATTTTGGGAACGCATTGGAGCCCTGGCCACCTCAGGGTAGGCCATAGCCTGGCTTTAGGCCATGACAAGGGACGATTGCTGGAATGCAGAACAATAGCCCAAGCTTTCAATGACTGTGATTTCACTGAATGGCGTTTGTAGTTTCCTCTCTAATTAGATCCAGAGAATGTGTTTCACCTGAAGTAATACAACACCTTTATTTTTCTCTGAGCATGATTATTTCATTTTAATGTTTTTTTTTTTTCAATAACAGCTCAATTTTGGCCATGTCTAAGCTTCCTCTGCCCACAAAGTTGAGTTTTTATCGCTTCATATTGTTGTTGAGCTAGGCCTTGAGCTTATTGCTCAGCTTGCTGTGCTGTGACTGTTTGATCATAAATCTGTCTGATATTTCTGTGGCATCAACCTCTTGTTGGCATCTCAGCACCTCCAGCTCTGCTTGCTTGCATTATGCAATGAGTCAAGCTGAATGGGACTCGCTCAGACATAAGGTGATAAAAGCCTAAATGGAAGCAGTCAAGAGCTGTGTCTGCCATTATGAGAAAATACTGTATGTCTGCTCATTTGGGAAAGCTTGGCTGTTGTTTCTTTTTCTGATGGTATGGGCTGGTAAGATAATTCTAATAGTGTTACGTTTGTCGGGGTAAATGAAGAAATGCCTCAAAGAAAGTTCAGAATGTGTAGATTAGCATGCCCCGAGTGTTGTGAAGAAGAAGAACTCATCTCGATGTACATAATTAGGCCGTCTGTCCGGGTAAGAGCGTTTGCATATCGCCATGAGGGGCGTGGCTTTGTGATAAGTAATTGTAGGGCTTAAAAATCAATTCCCCAGTGTGTAATTTGCCCCTGTGATCTTCCCTCCATCTTTATTACAATTATAAAGCTCACCAAACAACTATGACAAATGGATTCCATTCGCTCACAAACCAGCCTAACCAGCTCATGCCGCCAGGGCTAACCAACACCCAGCACATTTGCCGATCGGCACGTAAATCCCGCCTCGCCGACGTCATCTGAACATTCCCGAACGATGACTAGACTGCGCCCCCAACGACTCGTAACGGGGAGGACACACCCCGGCCTTCGTGATTGAGTAGCGCTTGATGATTAGACAGAGTGTGACGTCATCGGGGAATATACGGAAGGTGAACGGGAAAAGATGTGGTCACGCCATCTCTCTCGCCATCTCTCTCTCTCTCTCTCTCTCGCTCTCTCGATCTCTCGATCTCTCGATCTCTCGATCTCTCGATCTCTCGATCTCTCTCAGGATCTCTCTCAGGATCTCTCTCACGATCTCGCTTCACGATCTCTCTCTCGCTTCATGATCTCTCTCTCGCTTCACGATCTCTCTCTCGCTTCACGATCTCTCTCTCGCTTCACGATCTCTCTCTCGCTTCACGATCTCTCTCTCGCTTCACGATCTCTCTCTCGCTTCACGATCTCTCTCTCGCTTCACGAACTCTCTCTCGCTTCACGATCTATCTCTCGCTTCACGATCTCTCTCTCGCTTCACGATCTCTCTCTCGCTTCACGATCTCTCTCTCGCTTCACGATCTCTCTCTCGCTTCACGATCTCTCTCTCGCTTCACGATCTCTCTCTCGCTTCACGATCTCTCTCTCGCTTCACGATCTCTCTCTCTCGCTTCACGATCTCTCTCTCGCTTCACGATCTCTCTCTCGCTTCACGATCTCTCTCTCGCTTCACGATCTCTCTCTCGCTTCACGGTCTCTCTCTCGCTTCACGATCTCTCTCTCGCTTCACGATCTCTCTCTCGCTTCACGATCTCTCTCTCGCTTCACGATCTCTCTCTCGCTTCACGATCTCTCTCTCGCTTCACGATTTCTCTGTCGCTTCACGATCTCTCTCTCGCTTCACGATCTCTCTCTCGCTTCACGATCTCTCTCTCGCTTCACGATCTCTCTCTCGCTTCACGATCTCTCTCTCGCTTCACGATCTCTCTCTCGCTTCACGATCTCTCTCTCGCTTCACGATCTCTCTCTCGCTTCACGATCTCTCTCTCGCTTCACGATCTCTCTCTCGCTTCACGATCTCTCTCTCGCTTCACGATCTCTCTCTCGCTTCACGATCTCTCTCTCGCTTCACGATCTCTCTCTCGCTTCACGATCTCTCTGTCGCTTCACGATCTCTCTGTCGCTTCACGATCTCTCTCGTCGCTTCACGATCTCTCTCTCTCTCTCTCTCTCGACAGTCGCTTCACGATCTCTCTCTCTCTCTCTCTCTCTCTCTCTCGACAGTCGCTTCACGATCTCTCTCTCTCTCTCTCTCTCGACAGTCGCTTCACGATCTCTCTCTCTCTCCCGACAGTCGCTTTACGATCTCTCTCTCTCTCTCTCTCTCTCTCGACAGTCGCTTCACGATCTCTCTCTCTCTCTCGACAGTCGCTTCACGATCTCTCTCTCTCTCTCTCTCGACAGTCGCTTCACGATCTCTCTCTCTCTCTCTCTCTCTCGACAGTCGCTTCACGATCTCTCTCGACAGTCGCTTCACGATCTCTCTCGACAGTCGCTTCACAATCTCTCTCGACAGTCGCTTCACGATCTCTCTCGACAGTCGCTTCACGATCTCTCTCGACAGTCGCTTCACGATCTCTCTCGACAGTCGCTTCACGATCTCTCCAGTGCCTTGGACGCTGAGAGATAGCGGGTTGCCTTTGGTTCGTGTGTGCTCTTGGGAAAGGGCTGGTGAGAAACAGCAGTCTGGGACTACAAGGCACAGGATCGACGTCGACAGTGGACTGGGTCCACGTCGTGTTTCATCTGGACGTCGAGGAGCGCGACTCTGCACCATTTGTGCGTTTCCCACGCGGTGGTTAGAGGCGACAACCAGCAAGCCTTACCAGCCATTTGGGGACGCAAAGCTGAGTGCCAGCCGATTACCAAAACCTTATTTCTTTTCTTTCATTATCTTTTCCTCTTTTTTGTATACGAATCTGAGTGGAGACGTCACTTATTATATTTTAGTTTTTACCTCACTTTTCATTGTTATTTGCATTTATTTTCATAAAATAATAATTATTAGTCGAATCTTACTTTTCTTGTATTGTGGATTTTGCTGTCCCGTCTTTGTGTTTGTGGGTTCGGATAACCCCTGCGTGTGTTCCCAATCAGGTAAGACTTCGAACCTTCCCGCGCGTGTCACTACCGCCAAGTTGGATATACGCCTCGGAGTAAAGCTCGTTTTGGTCATTCGTCCTCTTGGGGTCTTAACACCGGGGACACGACAATAGTCTGTCAAGGGTGAGAGTCTTGATCTGTCCAAATGAGTCCTTGCTTATAGATTTGAAGGTAGGATTTCATTGGCTAAGTGTTGGTGACTGTCAGCATAACTGAGGTGCTTGCTGTAGTGTAAACAGACATGGTGTAGACTGCAGTAGTAGCTGGGACTGCAGTAATAGGGAGTGTAGGCACACAGATGCACTCATGGCTGATGTGTTGGCTGAAGCAGTGATGGAGTTCAACTGAGCACTGTCACTATGAAATGGGAGATGTGAATTGCTTCGAAAGCGTTTCATGGTATTGCTGTCAGGTGTACTGAGATCAGTCTCAAAGGACCATGGAAAAAATAATAGCTGCATGGGGGACTGATGGTTATTTCCCAATGGTTTCTGAATGGGCGGATCCAAATGGGGAGCACAACCCCGTGAGACCTTACTGTCATAATTCAAATGTACCAAATTTGATCCATATCACTCAGGTAGTTGTGGAGAAGAAGATGATTTAATGAAAATGAGGGATTCAGGAGGGGTCCATGGCCCCTTTCTGTGGGAGGTATGGCCATGAGGAGCTCATCTCAAGGTGAGGGCATGGTCCCAATGCCTCTTGACAGGTTTGGTCTGGATCTGTCCGGTGGTTTCAAAGGAGAAGATTTTTCAATGAAATACCAATATTTGAACCAAAACCCCCATTTTCACCCTCTTTATAGTGGGTGCATCCAGATGGGGAGCACAGCCCCATGAGGTCTTGCTGTTCTTATCCATAAAACCAAAATTCCTCCATATTAGTCGAGTAATTTTTTTTTGTTTTTTTTTGTATACAGAATCGAGGCTCGTGAAAGAACTAACATTTATCTCACAAACAAATAAACGGACAAACAAACAAAGTACATAAAAAGGGGAGCGGTAGACAAGATGGGGAGAGAAGGGGAAGCACATAAACACAACATTTGAGAGAGCAGGGACATCGGGAGATGTGTGGAAGGGAGAGGGCTTGGGGGGAGGCGGCGTAGGAAGGCAGGGGCGGGGGGGGGGGGGGGGGTGAGAGAAGTATAAACACAAGGACACCAAGGACTTCCAGGAAAGAAGTTGGTATTTCAAAAAAGTGGATTTGGGGTGAAATTAGCGGGTGTAGAAAAGATCAAGGTTTTGGATGGGGGAAGACAAGAGATGGTGGTGAACAGCTGTTTTAAAGACCTGGAGGGAGGAGTGGGATTGAAGAGAGTGAGGGAGCTTGTTCCAAAGGCGGGAGAAAAGACGAGTGAAGGTGAGCAGAGAGTCTTCATTTTGGCAGTTTAACCATAAGAGGGTTGCATGCAGATCTTGTGTGACCTGTAGGAATATTTGGGGGACAGAGCCCAGAGAGAGCTGGAGGAGCAAGGTCGGAGAGGAGTCGGTAGAAGACAGAAAGACCACCGAACCTGCCTGTGGTGAGTAAGTGAAAGGCCCGGAGGAAGCTTCATCGCGGGACATTCCAATGATTCTGAACGCTTTGGTTTCAACAGCTTGAAGACGAGGTAGGTGTGAGGCAGGAGAACCAGCCCAGAGGGGAGAGCAGTATTCCATTGCGCTGCGGATGAAAGCCTTGTATGTGGTGAGGAGCTCAGGTGTGTCAAGGAAGGACTTCGCATGACGGAGGATGCCCAGTCAGCGACTGCCTTTGGAGGCCAGATTTGTAATGTGGTTTTCCCAGGAAAGATCATGGCAGATAGTGAGACCCAAAAGCTTGAGTGACAGAACTTCTTGGAGAGGATTATTCAGAAAGTGGATGGGAGGGTTGTCCAGTCGGTCTTTTCGGAGAGACATCGTAAGAGTGAGATTTGTCAGGATTGAAAGACATGTTCCACTTGTTTGCCCAGTCTGTGATTTTGTCCAGGTCTGCAGAGAGCGAGGAGGCTGCAGACTGCCGATCTGAGGGATGAGAAATGGAGTGGCAGAGAGTGGAGTCATCAGCAAAGAGATAGAGAGGATTTTCAAGAGAGTCGGAGAGATCATTGATGAAGACCAGAAAAAGCACAGGGCCCAGAACACTGTCATGGGGAACTCCAGCCTGAACAGGAAGAGGAGATGAGAGAAACCCATTCAGGGCCACACGTTGACTACGACTAGAGAGGAAGTCCGCCAGCCATGCGTGGAGATTTCCATGGATACCAAAGGAGGAGAGTTTGATGAGCAGCGCGTGGTGCCAGACCGTATTGAAGGCATGTGATATGTCAAGGGAGACAGCTCTAATTTCCTGTTTAGCATTGAGGACCTCCATCCATCGTTGAGACAGCAGAAGCAGCATGTCCAGAGTAGAGTGACCTGATCTGAAACCAAATTGATGATCAGAGATCAAGCCATTGGAGAAGAGGAAAGATTTCATATCCGAAGCAATGATGGATTCCATGACTTTGCTGATAATTGGGAGAAGGCTGATTGGTCTGTAGTTGCTAGGATCTGTTTTTGCACCTTTTTTGTGTAAAGCGGTGATGTTGGCTGATTTCCAAGCAGATGGCAGATGACCTTGAGCAAAAGAGAGGGTGAAGAGAACAGAGAGAGGGAGTGAAAGAGCAGAAGAACAGGATTTTAGGACCCGTGGGCTGATACCGTCAGGTCCAGTTGCAGAATCAGAATCAGAGTCGAGGGTTGACAGAAACTTTTCCACCTTGTCAGGAGGAAAGTACACAGAGTCCAGGAGCAGCTGGGTACGACTGGGTACGGTGGGTACAGAGAGGGGTGGGTTTGGGACACAAGATTTAGAGGCAAACACATCGTTGGGGCATTCAGCTTTTTCACGTGCGGAGTCAGCTGTGTAGCCATTTGAGTTAAGGGAGGGGATGGAGGGGGAACAAACACCAGAAACAGATTTGACCAGATGCCACCAGGATTTGGAAGAGGGAGACAGATGAGAGAGTTCAGTCTTGAGAACGGAGAGATATTGTTTCCTGGCTCCTGAGGGTGGACACACACTTGTTTCAGGCTTTGTGAAAGGAAATGAGATTTCCTTCCTTTGGATTTGCTTTCCAGGAGATGAAGGCAAGTTGTTTCTGGGCAACAGCCTCACCACAAGATTCCGTGTACCATGGACGGGAGGAAGGGTATGACAACTGAAGACGAGATGGGATAAATCTGTGCATGAGAGAGAGCAATTTACTTTGGAAGAATTCCCAGGATGAGTTGATGTCAGAGGCGGTGGAGATGGGAGACCAGTCCAGATGATTGATGGCTGCTTGAAGACCGTGCCAGTTGGCCTGAGTGAAATGCCAGACTCGACGCTGAGGAGGCTCCCTGAGAATGGTTAGAGAGATGTCCACTTTAACAAGCACATGATCAGATGAGCCGATTGGAGCAGAAGAAGAGCAGCAGACATTTTCAGGGAAGTTAGTCATAACCAAGTCCAAAAGAGAAGATGCTCCTTTGACTGAGATCCGGGTCGGGAAATTGACAGATTGTGTCAGTCCCAGTGAGTCGCAGAAGTCCTTTGCTGAAGAGCCATGGCTGGTGAGAGAGGTACCCACACCGAGCCAACTGGCATGGTGACAATTTAAATCACCACATATGAGGAAGAGAGAGTTGGGATGAGTAGATAGAAGTTGGTCCATATTATCAGACAGCGAGATGTAGATGGAGTCATTACTGTTTGGTGGACGGTACAACACACATTTGAACAAAAGGTGGGAGCGAAGGGGAAGCCGTAGCCGGAGGTATTCCTGGGGGTGAGGTGGAGAGAGGGCAGTGCAGGGCGAGTGAGAAAGAGAGTTTTTGATAAAGATAGCAACCCAACCTCCAAGACGAGACTCAGGTCTATCATACCGGAGGAGGGAGTAACCCGGGAGAGATACAAAGGAATCAGAGACATCATGAAGGAGGAAAGTTTCTGTTAAGCAGATCACGTCTGGTTTGTCAGAAGTAACCTGTATGGAGAGATCAGTTAAGTTTCAACGAAGGCCCCGGATGTTTGAGGTCCATACCGTTAATGAAGAGGAAGGGGGAGTATCGGAAACAGAACAGGGGGGGGGGGGGAGAAGTAGGGTAAGATGTGGAAGAGGAGGAAGAGGTAGGGAGAGCTGTTGAAGGTGTGTCAGAGATTTCAGAATAGCTCGGAGAAAGGGAAGGATGGGGCGGACAAAAGGTTTGATGGTGATTGGGTGAGGCACAGTGAGGTGTTATTTGAGGAGGGGGAAGAGCGAGGCAGATGGTTGGGGGAGATGGAGGTGAGAGTTGGAAGGGGGAAGAAGTGAAGAAGCGGGGAGGACGCTTTGAGGAGGCGGGGTGAGAGGGGGGAAATGTAGAAGAAATGAGGGTGGGGAGATTTGAAGGGGAGGGGTGAGGGGGGAGTTTATGAGGGGAGGGGTTAGGGGGTAGTTTAGGAGGGAAGGGACAAGGGGAGGGATTTGAAAGGGATGGGAGATGGGGGTGATTTGGAGGGGAGGGGTGAGGGGGGATTCTCGGAGGAGAGGGGCGAGGTGGAGTCTAGGAGGGGAAGGGTGTGGGGGGGGGGAGTTTAGGAGGGAAGGGGCAAGGGGGGAGATTTGAAAGGGATGGGTGATGGGGAGGATTTGGAGGGGAGGGGCAAGGGGGAATATTTGAAAGAGATGGGTGATGGGGAAGATTTGGAGGGGAGGGGCAAGGGGGTAGATTTGGAGGGGAGGGGTGATGGGGAAGTTTTGGAGGGGAGGGGTGATGGGGAAGTTTTGGAGGGAAGGGGTGATGGGGAAGATTTGGAGGGGAGGGGTGATGGGGAAGATTTGGAGGGGAGGGGTGATGGGGAAGTTTTGGAGGGGAGGGGTGATGGGGAAGATTTGGAGGGGAGGGGCAAGGGGGAAGATTTGAAAGGGATGGGTGATGGGGAAGATTTGGAGGGGAGGGGTAAGGGGGAATATTTGAAAGAGATGGGTAATGGGGAAGATTTGGAGAATAGGGGCAAGGGGGTAGATTTGGAGGGGAGGGGTGATGGGGAAGTTTTGGAGGGGAGGGGTGATGGGTAAGTTTTGGAGGGGAGGGGTGATGGGGAAGATTTGGAGGGGAGGGGTGATGGGGAAGTTTTGGAGGGGAGGGGTGATGGGGAAGTTTTGGAGGGGAGGGGTGATGGGGAAGATTTGGAGGGGATGGGTGATGGGGAAGATTTGGAGGGGAGGGGTGAGATTGGATTTTAGAAAGTGTATGATTAATGGGAAACGAACATTTATTGCAAAATGAGTTTCTTGTGACCGTCGAGTCAAAAATACGTTTAAGGATGCTGGGGGGGGGGGGGGGGGGGTGGAGTGCAGGTGAGTTTAGGGAATGTATGAAAGAGGCACTGTAAGAGATGGAAATTTTTTTTGGAATGAATAGATTTGGTGAGCAAGTCGAAAGCAACCTTTTAAAGAAGAAGAAGAAAAAGGTGTTATAATATATGACAGAATACAGTACTTCAGGGGAAAGTTTAAACATTTTAAAGTTTAACAGTGAAAACTATCTGGAGAAATGGGGGTGAAGCACGTGGTCGAAGAATGAACGAACGAATAAGAACAACGAATAAAGGAATAAGAACAATGAATAAGAACAGAGAAGGAATTGTTTTTTTGTTTTTTTGGGGGTTGAGATTTTAAACAAGGAAGTATGGGGTGAAAAGACTGGGAAAAACAGAACTAAAGTAATTAGAGCACAATCGACGGACCGCTGAGAGAAAAACAAAGCCTCAAGGTAGGACACGGTACAAGGCCTCAAAAGACACGACATGAATTAACACGATTTTCTATACAGGTATGAAAGATTTACACCGAGAATCTTCCTAGGGACCCACTGTAAGTACACACACCATAAAATAAATACAGTTTTGACGAAAATACAAATGGGAACAATTACTTAACTTCGATAGCGTGGAGAGCATGGACAGCTTCGAAAAAGTGTAACCTCGCCGGCAAGACCGGAAGCGGAAGTCCAAATTTGTGAGGAGAAGATGTTTTCGTCAAATGTTAACGGATGTATTTACGTACAGGGTGTGCCCGCTTAACGTCGTCCCGGTTAATGTTGTTTCATTACAACGTCAACACTAATTAGATACCAAGGCCTCACAGAACATGGTCATTATTTATCTATAACTCACTATTACATCGTCAGTTATGTAAATGTCATGGAATGTCTTCGCCACCACTATGAAATTTATTTTTAAAAAGAAGAGGCAGAGCAGCAAGAAGGCAACCATGGATCCTTTTTTTCGGAAGGGAGGAAAACAGTCATCACAACAACCAGCAGAAGCCTTTACGTCATAGCAAGGGGTAGAACGATTTTCCTCGTGTCTTGTGGGGAGAGAATGAATTCCCTCATGTCTCGTGGGGAGAGAATGAGTTCCCTCACGTCTCATGGGGAGAGAATGATTTCCTTTATGTCTCTTGGAGAGAGAATGAGTTCCCTCATGTCTCGTGGAGAGAGAATGATTTCCATTGTGTCCTGTGCGGAGAATGATTTCCCTCATGTCCCATGGGGGGAATGCTTTCTCTCGTGTCCCATGGGGAGAATGATTTCCATTGTGTCCTGTGGGGGGAATGATTTCCATTGTGTCCTGTGGGGGGAATGATTTATCTCGTGTCCCGTGGGGGGAATGATTTCTGTTGTGTCCTGTGGTGGGAATGATTCCCCTCGTGTCCCGTGGGGCGCATGATTTCTCTCGTGTCCCCTGGGGGGAATGATTTCTCTCATGTCCCGTTGGGGGGAATGATTTCTCTCATGTCCCGTGGGGGGGAATGATTTCTCTCGTGTCCCATGGGGGGAATGATTTCTCTCCTGTCCCGTGGGGGGAATGAGTTCCCTCATGTCTCGTGGGGAGAGAATGATTTCCCTTGTGACTCGCGGGGAGAGAATAATTTCCCTCATGTCTCGTGGGGGAGAATGATTTCCCTTGTGTCTCGTGGGGGGGAATGATTTCCAATCAAGTGTAGTGGGGGGGGGGGGGGAATGATTTCCAATCAAATGTAGTGGGGGGAATGATTTCAGCTGTGTCCTGTGTGGAGAATGATTTCCCTCGTATCCCGTGGGGGGAATGATTTTCCTCGTGTCCCGTGGGTGGAATGATTTCCCTCGTGTCCCGTGGTGGGAATGATTTCCCTCGTGTCCCATGGGGGGAATGATTTTCCTTGTGTCCCATGGGGAGAATGATTTCCCTTGTGTCCCGTGGGGAGAATGATTTCCCTTCTTTCCCGTGGGGGGGATGATTTATGTTGTGTCCCGTGGGGAGATTGATTTCCCTCGTGTCTCATGTGGAGAATGATTTCCCTCATGTGCCATGGGGAGAATGATTTCCCTTGTGCCACGTGGTGAATGGGGAAAATGACATGTGAAATGGTGGAAGAGTGCTTGAGGACACCTGTGTTCATGAGGTAATTTCATGTGAATGTGTCAAGGTTCATGTGAATGGGTAATTAACTCTTGATGTCCGATTTCCTGCATTTCTTGCTTAGGGCATGGTATATTTCTACAAAAAAGCCATCATCATGTGAATGGATCGAACATTGGAAAGATGAAGCATGATAATAAAGTACAATGTTCGTATGAACGGATGTTCGCAAACCAGGGACTCCCTGTACTGTATTACAATGTACAATATAGAATATATAAACAATGAAAAGTGTGTTAATTTAATAAAATGTGATGTATTTAATGTGGACGAAGGAGGGTCATGTTTTTAGCTCTCCTGGAACGTAGTTCCAGGCAGTTTATGCGATGGCACGTTGTCCATCCATCCGTCAGTCCGTAAACACTTGCAACTTCTTCTCCGAAACTGCTGATGGGATTACGACCAAACTTGGCACAAATTATATTTATTGTGCTGTGACTAATGTTTGTTCACGGCATTAAAAAAAATCGGGGTGTAAAGGGGTCTACTGGGGGTCAAAGTGCATCCAGGTTTGCCCCCCCCCCCTCCTCCACCCCCCAAAAAGAGATACTTTTTCTGAAAGATACTTGAAATAGATACTTGACTTTCTTTCCTGAAACTACACACACAATTTCGATGAAACTTGACCCAAACCTTCACCACCCGTGATGTGCCAAAGTTTGTTCACGGCATAAAAAAATCTGGCCCTGAAAAGGGTCTATGGGAGGGGTGGCGGGTGGAGGTCTCTTCGCCCTCCAAAAATTACTTCATTAATTCTTTCTCTCCTCGCTGATACGTGCTTGTTCTCTCACCTCCTTGTCTCGTCTCGTTCCCCACCCCCTTTATCTCCTATTTCTCCAGCCTTTCCAACTCGAGTTTCCTCCATACTCACTCAACCCTTTCTCCTTCATTCTCAAAATCCACTTCCTCACTGCGGGACTTTTCCCAGATTGGCAAGGTCTGCAAGCAGCCATCAATCATCTGGACTGGTCTCCCATCTCCACTGCCTCTGACATCAACTCTTCCTGAGAATTCTTCCAAAGTAAACTGCTCTCTCTCATGCACAGATTTATCCCATCTCGTCTTCAGTTGTCTTACCCTTCCTCCCGTCCATAGTACATTGAATCTTGTGGTGAGACAGTTGCCCTGAAACAACTTGCCTTTGCCTCTTGGAAGGCTAATCCAACTGAAGGCAATATCAGTTCCTTTCACAAAGCTCGGAACAAGTGTGTGTCTACCTTCAGGAGAGCCAGGAAACAATATCTCTCTACCCTCAAGACTGAACTCTCAAACCTGTCTCCTTCCTCGAAATCCTGGTGGCGTCTGGTCAAATCTGTTTCTGGTGTTTGTTCCCCCTCCATCCCCTCTCTTACCTCAAATGGACACATAGTTGACACCACACGTGACAAAGCCGAATGCCTCAACTCTATGTTTGCCTCTAAATCTTGTGTCCCAAACCCATCTCTCTCTGTACCCACCTTACCCAGTCGAACCCAACTGCTCCTGGACTCTGTGTCCTTCTCTCCTGACAAGGTGGAGAAGTTTCTGTCAAACCTCGACTCTGATTCTGCAACTGGACCAGACGGCATCTGCCCACGGGACCTAAAAGCCTGCTCTGCCACACTTTCACAGACTCTCCCTGTTCTCTTCACCCCCTCTTTTGCTCAAGGTCATCTGCCATCAGTTTGGAAATCAGCCAACAACACCGCTTTACACAAAAAGGTGCAAAAACAGATCCTTGCAACTACAGACCAATCAGCCTGCTCCCAATTATCAGGAAAGTCATGAAATCCATCATTGCTTCGGATATCAAATCCTTCCTCTTCGCCAATGGCTTGATCTCTGATCATCAATTTGGTTTCAGACCAGGCCACTATACTCTGGACATGCTGCTTCGGCTGTCTCAACAATGGATGGAGATCCTCAGCATCAAACAGGAAATTAGAGCCGTCTCCTTTGACATATCACGTGCCTTCGATACGGTCTGGCACCCCGCTCTGCTCACCAAACTCTCCTCCTATGCTATCCATGGAAATCTCCCCGCATGGCTTGCGGACTTCCTCTCTGGTCGTAATCAACGTATGGCCCTGAATGGATTTCCCTCATCTCCCCTTCTTGGTCAGGCTGGAGTTCCCCAAGGCAGTGTTCTGGGCCCTTTGCTTTTTCTGGTCTTCATCAATGATCTCTCTGACTCTCTGGAAAATCCTCTCTATCTCTTTGCTGATGACTCCACTCTCTGCCGCTCTATTCCTCATCCCTCAGATCGGCAGTTTGCAGCCTACTCACTCTCTGCAGACCTGAACAAAATCACAGACTGGTCAAACAAGTGGAACATGTCTTTCAATCCTGACAAATCTCACACTCTCACTGTCTCTCCCAAAAGACCGACTGGACAACCCTCCCATCTACTTTCTCAACAATCCTCTCCAAGAATTTCTGTCACTCAAGCGTTTGGGTCTCACTATCTGGCATGATCTCTCCCGGGAAAACCACATTTCCCAGTTGGCCTCCAAAGCCAGTCGCCGATTGGGCATCTTCCATCGTGCAAAGTCCTTCCTTGGTACACCTGAGCTCGTCACCACATACAAGGATTTCACCGCAGCTCAATAGAATACTTCTCTCCCCTCTGGTCTGGTGCTCCTGCCTCACACCTAGCTCGGCTTCATGCTGTTGAAACCAAAGCTTTCAGAATCATTGGAATCTCCCACGATGAAGCTAACTCCGAGGGCCTTTCACTTACTCACCGCAGGCAGGTTGGTGGTCTTTCTGTCTTCTACCGACTCCTCTCCAGCCTAGCTCCCCCAGCTCTATCTGTGATCTGTCCCCCAAATATTCCTACAGGTCGCACAAGATCTGCCAGCAACCCTCTTCTGGTTAAACTGCCAAAATGAAGACTCTGCTCACCTTCACTCTTTCATTCCTCTTTTCTCCCACCTCTGGAACAAACTCCCTCACTCTCTTCAATCCCACTCCTCTCTCCAGGTCTTTAAAACAGCTGTTCACCACCATCTCTTATCTTCCCCCATCCAAAACCTTGATCTTTTCTACCTCCGTTAATTCGAATCATATCCACTTTTTTGAAATACCGACTTCTTTCCTGGAAGTCCTAGCAATGTCCATGTGTTTATACCTCTCCCACCCCCCCCCCCTCCCCTTCCCATGCCCCCTCCCCCAAGCCCTCTCCCTCCAACAGATCTCCCGATGTCTCTGTTCTCTGCTGTTGTGCTCGTGTGCTTCCCTTTCTTTCCCCATCTTGTCTCCCGCTCCCTTCATTGTATGTTTTGTGTGTGTCCCTTTGTTTTTTTGTCTTTTTGTGATTGATGTTAGTTCTTCCTCGAGCCTCGATCTTGTATGCAAAAAATATATATATATATATAAAATAAAGGTATTTCCTTTATTCTCGGAAACTGCACGTGCAATTCTGATGAAACTTGACCACAGTCTTCACCCGTGTTGTGTGTTGTACCAATGTTCGTTCAAGGCATTAGAAAAATTGGGTTCTGAGGAGGTATATGGGGTGGGGGGGAGGGGTTGCCCCCTCCCCCCAAATGTTGTTTGCTTGTTTAAAGTCTATGATTACGTTAGTATGATTGTACATTCTGCCATGTCTTCTAGCAACCATTGAAATTGGTTTAAAATACTGTGATGCTGTTTATAATACCTTTAGTCAGTGTAGTATACTGCTTTATTATACCAGGTGAGCACCATGGGGATCTTGCCCCTATTTTTTTCAAGAACATAACCACGACGCTAACGAAGGACCAAATGGACGGATGGACGGACGGACACCGGGAACCACTCGATGAGGTTATTTCAGAGAAATAACCTAAGAAATGAGGGGGATGGAGGGCGGCAAGTACTGCCAATGGCGGCGACATTGGCAGTACTTGGGATAGACATGGGATAGACAGCTCCCACTCGATTGTGCACTAGTTCAGAACAAAGGACGACTGTATGTAGAATGGATTGTGTATGCTGACTTCAATACTCAGCCATGGATGTGAACAGTTGCCGGACAGTTCAACACCCAAAATCGTCATCAACATCATAAAGCAAGTCAGGTAAGTCAGCAGGGCAGCAGAATCCAGGTCAGTATGCAATGGATCCCGACCATCATGCAATGTAACTGACTGAGAGTGCAATCCTCTGCGCCATTTCGGAGTCAAAGCGTAAACGGGTGGACCAGCGTTGTCCTGGTGTCTAAAAGCCGCAAATGGCATTCAGCTTGAATGGTAACACAGGGTTTGATAACACAGGCATGATAACGTCTGTATCATCTGCAGTGCGTGCACCAAAGGCAGCACGGAACCCTCCATGGAATCAGGTGATAGAAGGAAATCACTGGGTTAATTTGGCAAAGCAATGACATCGTCAACTATAAAACTGCTACCAACTGTGGAATGGCAGTGTAACCCAAGCAATACGACACAAAAAGTAGGAAATCAACCAAGACTTTCATACATTATTCCTAATCAGTGACAAGTTCAACTTGCACCATGCCAGTTGGATGGGATATGGCATGAAAATAATACGATACGGACTCGGAAGGGCTAACAGTCTGGCCTCGAGGTACGCACACTCACCTCTATGCTGTCTAGTTTGGGTTTGAATGCCTACCCCGCTATCAAGTGTCATCCCAGTGTTATGTTGTCACTTTTATAGACGTTAAACGGGTGCCCCGTGTGCCAGCATTCATTTGTGGGCATGCGCTAAATATCCAATGGTGTCCTTCGCGAAGAGTAGGCCATGAGCTATCGCCAACACCATGAACAAATTTAAAATTCCTACCCTAACCTACAAATGGCATCAAGGGCACAGCCGCACCATCAGCCAATGATGCTCCTCCGTAGCTTTGTGCTGCACACGAAACAAGAAGGTACTGACTCGGCATGGGGAAGCTTTCACAAAAGTCTGCTCTCCCCTGCACAGGTTTATTCCATGTCATCTGCAGCTATCATATTCCTCTTCTACAACATAGTACACTGAATCCCTTTGAGAGAAAGTATCTTTAAAGAAGCCTGCTTTCTAACAGTGCAAGGCTAACCCAACGAAAGGCAACCTCAGGTGATTCTGCGATGCATGCAACACACGTGTCCTTCAGTTGAGCCATAACACATAATTTCTCAAACTTTAAGGTCGAACTCTCCAACCTGTCCTCCTTCAGAGTCCTTGTTGAACCTTGTTAAGTCTGTCTGTGGTACGTGCTCCCTCTCCATCACCTTTATTTCCTCAAATGGAATCACAGCTTACCCGCTTCAGACAAGGTTTAACACAGTGCTTATCTCCGAAGGTTAAGCCAGAGCCAATCCAGCTTTCTCTGCTCCACCTTACTCCCTCAAACTTACTGCTTCCTAGATACTGTGGGGTTTTCACACTAAGTTCTGCTGAGCTTTGGTGGTGAACACACGTGTCCTCTAATCCAACTCTGCTGCTTTCGCTTATCCCTATTTGCTCTTTAGCCTGTCCTTCACCTTTAGTTGCAATTCCCATCTGTTTGGAAGATAGCCAACATCATGCCAATACACAAGAATGGTGCAAAAATAGATCCTCTCAATTACAGGTCAGAAAGCTTGCTTCCAATTATAAGCAAAGCAATGGAATCCATCGTCGCAGGGTTAAAGGAAATAAATGAATGAATGATCGTTTTAAGGCCATTTTCCCCACGAGAGCGGGGGTTGGCCTTGCGGGCCCCATGACAATCATGGTTCCCTGTTTGAGGGAATGTTTTTATGGCCGGATGCCCTTCCTGGCGCCAACCCTTGGTCGCGCTCTTACGATGCGCAGGGATACGGTGTACCTATTCTAAATCGGGGTACACACCAGGATCATTCATCCCAGCAAGCTGGTGCTCAATGTGCCGACCTCGGAAGGATGACAGGCTGAGTCAACCCCCTCAACCCCCCTGGCGTTAATTCATCGATCGACCGGGATTCGAACCCAGGATCCTCGGATCCCAAGCCGGCACCCTAACCGCTAAGCCAACGCCAGGCTAAATTGGGGGGGGGGGGGGTGGGGGGTGGGGGGTGGGGGAGTGGATGAATATGGCACAAATATGGTGCATGAAGCACATGACCGATGACGTCATCATTATTATTTTTTCTCCACCAATTTATCCTGAGATGATGCTCAACACATTTCATCTTGATTGGATGAAGTTTTGTACTTGTCGAATTATGACTTCATAATGGAGGCACCTATGACATCATCATTAACATATTTTATTCCCCATGGAGAGTTCTTTACAATGAGCCATGTCTCAATTTTGTCTATGCAGCGCTTTTGGAGATATAGTTGTGCAAAGTTTTTCGGTTTTTCCATGATGGCGCCCGCACTACGTGATCAATGACGTCATAATTTATTATTAAAGAATTCTACAGTTGGAGTTGCACTTATGGTGAAAATTTCCTGTCAATCGGACCAACGGTTGCAGAGAAAATTATATTTATTCTGTGCGGACAAACAGACAAGCAGACACAAATGCTGACACACAAATTCTGACAAATTCTAACAAATTCTGACGGACAAAGACACACAAATTCATAATCTGCTGATGTCTGCAGGGTTAAAGGAGACGGGCCTTTTTACATTCGGAAGGAAGCAATTATGAGGGCAACTAATTGAGATATTTCAGATAATGAAGTGTGTCGATAAAATAAATCGATGGATAGTGACAGGGCCAGGGGGACATCTTGAGAGTAAAGAGGAGAGTTAGGTTGGTAGTAAGGTAGTGGTCTTTCACTCGAAGTAGTTAATGCATGGAATATTCTCCCTGGACAGGTAGTGGCAGCAGAAACATTCGATGCGTTTAAACTAGAATTATATAGGTGTGTAGAAGGACTAGGGATGGACATTGGCAGGAATGCTTGGAAGCTTACAGTATGTATGGATACTTGATTGTATACGTCTGTATTGTGATTGTGATGTCTGCTGATGTCTCCTCAAGAAGTCTCCACATCTTATTTAGGTGTATCTACCTTATCTGGATGCTGTGAAATTCCAAAGCTTTCAACATCATTGACATCTCTCACAAAGACGTAATGTACAAGGCCCGATGCTCTCTCATCACAGATCAGTTGGTGACCTTGGTTGCCTACCACCTCTCCTTGGGTCTTACTCCCTCTGCCTTTCAACCCTCCTTCCCTTGCCAACCTCTCCAGGGCACACACATTCTTGCAGCATCACCTTCTTTGTAAAAATTCCAATATCAAAGATTCCTCAACTCCATTTCTTTAATGATCCTCTCTTCTCCCGTTTATGGGACCTCCTTTCTCATGTTTGTTCAATCCTACCATCCAAATCCATTCCAGATTTCTTCCTCCATCATTAGTGCTCAACCAATCGTCCATGACAGTCGACTTTGTTTCAAAAAGAAAGAGAAACAAGTACAAAAAGTTTTAATTAAAACAAAAGCCGCGTCGATGTTACACAATGCCTAGATGCAGCTGTGCCTATAACGTCGATGTTATAGGCACAGGACATTCCTATTGATTCGATTACTTGATGTTATTTTTGTGCAAAGTGAAAATATATCTCGGCAATTTCCCGTGTGTGGCGACGAATTTTTAATATATCACGGCATTTTCCAGTCTGTTATTTCAGGCGGTGTATGACTGACCATGCCACGATTTAAAAATATATATATCTCGGCAATTTCCCGTGTGTGGCGACACGTGAACGAAGCTATGCTGCTCTCTCCACATTATTGTGACGACGTATAAATTAAATATTTCATCGTGACGATTGTCATCAAATGGACGAATTTTTTATATATCTCGGCATTTTCCCGTCTGTTATTTCAGGCGGTGTATGACTGACCATGCCGCGATTTAAAAAAAATATATCTCGGCAATTTCCTGTATGTGGCGACACGTGAACGAAGCTATGCTCCTCTCTCCACATTATTGTGACGACGTATAAATTAAATATTTCATCGTGACGATTGTCATCAAATGGACGAATTTTTAATGTATCTCGGCATTTTCCCGTCTGTTATTTCGGGCGGTGTATGACTGACCATGCCGCGATTTAAAAAAAAAAAATCTCAATGGACTTGAAGTTACAGGCCTTTGAGAATTCATTTTGTTCTATAAAGGGCAACTTTCATCGGATTTTCTTCCCGTTTTTTTTCAACCGAGTCTAAAACTATGTTAGCGACTGTGAAAAATGAAATGATATATCGAATTTGATTTGAAATAAAACTGTGTGAGAGAGGAAGACACCACGGGCCTACAAAACAGGCCTCAAAGCTATGCGAGTTAATAAAATGGTGGATATTTGTTTATATGAAGCCTCTCCCACAATGGGTGGAGCTATGGTTCCCAGAATGGGTGGAGCTTTGAGGTTTTGTCTTCTCTGCAAGAACATGAACAAGAAGAAGAACAACAACAACAGCAGAGGGCACTCTATTAGCAGCGTCTGCGACGCGGCTAAAAAAAGACGGCTCTAACATCTCGAAGGGTCGTTTTCTATTGCTCTTTCATATCATTGAAATGCCAAAAAATCCTCATGACTGTTATGGAATATTTTGCTATCAATCTGAGTCTCCTTACTCACACTGAAGCTGTTCAAAATTGCGTGTGTAGTTTCAGAGGATAAAGCAAATTGCTATCTTGAGGGGTCAAACCTCGATCCACTTTGACCCCCCCCCCCCCCCCGTATACCCCCTCAGACTTCGATTTTCTTAGTGTCGTGAACAAACTTCAGTACATCATGGGGGATGAAGGTTGTGGTGAAGTTTCTTCGAAATAGTGTGTGTAGTTTCAGAGGAAAAAGCAAATTCCTATTTTGTGGGGTCAAACCTGGATCCACTTTGACCCCGGTAAACCCCCTTAACCCCGATTTTTTAAACTTTAGTCACAACACAACAAATATCATTTGTGCCAAATTTGGTCGCAATCCCATCAGCGGTTTCGGAGAAGAATTTGCAAGTGTTTACGGACGGACGGACGGCGCACCATCGCATAAGCTCGCCTGAACTTCGTTCCAGGTGAGCTGACTAGATCGATTTGAGTTGGTTAGGTTACAAGAAGAAGCCGATTCGTTTTTGGTTCAAGACTGGCCTATCAGTACAAAACGTAAACTGTTCAGCCTGGTGGAGGAATGCGCTCTTCCGAGTGCTGTTCTAGTTACCCTCGCATTGCATTTAAATACACTTATTTGCAATGTGCAATAACATGTATTTGCAATTTTTAAAAACTCGGTAAATCATTATTTATTTCGAAGAAAGACATGCTGATTCGATAAAGAGAGCCCACAGTGGAGTGGTCGATGGGACGAAGGGCGGTGTTCAGCCTCACTTTGCAACCCCATCTGGATCCATTCCAGGTCATTGGTAATAATTAGAAAGGTCAACTTCAAGGGAGTCTGGTTAATGCAGAATTAACATAACTGCAGTATATCATGAAGCATGGTGTGTAGGGATGGCATGGGGAAAAATGGCTGCCCCATCAAATGTGTACAAAATGATGCATTGCAAAGCTAACCAGAAAGAGCAATCAGAGATTGTAGTCCCTCGCCAGGACGTGTTAATAGTGGTTTTTAAGGTTTTTTTTTTTTTTGTATAAAAGATCGAGGCTCGTGTAAGAGCTAACATTGATCACAAAAAGACAAACTAACACATAAAACATATGATAAAGGGAGCAGGAGACAACATGGAGAGCAGGGACATCAGGAGATCTGTGGGAGGGAGAGGGCTTGGGGGGAGGACGCATGGGAAGGGGAGGGGGGGGGGGGAGAGGTAATAAAACACATGGACACTCCTAGGACTTCCAGGAAAGAAGTCGATATTAAAAAAAAGTGGATCTGGGGTGGATTAACAGGGGTAGAAAATATCAAGGTTTTGGATGGGGGACAATAAGAGATGGTGGTGAACAGCTGTTTTAAAGACCTTGAGGGAGGAGTGGGATTGAAGAGAGTGAGGTAGTTTGTTCTAGAGGCAGGAGAAAAGAGGAATGAAGGAGTGAAGGTGAGCAGAGAGTCTTGATTTTGGCAGTTTAACCATAAGAGGGTTGCAGGCAGATCTTGTGCGACCTGTAGGAATATTTGGGGGACAGAGCCTAGAGAGAGTTGGGGGGGAGCAAGGACGGAGAGGAGTCAGTAGAAGACAGAAAGACCACCAACCTGCCTGCGGTGAGTGAGTGAAAGGCCCTTGTAGTTAGCTTCATCGCAGGAGATTCCAATGATTCTGAACACTTTGGTTTCAACAGCGTGAAGACGAGCTAGGTGTGAGGCAGGAGCACCGGCCCAGAGGGGAGAGCAGTACCCCATTGAGCTGCGGTTGAAAGCCTTGTATGTGGTGAGGAGCTCAGGTGTGCCAAGGAAGGACTTCGCACGATGGAGGATGCCCATTCGGCGACCTGCTTTGGAGGTCAGATTGGAAATGTGGTTTTCCCAGGAAAGATCATGGCAGATAGTGAGAACCAAAAGCTTGAGTGACAGAACTTCTTGGAGAGGATTGTTGAGAAAGTAGATGGGAGATACCCCATTGACTGAGATCCGGGTCGGGAAACTGACAGATTGTGTCAGTCCCAGTGAGTAAATATGGTGGCTTTTGTGTTAAAACAAATATGGTGGGTGAAGCACATGACCGATGACGTCATCATTTATTTTTTTTTCTCCACCAATTTATCCTGAGATGACGCTCAACACATTTCATCTTGATTGGATGAAGTTTTGTACTTGTCGAATTATGACTTCATAATGGTGGCACATATGACATCATCATTAACATATTTTATTCTCCATGGAGAGTTCTTTACAATGAGCCATGTCTCAATTTTGTCTATGCAGCACTTTTGGAGATATAGTAGTGCAAGGTTTTTCGGTTTTTCCATGATGGCGCCCACACTACGTGATCGATGACGTCATAATTTATCATTAAAGAATTATACAGGTGGAGTTGCACCTGTGGTGAAAATTTCCTGTCAATCGGACCAACGGTTGCAGAGAAAATTATATTTATTCTGTGCGGACAAACAGACAAGCAGACACAAATTCAATACACTCTCCTCTGGCGAGGATAATGAGAAAGCATGTGAAATTGCAACGCCCATCTGCGTGCGTTTGTATTCAGTCGTCTTGTTCTTCGTCTTTTGTCTGCTAAAAATAACGAAAACATTTTCAAAAAAAAATACGAAACGAAAATAGATGATTTTATGCAACCTTAACATTTGAGCTTCAGATCTAAAAAAAAAAAAAAAAAAAAATGAGCTTTTACTTTTTGATTAGTGAATTAATTCAAGAACCCAATATGCAAATTCTTTAAATGTCAGGTCAATTGGATGAAATTTTGATGAGATATCATAATGAAGCTTTGGTGAAAATTTGATGTCAAAACTCAAATGGTAAAATAGTTATGGACCACACACACACAGACACAAACACACAAACAGACACACACACAAACACAAACACACACACAGTCACTGTCAGAGACCGTGTCTCTCTCTCTCTCTCTCTCTCTCTCTCTCTCTCTCTCTCTCACTCTCACTCTCTCACTCTCTCTCTCACTCTCACTCTCACTCTCACTCTCTCTCACTCTCTCTCACTCTCTCTCACTCTCTCTCTCTCTCTCACTCTCTCCCACTCTCTCTCACTCTCACTCTCTCTCTCTCTCTCTCTCACTCTCTCTCTCACTCTCTCTCTCTCTCACTCTCTCTCTCTCTCTCTCACTCTCACTCTCACTCTCACTCTCTCTCACTCTCTCTCACTCTCTCCCACTCTCTCTCACTC
>NC_136264.1:183415291-183492968 GCF_964187855.1 Myxine glutinosa | reverse complement strand
ATATGATAAATTAGAGAATTGTCCGGCTTGTGATAGAGTGGGGCTTAATGATGAGGATTCATATAAACAATGTTTATTCTGTGATTATATTCTAATTAATGATAATAAGAAATATAAAAAAAACATATAACTCTTTTAAATTAGAACCAAAATGAATTACTTTACAAGATTAATAAGAGAGATGAATGTTAAGCATTATGGTGATAATACACCATTTCTTACAAGGAAAGAGACTCTTTGTATTGAGGAAATGTATAAGGGTTTAATGATATTTATTATTCAAAATAATTTTAATGGAAATGTTAATACAAGATACTACATAAATAAAATAATGAATTATTTTGAAATTAAACCAGAACTCAGGATAAAATATAGAGTTTCTAAAATAGCTCAAAAAAAGTTGGATGACTTGTTTTCCAAATATATAAATGAATGATTTTTTACCCGTTTGGGAAAATAAGATAAAATTTAATAACCATAAAAACATTCCAAATTCATTGAGATGTCTAATAGTTGGTTCAAGCGGATGTGGGAAAACCTGTTTACTTTTAAAGATGCTCCTTGGTCCTATTTTTAGATTATGATAATTTAATAATTTTTACAAAGTCAAGTTTTCAACCCGAGTATCAACTACTCTCACAGGGTTTTAATGCAGGTCTTAAAAGGAAGACATTATCGGTTTATTTAAACTTCAAAACAAACTGAATGATTATAATATTGAAGATATAATACAATTATTTTGTGATACACAGAAATCAAAATCGAAACCCATAACTTGTATTCTCAGTGATAATACGGATGATATACTTCACCTCAAGATTTAGATAAATCAAAAAAGAACCTCGTCATCTTTGATGATTGTGTTAATGAGAGAAACCAAACAGTAATGGATAGCTACTATACAAGAGGGAGACATTCTTCTTGTAATTGTATATATCTTAGTCAATCATATTTTCAACTCCCTCGACGCTCAATAAGAAACAATGCCAATACTTTTATTTTATTTAAGTTAAATTCAATAGATGTAAATAATTTTTGGAGAGATAATTGCTCTACGTTATGTAGTAAAAAAGAATTTGAAAATTATATGAAACACACGATTGGAAAATATAAATATATTGTTGTGAAACAAGATGAGATACTAAATGATATTTTTCAATAAATAAATACAGAAAATGAATACTGAAGAAAGAGAAAGAAGTTTAAGGAACATCAACAATTAGTTTCAAAAGTTGTTAAACAACAGGAAGAGATAAAGAAGAAACGGAGACAGAAACTAACTGGTGAAGAAGCCTTTGAAAGAAAACAAGAGAAATTCTTTAAACCACTTTTGAAAACTCAACACTCACCTACAGTACCCACGGTAGAATTTACTCCGAAAAAAACTTCAAATGCTCAAAGATTTTAGTCAGATAACAAAACAAGAACTTGGTGAATTAGAATATGATGACGAGGGATTATTTCGGAAACTTGAGGAGGTAAATCAACCCCTAATTATGTTGTGGAAGCTCTTCAAAACAATGAATATTCGGCGGGTTCAAAAACCAGAGCAGGTCTCATTCCAACAGAAGAACCAGCAGTGTTTCATCTTGTGGAAGAAAAGGTATTGATATTTAATGATGAATTGATGTTCTTGAGTTCTACTCAACCAAATGTTAAATTAACTCCAAGATTAATGTTTCTTCTAACAAACCCCGGATTCAGCGGTTCAAAATATTTGAGGAACCACTTGATATGGAAAGAGAGGAAGATAGGGTATATATTGAGTTGCTAAATGCACTTGATTATGGAGTTTCTGTTGCTGGTAAAAGTAAGAAGAATGAGAAGGAGAAACATATTATTGATGCTTTAAGTAAGCTTGGTTCGGGTGTTAGTTTTCTTCCAAATGACCCATCACAATTAGTTAATAGGCTATTATTGTTGTTAGGTAGTAAGAAGGCTGGAAACAACAATTGTTTTAATGAATCCTCAGCCATTTTAGATCAGTTGATGAACATGAAAATAATTAATAAATGTCAATACAAAGATATTTTATTAGATATTAAATAAGATGAGAAGCACAATTCTTAGTTTTAATTTCACAACGAGCGATTACACAGCTTCATTCCCTTACCCACTACAACTTGACCCCCTTACCTCATATGAGGCATCTTTGTTGTCAATGGAAACTTACAATACCCTTTTTAATATCACAGAGAAAAACAACAAGTTTAGTTATAATCCAGGAAGTGGATATAAAACTATAACCGTTTCACCTGGAGCTTACGAGATTTCTCAAATATCTTCAGAAGTCTCTCGCCTTATGAAAGAAAAAGGTGATGAACCAAAAAATATTGTAATAGATATTCAAAAACACACTTCAAAATCAACTATTAACTTAAAAATAATTATAAAGTTGATTTCACGATTGAAAATTCGTTTAGAGAGCTATTGGGTTTCTCTTCAAAAAAGATTGAAAATAACGGGAACGTTTTACAGTGATAATGTTATCCAAATATCCTCCGGTATAAATTCAGTATTAATTCATTGTGATTTGATTGATGGTGCTTATAACGATGGAATAAGAACAAATACAATATTTTCATTCAGTGCATACTCAACCCCGATTGGTTATAAATTTAATATGGACCAAAAAATCTTGTCTATTTACCTGTGTCAGGAAAAAACCATATACAGAGTAAATTTTAGGATAACCGACCAAGATAATCGTATGATATCCTTTAATGATGAAATTATATCCATCAGAATTCACCTACGTGAAGTTTTTCAATAAATAAATAATGGTTATTGTGAGAAAACACGAGTTGGGAAAATATAAAATAATTACAGGGGAGGGCATGTTCCTTTCACCAGACTATACAAGGTATGTGGGTAGAGGATACTATAAACCTAAGAGACAACGAGGTGTAGGTCATCAATTTCGAAATAAAGGAGATGGGATAATTGATACTCTAATGGGTATTGGTTCAACCATCCTTAAACATAAAGACCTAATGGTTCAACTGCTTCTGCCGTGGGCTCCGTTGCGGGTGCTATAAAGAGTATAAAAGATGCTCAAAAGGAGTCTCATAAATTACAAGCAATCAAAGAAATAAAAAAGGTAAAACTCAACTATCTTCACAAGAACGACAAAAAATCATTAAAATACTTGGGTCAGGGTTTCAACAATTTTAATGCTATATAATACAAGTATGGAAGCGATTGATAGTATCTATGATTTGGATGATACGATTATCATTTCAAACTCCACTAAAAAGGAAGACTATTTTAAGGTAAATGCTATAACAGGAACAGACTGGAATTCAAACGGAACAAAAGTTTTGAAATAAATAATCAACAAACTTACTTGAATATAGCTGATAGTTTCTTGCTGTGTAAATTTAAATTCACTAAGGCTGCGAATAATACTAATGCTACACTCGTAAATGATTTCTTCTGGAAAATGTTTGACAGTGTCCGCCTGTATATTGGAACACAAGAGGTTGAAGCGGTTGATTATGTCTCTGCTACATCTGAAATGATGAAATTTACACTATATTCGTTTAGTGATAGAATGGGTAAGGGAGCTGTTGAGGGTTTTATTCTGATATGTCAACGGGTACAAACGCAGACCCTGGTTATAGTCAAAGGAAGTCAATGTATAATGATGACGCAAAAGCTGAGAATAGTTTTACCGTAGCAGTACCTCTGAAAGGTATATTTGGATTTTGTGATTATGATAAAGGTTTTGTATGGGCTTAAAATTAGATTTCAACTACAAAGGAATGATAATGTAAATAGATTGCTTTTTGGGGATGAAAATGCTTTTGGAGAAAATAATAAATTTGTTATTAATGATTTGTGTTGGTATATCAGTGAATATACTCCTAATCTTAAAACGGAAGAGATGTTAAATAGAAGACTTAACTCAAAGAAACCGCTAAATGTATCATACCTTAAAAGAAGATGTCAACACGTTAAACTGGAACACACTACCTACACTTGGAATTTAGGTGTTCTTCAAGGAAAGCCACGATACCTCTGGCTCATTTTAAAAAAACCAGATGGAGAGGACGGTACTAATAAGAATAATGCCCTGAGTGATAATGCAAAGGTGAACAACTTCGGGTTTCTCTTGATGGCACATTTTATCCGCGAGATAGATTGGAAATTGATTGGGAAAAAAATGATTATGCGGAAGCCTACAAGTCCTACCAAAAGGTGTGTGAAGTAATGGTAATAATGATCCTATTTTGGATATGGTTGCGTTTCAAAAACTTTATACAATCTACGCAATTGACCTGAGTTCTCAAAAGGAAACTATAAAGTCTAATCGAGTGGATACTTCTCTATACATTGAAAGAGGGGAGAGTGAAGAGGTTAATGCATATTGTTTGCTTTTGGAGGAAACAGAATTACAGATTAATACAGATAATGGTGTTATGATTAATATCACATAGGTTTTTTCTCATAAATAAATGGTTGGGGTATATGTTAATCAAATCAATCTTAATAAATTAACATCTTGTATTCAAATCAAAAGCCTTGTATTATTAATGTTAATACAATTCAAAGAAAAGGAGCTGTAAGAATTGATGTTTTACTCACACACACACAAGTAAAAACACTAAATGATGTTGGATCACTTAAAATTAAAATGACGAAACCTATGTTAAAGAAATATTCAATAGATGAGTCAAGAGGAGGATTTCTCCCGTTTCTAATTCCTTTATTTGCTGGTTTAAGTGCGGCGGAGCATTGACTGGTGGTATTTCAGCAGCGGTAAAAACTGCTAACGAAAGGAAGGCACAACTAAAAGCTCAAAAAGAATTGGAAAGACATAACAAGGAGTTGGAGAAACAAATTAGTGGAAGTGGTGTAATTGTAGATTTGCTCAAAAACTTGAAAGTCTACCTGATAAAGCTAGATTGTTGGTTGGAGATATGCTTTCCTCTATCGCTCAAGCGGGTGTTAAACTAACTAAACGGGGTAATGGATTGTATCTTTCTCATAAATAAATGGATAAATGGTTTAAACAATTTGAAAGAATACAACGTCAAATATAGAACTAGCTAAGTATTGTAAAACACTAAAAATTGATAATGTGGTTATTTGTATGAGAGATGAATTAACACATATAAATAAGAATACAAAGATATTATTATGAATTTAGACACACAGAATGGTTCTCATTGGGTTTGTATTCATAATAGTCAGGATAAATATTATTTTGATAGTTATGGTATGCCACCACCTGTTGAAGTAATACAATTCTTACAGAATGGTGTTTATCAAACATTCCAAGTTCAAGAAATTAATTCTAAATGTTGTGGCCAATTATGTTTATATGTATTATTTCAACTCAACAATAATGAAAATTTTTATGATATCATTTTTTATCTAATATAAATGACCTATGTTGGAAAAGATGGTTCTATCTTTGGAAAATCCTCTCAGGATATTGATTTATCAAATTATTATACAAAGGCACAGGCTGAACGACAAAAATATAGTGTAAGTAAAAATATTAATATGAAGAATACTTATAAATTAATCAATTATCCAAACCCTACAGATGCGAATGACTTGATTAGATTCAGTGATTTATCACAATATATATCTTTAAAGAAAACAGCACGTTTTGTGAAACAAGTAAAATTTACAACCACAACACCTGGTTATACTGACCATACACCTTTCCTCATTGAATTTAACTACCTGCTTACAATTAAATTTTATAAAGAAGGACATTTAGTTAATATGCGAATTAATAAATGGGGGTATGATATGCCTGATTTAGGGTATAATTGGTCTTTTTCAATAAACATAGAAGACCTACATGATTTAAATCAGTCTCGTAAAGAAGAATATTATCCACTTGGTGAAGATAAGGATTTATGTGGAAGTACAATTAGTAAACAACAAATACGTGATTTTAAGAAAATAAAAATATATGATAGTATAGCGATGGTTCGCATGACAAAGAAGGAAGGTAATGAGATAAGGATAGAAAGCCGAGGAATACAAACCGATTTGGTAGTGGGAAGATGGGGTGGTATTACCTGTCATAATATTAATCTCACATATATTTCTGATACATAAATGGCAGGAAGAAGACTACAAGAGAATTATAATTTTTGTATTCAAGGATACCTACAAGAAAAGGGTGCTCGGTATTACATACCTTATGATTTGGAGCATATACATGGGAATTTTGTCATAAAAAACTGGCCTTATACTGATATTGTTAAACCCACAAATAGAGACTTGTTTAAAATATTAAATAAAAATGAACTTCTCAAAGTTATGAAATATAAAACTCTTTTAGAAATCGTCAACAAATCTTATTGGTATCCTATTATGAGAAAAATAATTATAGATACAAGAATATCTCAAAATCCAGATGAGTATATGTATAATATTCTTTGGGGTTCAAACTCAAGGGTAGCAAGGGATGAGGAAGGAGTTGAAGAAGAGAAGGAGGAAAGAGAGAAAAAGGAGAAGGAGGAAAGGGAGAGGGAGGAGAAGGAGGAGAGGGAGAAAAAGGAGGAGAAGGAGGAGAGGGAGAAAAAGGAGAAGGAGGAAAGGGAGAAAAGGGAGAAGGAGGAAAGGGAGAAAAGGGAGAAAAAGGAGAAGGAGGAGAGGGAGAAAATGGAGGAGGAGGAGAGGGAGCAAAGAGAGAGGGAGGAAAAATATAAAAAGATGGAAATCACTGAGATTCATAAAAGATTGAGTGTATTAAAGCAAATAAATCAATCTCAACGCACCGAAGAGGAAATTAAAGAATTAACAACTCTTATGAAGATAATGGTTTCAAAAATAAGAACGTCAATGTCTTCAATTTCAGAGATTTAAACGAGAAAGTGGTGAAGAAGAAGAAGAAGAAGAAGGAAAAGATTATGTGATTGATGATGTTGGTGTCATTGACTTTAGTTAGTTTTTATTTGTAAATAAATGGAGGAGAGAGTGAAGGCATTCCTTAGGATTCTTTATGTTTTAAAAATAAAGATTGAAATGTATATGTTGAAAACCAAAAAGGTTTTGATACTCTGTCGGAATTTTTCTGATAAATAAATATGAGTTATTGTCTCAAATGTAAAAAGAAAACTAAATCTAAAAATATCTCTTATGTTAAAGCTAAAAATAATAGAGTTTATCAAAAAGGAATATGTCAAGTATGTGGCTCTAAAAAGTGCCAATTCATCTCTCCTAAAAGAGGAGGAGACATACAAAAGTTTCTGTCAGGAAGTAAATTTACAACAACTGGAATTCCAGGGGAATTACACCTTCCAGGGTATTCTTTCTGTGGTCCAGGAACAAACTTGGATAAAAGATTAGATGAGGCTGACAATCCTAAACCTTGGTCTAAACCTACAAATAGGGTTGACGAAGTGTGTATGAAGCATGATATTGCTTATGGGAAAACCACTACGTTGACTGAAAAACATAAAGCCGACAGCGAAATGTTGTATAATTTGTCTTTGATACAAAATCCAACGTTGAGAGAGAAAGTTGATAGGTTTATTGTGAGAAATTTGATAAATGCTAAATTGAAACTTGGTCTTGGTTATTCCTCAAAAAACTATTAGGCTCTAATGATGCCATCAAGACTGAGGAGCTTTTGGCTGAAGAATTACACAAACCTATAATCACAAAGTTTAAAAGAAGGAAGGTTTATTCTAAATACACTGACCACATATGGTCCGCTGATTTAATTGAATTGAATAATGACAGGGGATACAGGTATGCTTTAACCGTTATTGATTTGAGGAGTAGATTTGCCTGGGTTGTCCCTTTAAAAAATAAAAGGGGTGATACTTTAATGTTAGCCTTTAAGCTAATATTTGATCGGGATAAAAGGAAACCAAAGAAGTTATGGACTGATGAGGGAACAGAGTTCTATAACAAAATATTCATGAAATTTCTTAAGGGGAAGGGTATTAAATTATACAGCACCTTTAATGAAGGAAAGGCAGTTGTTATTGAGCGTTTTAATCGTACTTTAAAAGAGAAATTATATAAAAAATTCACACAACTCGGTTCTCAAAAATGGGTGTATTTAATTCAGGATATTGTAGATAATTACAATAATACAGTTCATTCATCAACACAATCAAAACCATCAGAAACATTTACAAAATTAGAATATGAAAAGGAGATTAATTTGAGAAAGCCCAAGTTTAAAGTTGGTGATATTGTAAGAATATACAAATGGAAAAGTCATTTTGAGAAAGGTTATACACAAAAATGGACTCGTGAATTATTTAAAATCATTGATGTAATGGATACAGTCCCTTGGACCTACAAATTATATGATTTAAATGGAGAAGAAATCTTGGGTTCATTTTACTCACAAGAATTACAAAAAACACAAGTAAGCAGTTAATACCCTTGAAAATAATAAATAAATAAATAAAATGTAATGGGGATACGTTTTTAAATCTGTGAACCCCAAACACAGAATCCCACAACTTTTTAGTTGGGGCTTAACTTTTGTGTGTGTATAATGGGGATACGTTTTTAAATCTGTGAACCCCAAACACAGAATCCCACAACTTTTTAGTTGGGGCTTAACTTTTGTGTGTGTATAATGGGGATACGTTTTTAAATCTGTGAACCCCAAACACAGAATCCCACAACTTTTTAGTTGGGGCTTAACTTTTGTGTGTGTATAATGGGGATACGTTTTTAAATCTGTGAACCCCAAACACAGAATCCCACAACTTTTTAGTTGGGGCTTAACTTTTGTGTGTGTGTGTATGTGCGAGTGAGTCATAATAATATACAAACCCTAACCCAACCCCATCCCTAACCCAAACCCATCCCTAACCCAACCCATCCCTAACCCAACCCCATCCCTAACCCAACCCCATCCCCAACCCAACCCCATCCCTAACCCAACCCCATCCCTAACCCAACCCCATCCCTAACCCAACCCCATCCCCAACCCAACCCCATCCCTAACCCAACCCCATCCCTAACCCTCACATTCAAAATCCCAACCCTAACCCAATCCCATCCCTAACCCAACCCCAACCCTAACCCTCACATTCAAAATCCCAACCCTAACCCAACCCATCCCTAACCCAACCCCATCCCTAACCCAACCCCATCCCTAACCCAACCCCAACCCTAACCCTCACATTCAAAATCCCAACCCTAACCCAACCCCATCCCTAACCCTCACATTCAAAATCCCACCCAAACCCTAACATAATCTTTCTTTTCTTCTTTTTTAAATACGTATTTCTTTTTTTTTTCCTCTTCCTCCAATTCTGTCTTTCAAGGCTTTTAAGTTTGAAGAAGTAGAAATGGGAAGAAAGAATTTTCCAGCATTTTCTTCCTCGAACTTTCTTGATATTGCTTAAATCAAGCGTCATTAAATAAAGAACATTGTTCATTGCTTTAGAATCCAAAGAGTCTCCAAGAGGAACCCCACAGGTAGAGTCTCCAAAATAAAACCAACTTTCCAAGTTCCCAAGGTATAACCACATTCCTGTTGAGCCTCCAAGATAGGTATCACATTCCGAGTCATCAAAACAAAACCCCCATTCCGAGTCTCCAAAACGAAACCAGTTTTCAAAGTCTCCAAGGTAAAACTCTTTTCCTAATTTTATGAAATTTAGTGAGTCTCCAAGGTAGGCTCCACAGTTAGAACCATCTAGGCAGACCTCATAATTAGTTTTTCCCAAATTTAGTGAGTCTCCAAGGTAGGCTCCACAGTTAGAACCATCTAGGCAGACCTCATAATTAGTTTTTCCCAAATTTAGTGAGTCTCCAAGGTAGGCTCCACAGTTAGAACCATCTAGGCAAACCTCATAATTTGTTTTTCCCAAATTTAGTGAGTCTCCAAGGTAGGCTCCACAGTTAGAACCATCTAGGCAAACCTCATAATTTGTTTTTCCCAAATTTAGTGAGTCTCCAAGGTAGGCTCCACAGTTAGAACCATCTAGGCAGACCTCATAATTAGTTTTTCCCAAATTTAGTGAGTCTCCAAGGTAGGCTCCACAGTTAGAACCATCTAGGCAGACCTCATAATTTGTTTTTCCCAAATTTAGTGAGTCTCCAAGGTAGGCTCCACAGTTAGAACCATCTAGGCAAACCTCATAATTTGTTTTTCCCAAATTTAGTGAGTCTCCAAGGTAGGCTCCACAGTTAGAACCATCTAGGCAGACCTCATAATTAGTTTTTCCCAAATTTAGTGAGTCTCCAAGGTAGGCTCCACAGTTAGAACCATCTAGGCAAACCTCATAATTTGTTTTTCCCAAATTTAGTGAGTCTCCAAGGTAGGCTCCACAGTTAGAACCATCTAGGCAAACCTCATAATTTGTTTTTCCCAAATTTAGTGAGTCTCCAAGGTATAACTCTTTGGCTGGGTCATCAAGGTAGAACTCGTTCAGTGGGTTTTGTTTTGATAACTCACAATAAGTATCATCATGGTAGAACTCTTTTTCAGGATTTTGTGGATCTCCAAGGTATAACTCTTTGGCTGGGTCATCAAGGTAGAACTCGTTCTGTGGGTCTTGGTTGTTCAAAAGATCTTCAAACAAAAAAATAACTTTATCCCAAGTTGTGTTAAAAGTAGAATTTTCATTTCGTAGCTCAGATACAATTTCCTCCATCGACAAGAGGTTCGAGTCCAGTTCATCAATCTGAAGGTTGAGCGCTACACAGGTAGTAGGACTCCAAGGAATAGCAAAGTTATCCCATTCCATTTCGGCATAGGAGTCCATTCTCAAGTGAAGCAGAAAGCGTGTTTGAAAAAGCCTGTGTGGTCGGTGCCTTTTATAAGAAGGGCTGGGTGTGTGTCATTTCCTGTGGAAATTCCCTGGGCGTGTCTTAACTGGAAATGATGTGATGGAAATTCCCTGAAAATGATGTTATGTATTACCTGGAAATGATACAATGCTGAAGAGTTTATAAAGTGGGTGGGACTTAGCAAAAGTGGGCGGAGCTTAGCAAAAGTGGGCGGGGTATAGCAAAAAGTGGGCGTGGCTTAACAAAAAGTGGGCGGGGCTTAGTAAAAGGTGGGCGTGGCTTACCAAAAAGTGGGCGGGGTTTTTCCAAAAAGTGGACGGAGCTTAACAAAAGGTGGGCAGAGCCTACCAAAAAGTGTGTGGCACTGGAGGCGCTCAAATAAGAACATTGAGGGAGGTTTACCATTTTATCTTAGCTCAGTTAAAATATCTTAATAAAGAACCAAACTCAAACATATTTTTTGTTAATATATTAGATGGTGAAGAGAGTTGTAGGAGAATTAAATTATTTCCCACGCATAAACAAATATTTGTAGGGTCGTTGTTTGAGTGGGTTATATTCACCAGATGATATTAAGAGTAAAAGGTTAAAAGGTCCATGAGGTCAGAAGGATCACAGGTGTTTAAGTGGTCTAATGAATAAGGATAACATGTCAAAAGGTTAGAAGGTTCGTAAAGAACAGGGTGAGAGAAATATAGGTGTTTAGGGGCAATGAGGGAGGGAAAGAATTAATATGGAAGTGAATGGGTCAAAGATTAATCTGCCAGATGATATGTAGAAGAAGGATGATAGGTCTATAAGAGAAAACAAATATTTGTAGTGTTTGAGTGGTCTAATGAACAACATTAAGGATAGGTACTACAGACAAAAGGTTCATAAAGATGAGGGTGGGAGAAATAGAGGTGTTTATGATTTTTGAAAAAGACAAGGGGGTAAATGACATTAGATAGGGATTTCCCATGTTAAACGGAGGTGTCCCAGAAGCAACATTATTACACTACTAACAATCTTATTGAGATTTTAAAATTATTATTATTCGTTGCCGTTTCTCGGAAAATTGAAAGATTCTCGTTCCGAGAAGTTTTGGATGCCTCGAGTAACTTAAAGGGAGACTTGTTGATCACCCACAGAGTAATGGGGATAGGGAAACCACAAAATAAAAAACAAACATTTTGGGTGAATTTGAGACATTTGAATGAATAACGATTAACATTATAAGATATAATTCACAATAATCTTATATTTGCACGCTCACATTGTTTAGAAGAGTTTGTTTTGTGTATTCGGTTTCTTTTCTTTGTCGTCGGTCACTTCGAATCAATGCCGAAGTCAGTTGACTGAAGTGATATCCATTGTTTGACTGTACCCTCAGGTGTGGATCGATGCAGGTACCCAGATTTTTTTCTCCTATGCTATCTGCATAGCAGCCATGACGTCTTTGGGAAGTTACAACAAATACAATTACAATTGCTACAGGTGTGACAATCCTGATGGTTTGTTGGCAAAACCATTTTTACAAAGTTTTCAGGTAAAATATCTTGCCTTGTTATTCTGGATGGTTAACATTCAATGTATTAAGTGTGTAACACTTAGTGGAAAATTATTTTATTAATTCATTTTCTCTAGTTTCTAAGGCTGATGGAAGAGTTTATAAATATCATGTGCTGGACAAGGACATTAGGAGACATCAATGCACTTTTACGTAAATTCTTAAAAATACCAGCAAAGGTACTCTGGCATTGCCGGGCAATGCAGGGTTCCTACTCCCACCCATTCCCCTTCCTCATCCCACCCACCCCCTCCCTCTGACCTCCCTCACCCATCCCGCCTCCCTCCTAACTCCTACCCAACCCCTTCCCCTCCCTTCTGCTCCCTTCTGTCTCCCACCTCACCCCTCAGGACTCACACCCAATGCCTTCCCTTCCCACCTCTTCCCCTCCCTCCTCCCACTCCATCCCCTCCCTCCAGACTCTCAGCCCTCCTCCCTTAAAACTGAAAGAAATACTGAGATGGGGGGCAGATAGAAAGAGGTGGGAGACAATGAGAGGGGTGGGAGAGAGACAGCGGGGAGGATTCATTTGGGTTCTTGAGGGGATAGACAGGAGGGGATAGACAGGAGGGGAGAGACAGCAGGGGAGACACAGGAGGGGAGAGACAGCAGGGGAGACAGCAGGGGAGACACAGGAGGGGGAGGGGGATGGGAAGAGAGAGAGAGAGAGAGAGGGGGGGGGGGAGGAAAGAGACAGGTGGGAGAGAGCAAATAAGACCACATCTTACCTTGCCGTGACATTTAACCCCTCGGGGATCTTTGACTGGTCGAGGGTTTAACATGACCATAGTTTAACACAGAACGCCATTTCCTTTTATTTTACGGCAATGGCCCCACTTCACACTGGGATGACAAAGGTTTCATAGGCTTGAACTGTGTCCTCCTGAACCACGTTGTATGGACAACCGACTCAATTACAACACAATGACTGGGAGATTGCAGGTATGGGAGGGAAGAATGCAGTCACTGCTGCTGTATTTGCTTATTGCTGGTGAGGAGTTTCAATTGCTCGAAGCAGCTTTTGCAAGTCGTTTTTTGTCAAGTTCGCTTCTTGTACATTTTCCTATTTTGGTAAAGACTGGTCCTTACAGAGATTGACGTTTCAAGAGATTGACAAAAGGTTTTCCATTCTTGCCTGTGCTGTTTCTTGATGGCAAGGCTCACACATTCAAAGTGGTCCAGGCTTTGTGGCAGATGTTGTGCCGAGCTGACCTGTTTTGTGGCCTTATTTCTCGAATGGCACAATACTTGAGTCTAGACTTAAGGATGTCCCTATGGCACTTCATTTGTCCACCACATGACCATTTACTAGATTGAAGTCGCCTTTAGAAAAGCGCTCTTGGGATTCTGTTCTTCCATGCGTGTGGGGTGTCCTGACCTGCGAAGCCGGGCTTGCATCAGGAAATACTCAATTCCTTGGATACGGAAATGGTCTATGATTGAGGTGGTAGGTATTTTGTCTCACCATTTGATGCCAATAATCTTACAAATACATTGCATATGGAATTGATCGAGGCACTTGATGTGGCGGGCATAGGGTGTCCAATATTTATATCCATACAGGAGTGTCGATAAGACAACGGCACGATAGACACTGATCTTGATGATGTCGAGTCTCCTCGGGCAATGAAGGCATTGCCTTTTAATGGCTGGTATACATGAGTAAGTGTGTGGTATAGACGGGGGTCACCACTCCTCTCCGTCTCTCTGCTGGCCGTTGGGGAATTCACCCTCTTCCGCCCATGCTGTTGGAGTCGACTGGACTCTCATCCACCAGATGTGCAGAGCCATCTGCCATTTAAACTGCATAGCTGCGGACCGTTACCCTGGTAAGGGGGGCTAACAGGTACTACACCTTGCCCACAAGTGACCTGGGGCTTTGCAAGGCAAGGGCATCCATCTCCCTGAGGTATCAGCAAACACCCGCATACCCGATACATTGATCTTGGTGGCCACGTTCATGCCAAAGACGATGTGTCAGCCTTCCAAAAGGCACACATGCTTTACCAAGTCTTCATACTAGTCTAGATACTACAAGATGGTACTACGTCGGCAATCATTGCATTTTGAGAGAGGACATATCCAAGGTAGCAGAACTTACCTCCATCTTTGAGTGGTATGTCATCGATGATAATGGATGGGATGGTATACACACCTTCTGGTCTTGACTGAAACATAGCCTTGATTTTCAGCTCAAAGTTCTGCGACCTTGGGGGTAGTTCTGCTACTTCATCGACTAAAAGTAGATCATGGCATTTTTCCCCATGATTTTCTGATTCCGTTATTGTGGATTCCTGGCCTTCAGACGCTGCAAATTGAAGACACTACCGTTGTTGCGAAACTGGATCATCACTCCCTGGGTGCAATATTTGAAGGCATCATGAAACATAGAGGAAAACACAATGCTAAATAATCGAGGAGCTAGGACACAGCCTTGCTTTGTACCATTGGGCACAGGGAATGACTCAGAGGTACATCCGCTGTCCTTCACACGAGCAGCCATGCCATCGTGGAAGGATCTGATGGTGTTGACCAACTTAACGCGACAGACAAACTTGTACTGCAGCTTCCACAGGCCTTCTCTACTGACACAGGCCTTCTTCTCTACTTCTCTCTCTACTAATGCTTTTGTTAGGTCAAAGAAGGCCATATATAGATCGCTATGTTGTTCTCTGCTCTTTTCCTAAAGCTTACAAATGGCGAACATCATATCGGTCAAGGCACGTCCAGCAGGAAAACAGCACTGGCTTTCTGGGATGATGCAGTTGACAATTGTTGATGACAATCGGTTAATAATGATGATGCGGGCGAGTATTTTCCCAGCAATAGATAGTATAGACAAGTCACAATAGTTGTTGATACATGACCTATCACCTTCACATTTGTACATGGGAACGATCGTGGCATATTGGAAGACCTGGGGTATTGATTCCTTGCTCCAGATGGTATTGTAGAGTTGGGTCAGTTGAGTGATGAGGCTGGGGCCACCAAACTTGAAAATATTGGAGGGGATACCGTCGTCAACAGAGGCCTTTCCAGTTGACACCTGTTTTAAAGCCCTGGTGGGCTCTAGTGTAGTCAGAGGGTGGGCAAGGTCCTCTAATATAGACCTCTGGGAAAGAGAGTCGATGGTTGCATCTGAGATTAAAGAGGGATAATTGAGGACACTATTAAAATGTTCAACATAGTGCTCCAGGATCTTTTTTCGATCTGTGATGAAGTGTTGGCCATCTGAGCTAAGGAGTGTGGTGATACCATGAGAAGACTGTCCAAAGACAGCTTTGAGATCGGCATGGAAGTGCTTGAAACTATTCGTATCGGTTGCCTCCTGAATTTCTTCCACTCCAGCTGCCCAAAAGCTCTCTTTCATGGAACGTAGTTGACTGTGCGAATCTCCTAAGTTGCAGGTAAGACTAGAACGAAACTCAGTACCTCCACCAGGTGAACAGTTTACGTTTTGTATCCCAGAGTAGACCAGAAAATCACAATACAAAATCACATTTAATCGAAATCATCCGTCCACAACTTTTTGAAATATCCTGCTATATATCATTTTGGCCCCATCTCCCAATGGTGAAGAATCACTTAAAATATTATACTAGCCGGATCCGGATCTTCACCAAAATTGAATCGATTCTTCCTTGTGGCACACACAACCTGTGCACCATGTTTTATCCAAATCCATCCGTAACTTTTTGAGATATCCTTCTATGTATCGTTTTTGGCCCTATCTCCCAATGGTGAAGAATCACCTTAAAAATTCTAGTAACCGAATCCGAATCCGGATCTTCACCAAACTCTAATCATTTCGTCCTTGTCACATACGCTACCTCTCTGCCAAATTTCGTCCGAATCCGTCCACAACTTTTTGAGATATCTTGTTCATAAACGGACAGACAGACAGACAGACAAACAAACAGAGACAGACAGTGGGTGAAAACATAACCTCCATCCACCTTTGGTGGCAGAGATAAAGAGCATTTGCTCGATGAGTCTCCGTCATCATTCCAGCAGAGATGGTCGCAAGCATTGAGTCAAGTGGACGAATGATCTGGGAGGTGTTCTCGTCAAATCAGTCTTTGTGATTACACTTGACGAAATTGAGAACTTCAGAAGATGCTCTGAAAGTGATGTCTTGTAAAATCGGCCATCCCGCTTCGCATTGTAACTAGGCGGCCAACACAAAAAAACCGTTCACATTGGGATACAGGCATGAAATTTGGCAGTGATGTTCTTATGGAGATACTCTTTAAACCCACTCAATTAACCGGCTCGAAATTCAACATGGAGGCCGTCAAAATTGCTAAAAAGTGCCATAAACTTTTTGATATTAAATTTAGGACGTTCGAGTATCAATACAAAATCACAGAACTACATATTAACTACCGGTACTGTATAAGCGGTCGTTAAAATGTTCAATTTACCTAAGTTAGGTAAAATGAAAATGTTATTAACCTCTTAAAGATAAATATGTAGTTCTGTCATTTTCTATTGGTACTCGTACTTCCTAAATTCAATATTAAAAAGTTTATTGCACATTTTAGCGATTTTGGTGCGATATCCTGCTTTGTGAAGCGTGTGTATGCCAAATTTCATCCTTGCATCACAATGTGAACCATTCACCCTAAAAATTGGTGTTCACCTCCTAGCTATTGATCCAGTTGGTCTAAGGTGACATTGAGATGACCTTGAAGCTGTGATTGCACTTCGCTGCATTTAAGCTATTGAGTTTTGAGCTTTGTAGCACACTTGATGGGTTGCCTCTTCTTTGTGGAAGCTTGAGTGGCATTTTGCTCCTAACAAGCCTGTGGTCAGACCAACAGTCGGAGCCTCTCTTCACACGTGTGTTTGATATCATGCCAGTTGCATTGTCTGACGATGCCAAAATCAATGAGATGCCAATGTTTAGAGCTTGTTTGTATCCATGTAGCTCAGTATTTGTCAGCTTATTGGAACATGGAGTTTGTAATGATGAATTTATTGGTTGAGCGTAGCGTCAGCAGCAAAGTACCGTTGGAGCTCTCTTTGGCGATGCCGTGATGTCCGACAACCTTCTTCCACGCAACATAGTTGCGTCCCACTCAGGCGTTGAAGTCCCGCAACAGAATAAACTTGTCACTATGAGATGTTGACTGTATAACTGCTGAAAGGTCATCATAGAACTGCTATTTGAACTCGTCTGTGTTTGCCATGGTAGGGGTGTATGCACTGATGACGGTAGCATTGCGTTCATTGCCAAGTTTGAGTTGATTGATACCACTTGGGCTACAATTCAAATTTCAAAGGATTACTCTTAAGATTTAATCTGTATTTCTTGCAATGCAGTATGTCTTCCTTTACCCCACTAGCACACTATTGTTAAATAGCATTTGTCATTGGCAGGTGTATTTGGGGTCTTCTAGATATTAAATATCCAAAAAATGGCAGACATTTCCATTCCCCTAAATTTTCACAATACACGCTCTTCCCTCCCTTTCCTAACCCCTATCTACCCCAACATGCTTTCCGTTCTTTACCCCCTTTCTCGCTAATTACCGAAAAGCCTTTCCCCCCTCCTCAACCCACACTTCTCACCCAACTCCTCTCTCTCCGCATGAACTTTCTTCTTCAAAACGAGATCACTATTTGACATACTGTTATGAATTTTGGGTAGGGGCATATACCACTGTGCTCAAAAAGTATCCGACCTTTATTTTTCGTGCGTAAAAAAAAAGAAGCTAGGGAGGCGTTGATTGGTGCACGCATGTAATGTAGGCGATCCTAATGCACATGCGTGAATTTTTTCACACCTGCAGAAGCTGTCATTCGATGGCAGACCGCCGATGAGTGAGGAAATGTAAGTGAGCGCCGTCGGATTTTCGTTTTTGACAAAATGACGGAAAAACTTGAACAAACAACGCTACTGCATCAAATTTTGTGTAAAGCTTGGCGATTCCCAAGTGGAAACGATCCGCAAGATTCAACACCGTTCATTCCATTATGAAGGAGGATTTGGGCTTCAGGAGAATCTCAGCGAAGTTCGTACCAAAGCTGCTAACGATTGAGCAGAAGCAACTCCGTTTGGAGATCGCACAGGACATGCTGGAGACTGTGAACAGCGATCCCAGCTTCCTCAACACAGTGATCACTGGCGATGAGTCCTGGGTTTATGGGTACAACCCAGAAACCAAGTTGCAGTTTTGATGCAAGTTTGATGAAACACAAAATTTGATGCAGTAGCGTTGTTCAAGTTTTTCCGTCATTTTGTCAAAAACGAAAATCCGACGGCGCTCACTTACATTTCCTCTCATCGGCGGTCTGCCGTCGAATGACAGCTTCTGCAGGTGTGAAAAAATTCACGCGTGTGCATTAGGATCGCCTACATACGTGCACCAATCAACGCCTCCCTAGCTTCTTTTTTTTTATGCACGAAAAATAAAGGTCGGATACTTTTTGAACACACTACGTAGAGATCCAGGTAGATCTGCATAGGTAGGTGTTCCGATGTCACGGAGAAGAAGAACCATCTCGATGCAAGTAAGTCAGGGACCTGTCTAGCCTGGTTTGTCGGATAAGTTGGATATGTGTCCCCGCCACAAGGGGGCGGGGCATGTTAAGTAGTTGTAGGTGTGGATATTTTGCTTCTACAAATGATGCCGAGTTTAAGATATGCAGCCCCTCAGCCTTAACTGTTCTTTGGCAGTTTGCTACCACTGCTGCAAAGAATACAAAGTGGATGATTGAATACCAATTTCCATGTCAGCATGCATATTGACAGTAATCAGTGTGAAGGTGTGCATCCCATGGTCATTTATGTGGATGTGACTGTACGTGCATTCCACATTTATCAATGAAACTACATTTGAACATTATAAAAAAGCTGTCTCAAATCTATACTGAGAACACTAGAGAGTTCATAGAACACCTTACCCTGCACAGTCTTGAGATACAATGACATGGACGGGATTTGCAAGCGGCAAATTTGTTTGGACGTGATGTAATTTGATCGTAATATATTGTCCTAAGTACTGATAAACAGAAGGGTTTTGAAAATGCTAAAAATGTTTTTTTTTTGTTTTGCAGTGTTCAATCATAGAATTTAATTGAAATAAAATAATTCCATAGGGAATATGTTAATTCCCCTGTGTGTCATTCCCTCTGTGATCATACCTGTGTCCCGTATGGCAACACACCATAGACATTAGTTAGGCCCACTAGTTGCACCACACAAACATTAATTAATTCCCCCCTTATTATAAAACTCACCGAAAGCCAGTTTGGGGCACCACCGATGCAGCTACAGCCAACCACATCACCAGCTGGCATTGCAACACTCATTGCTCAGGCAGGCTGAGGCCACACCCACCTTGCGAAGGATTGATTGAAGGAGAAGGGCCGGTGACGTCAGACGATGAGCGACAAAATGAACCATGAGCCGACATTTCCCCTTCTCGTGCTGGATCCCGTAGCGAGCGGTCGCATTTTGGCTTTGTCAGCGGCGACGTCCCCGTTTGTTCTCTCGTTTGGACTGCCCTCTTGAGCTTGGACCTTCATCTTGCCCTGGAATCTTCCTCTTCTCTTCCTCGTGTGAGACGCTTCCCTCCTCCTCTTGCTAACTTCCTGGCACTGCCCTCTGCCCTCGGCTCGTGTCCCTCGTTCCGGACCTCGCGAGGAAACAATATCAAAACAAAACATCTGTTTTGCAAAACAGCAAAACAGATCAGAGACGCCACTGGGAGACGTGCCGAGTTTTTGCAGACGGAGAGCGGCAGTTTTGCCAGGCAGAAACGACGCAGGGGTGAGCGCTGCTTGCCGCTGGAACACCACAAGGCCGGGGTGGGTGAGACGCCGGTGAGGCCGACAGCGCGCGAATGAGGCGGATTGAGGCCTTCCTCCCGCCAACACCAGAGTGCGTGCTCGGACTGGACGATCGCTGCCAAGGCGCCAATCGTGCTGAGTGCACGATAATTTACACATTTACTTTCCTTCCTTTTATATTCCCATTTATTTGTGTTTAAGTATAGTGTGGGACGTCCCGATTTATGACATTTAGTTACTGGCGCGTTTCATTGTTATTGGCATCCGTGGAAATAAACCTGTTTATTTTTGTACATAAAAGCCGTTTCCCGTTTGAGTTATCACTTTGCAGGTTTGAACTGCCCGGCGAGATCATGTCAGGTAAAAGCTTACAGCTTCTTCTTCCTCCCTGCCCCCCTCCCCCCCTCCCCCCCCCCCCCCACGCATATATAGTGAAATCCGTATCTGAACAACGCCTCATTAACGCTTGTTTCCATCCGTGATTTCCCGGTCTTCACCGAGGGGAATCACTTGACAATACTTATCATTGCCAATGAATTCCCATTTGTGGACATTATATGTAGATGGCTCCTTTACTGTACTTCCATAAATCCTTGTGTACTTAGTGGAGCTCCTTTAAAATTCAGTTTCCTACTACATCTTTCCAACTCTCTTATGTCAGATATATTTGTTCACAGTGTAACATGCACATTGATTATAATGATTCCACATTCCGTAGCAAGTTTTTCATGCCTCCTGTTTGTACGTGTCCTTTATCCAGGGACTGCTTAGCGCTGGCATTTTTGAACAGTGGGACAAGCTTCATTTCAGGTTTCGCCATTTTTTCTGTGCTCGGATTCATGGCACAGGAGCAGAATATGGATATTGCAGATGTTGCAGAACAAGGTAGTGCACTATCCTATCAGCCTATAATATCTCCTTAAAGTTGTGTCCACTTAGAATAGCAGCTGCTGGACTATGTCCATTGCAAAATCTGTCCTGTAGTATTATGCAATTTAAAGCATACACAAGTACACACACACACACACACACACACACACACACACACACACACACACACACACACACACACACACACACACACACACACACACACACACACACACACAATGGCGGCACAACAAGGACGCCTCGGTTCTTCCTCCCCATAGTTCTTGACGATTCCCCACCTGATCCCACCTGGGATGATTCACGTGCCTCCATTCTGAAGAGGGAAGATGTCAACACCTCAAAAGGTAGCGGAGGTAGTGAAGAAGGAGTCAATAATGGAATTGAGAGGCTGCAAGGCACGAGGCAGCTCGACATGGAACAGAAGCCCACGCCGGACAGCTGATATGCGAACGGCACAGGGCACCCATGAAATGGAGAAATGCAGTGCTCGAACAGATGTCGTCGCACGGAGCTGAAGGTGAGAGAAGCATGCACCGTTCGTAGCAGTAGGATATGCAGCCCCAGAGCAAAACGTTGAGGCTACCATCTTGATCGGGATGGTGAATGGTACATGCTGCGGAACCCGGAAGAGGAAGAAAGCGAACATGAGTGAGAATATCATGGCAGAGCTAACGCTTGGTGCGAACAACCGAGGAAGCCCCCAGGAGGCTTCGATTGGGTCTTCAGAGACCGTGAGGAATGTGGGGGGTGTCACCGCTGTGGAGACCGGGAGGAACAAAGGTGCAATGGAAGCCCCATGCGTGAGGCATTGTGAGGCATGATGGGGCGGGTGTGTTGGAGAGCATTAAAAAAACAATACACAAAGGGTCATAGGCCTGCAATAGAGAAAGTTCTGTGAATTATATGTGGACGGAACAGGCAGCCAGGGTGTGGCCTGCTAAGATAAACGCAAGGACCAGGGGTTCCCAAACCCAGGGTCGCGATTTATATTTGAATCCCCCACCCTCCGCCCCCCTCAAAATCACAATTTTTGAGGGGGTGGGTAGGTTTATGTTGAAAGTGTTTTCTCTGACAATTTTTTTTTATTGCAGTTACCAGCACCAAGTAGGTACTGGTACCATTTGGGCCATGGGTCACGAAAAAAACAAACAAAAAAAAAAAAACCCACCGTTTAGAGGCCATTTTTCCCCGCAAAGCGGGGGTTGGCCTTTTCGGGGACCGTGGTAGTTGTTGTTTTTTGGTCCCCTTTTTGAAGCAATGTTTTACGGCCGGATGCCCTTCCTGACGCCAACCCTTTTTGCCGCCTTCAACGACAAACAGGGAATTACCAGTGAACTGGTACTCAAATTAGCCGACCTCGGAAGGATGACAGGCTGAGTCAACCCCCCTGGCATTAATTCGGCGATCGACCGAGATTCGAACCCAGGATCCTAGGATCCTAAGCCAGCACCCTAGCCGCTAGCCCAACACCAGGGATCTATGCCCTGGGTCATGTAATTTCACGAATTCACGAGACGTCACGAGACGGTCACGTCACGGACGGACGAGACGGACGGTCACGAGACGAATGTAATTTCAAATTTTGGGTCATGGACAAAAAAGTTTGTGAATCACTGGGCTAGATCTTCTCCAAAAAGAGGCAGAGCCCTGCATCAAAGCGCAAAGCTAGGGTGCTGCCTGCTTCAAAGGAAAGACCGAAGCAGGACAGCAAACAAAAAAACAATGAAAGCTGGAATGCTGAGGGGAGGGAGGACGTCCTCCCATGCAGAATGTGCTCTGCATATGAAGGGCAATGGAGGAGACCGATTCATGGCTGCAGCCCACACAGAAAACAGATGAAGGAAGGACAGACGATAACATGCAGAAGGATGAAGTGGAACAGAGGGGTAGAGGAGAGGAGGAGGAGGATGACGGGAACAACGTGATCGGGAAGAGGAGCTGGTTAATAAGATAGAGGACGTGAGAACAACACCAACTGAAGAAAAACCACGATTAATTCGATGACATAATAAGAAATGCACAAAACGCTAATCAAGAGAACAAATCTTTAAAAAATAATAATACCAAAATCAGCGCCCCTGAAATAAATAAACATAATGAGTTTTGCAGCAGCACTACTCATTCAGGTAAAATAATAACAAAATAGAACAACAGAACAGGCTCCATAAAATAAAAACCAAGCACCACCATGGAAGCAAAGACTCGAGAGACAGGGAATGCTTGGAAAGGAGACAGGACAAATACAGCAATTCCAAAGTGAAAATAAAAGGCCAAAACGAAAGAGGAGAATCCAAAAAATAAAAAACAAATATAAAATTGAAGACAAAGACCTAGCGGCAATGGTTGCTGAAAACAAACTGAAAATAGGAATGGTAGCAAAGAAAATAAAAAATTGCGATGATGCTAACAGCAGGAGAAAACAAGAACAGATGTTTGAAAAACACCCTGAAAATATTCTACCATGAACTAGGGAAATGGAAGCAGAATGCGTCATCCCCTCCAGAAAAAGATGAACTGCAACAATTCTGGAAAGGAATTTATTAAGATCGAAAAGAACACAATAAGGAGGCGGAATGGATCCGAAACTGGAAGAGAAGAAGCAACATCTCGGGGACATACCCTAGTAATAATTGATGCAGAAAAGAAAAGAGAACAACTTGGAAAGATGGCAAGCTCCAAAAGCCCTGGCTCAGCTGGGATCCCAAACTTCTGGTTAAAGCAATTTGATGCTCTCCACTACGCTTGAGCATTCAATGAATTTACCCAAGGGGATCAGCAAATGCATGAATGGCGCACAGAAGGTAACACCTTACTCATCCCAAAATCTGAAGAGACCCAACTACCCCACAAATACTGGCCAATAACCGGTCTACCAACAACATACAAACGTTTAACAGGAATCATAACAAAAATGATGTACCACCACCTAACACAACAAGAAGGCCTAGAGGCAGAACAGAAGGGATGCAAGAGAGGATGTTATAGAACAATAGATCACCAACTACTAAACAAGGCCATACTCAAAAATTGCAATAGAAGAACTAAATTATCCACAACATGGATAGATTATAAAAAAGCTTTTGACAGCATCCCACATTCAGGGATTCACTGGATTGGCTAAGAAGAGGTCAGCTCAATTGGGACGGTGAACAAATTATAATAAATGCTGAAGACCACGGAAATTACATCAACGACTTTAAAACAATGACAGGACTAAGTCAATCAGACAGGTGTATGTTCTGCAAGGTAGAAACAGAAAGCACAAGCCACCTCCTCCTGGGATGTAAAACACTCATGTTAGAACAGCTGTACACCCAAAGGCACAACAAGGTATGTAGAGTAATGCACTGGCACATCTGCAGAAATTTCATTATCCCATTTCCAGAAAACTCATGGAAACATGAACCAAACGCAATCATTGAAAACAAGCACATAATGCTCATGTACCTGATGTTCCCATCCAGCATGAACATAGAAAACAAAGCACTATGATCGGACATAGTACTCAGATACAAAAAGGAAAATAAGACATTGGTAAATGAGGTTTCAGTACCCAGTGATTTTAGTCTAAATAACGCAGAAATCAAGAAAATGACAAAATATCAAGATGTCAAGAATGAAGTGAAAATATATTGGAAGCTGAAGAGTGCCAAAATTGCACCAGTGATAATTGGAGCAACAGGAATGACAAAGAAGAACCTTAAAGAAATCTTAAAAACCATCCCTGGGAACATTACGACAAATGAACTAAAATTGGAGACTTTCTGGGGCTCAGTGACGATCCTGAAAAGAGCCCTTGGAACAAAACCCAGAGAACAACAAAACTTCATAACTTAGCCCATTAATCAAGATCCTTCACCCAAATAAAGGCGGATACTTCGAGTCGTGGAAGAACTCCATAAACCTTCTGATAAACTAATTTTTGAGATAACAATCAACGACACACACACACACACACACACACACTTCAACTTTCATCTACCCAGTAATTTTCCTCCATACTAAACTATGCAATTTGGTGTCTGTCCGTCTGACCGCAATACCTTCGGTCATACTTATTGAATCTCAACCAAACTTGCCACGGGAGAAAGGATCACACAATGGAGGTTGTAGCGACTTCAATTCGCCCCTTCCCCAAGGGAGTTTTCCGCATTGGCCAAACTCTGTGTTAAGGTGTATGAATAGCTTATTGTGGCATTTTGTGGGGCATACTACCAGAAGTAAATATTATTATAACCACAAACTACAGTATTCAGTCAAATTATTTCCAACATATGATTATCTTTAAAAAAAAACATCGCTACTATTGTTTAACACTAAACTGTAAGAAATTTGGAGGAAAACAGACATCTTTGAGGCATTCTATGTTTATTACGTCCCCGACAAACTAATGGATCTGAGACGTCTCGACTTGCTAGAACTCTTCATCCTTTTTCTTTTTCACGGTTGTTGAATCACCATCCATACATTGGACCTGGAAATACCAGAACATTCACCAGCCTCCTGTTTGTTTGAATTGTCAGATCTTTGTCTTTACAGATCATTGTCAATCCTGACATTGCTCTTTCCCCCAATGCTAACCGTCGATTAAATTCTCCACTCACTTCAATCTTCGAAGGCTGGAACTCACATGACCAGCCACTCCCATACGGAGCAAGTGCTTCTGGTTCATGAAAAAAATCTCAAATACTTCAACCACACAATCTTTCTTATTGTATGTAAACAGTTCTATTGTGAGGAGACGAGATACCCAGTTCAATGTCCCTCCGAGGGATAGGGCACACAGTGCGTGTGAGACACCAATGTGACGTTTTATAGATGGCCTGAGATTTGAACCCAGATAAGACAGCTCAGAGGAGAGCATTATTTTGCATTCACCTATGTTCCTTCCGTCTGCCACTTCCTGGGCTATTCCCTTAATTTCTCTTTCCAGCTATTTGCCCTACTCCTGATGTTTATATAGTCTGCTATTACACCTCATCGACAAACTACTCCTTCACCATGATAATTTTAGTAAATCATGAACAGCAATAGCATTGGACCGAGAATAAATCCTTGTGACACTCCACTCAAAACACTTGTGACACTCCACTCCTTATTACTTTCCATCCTGAAAATGACAATTTACTGCTACTCAATTTCTTATTCTGAAGCCAATTGTCCATCCACCAAACAATCCTGCCTCCTCTGCTACTTGCTCTCTCCTTAACTGGTCTTTGGCAGTTTGCTACCACTGCTGCAACGAATACAAAGTGGATGATTGAATACCAATTTCCATGTCAGCAGCATATTCACAGTAATCAGTGTGATGGTGTGCATCCCATGGTCATATATGTGGATGTGACTGTACGTGCATTCCACATTTATCAATGAAACTACATTTGAACATTATAAAAAAGCTGTCTCAAATCTATACTGAGAACACTGGAGAGTTCATAGAACACCTTACCCTGCACAGTCTTGAGATACAATGACATGGACGGGATTTGCGAGCGGCAAATTTGTTTGGACATGATGTAATTTGATCGTAATATATTGTCCGAAGTACTGATAAACAGAAGGGTTTTGAAAGTGCTAAAATGCATTTTTTGGTTTTGCAGTGTTCAATTATAGAATTTAATTGAAATAAAATAAACATTTTAAAGGTTGCAGAAAACCTTTTTTGTAAGTTTATCGCCATTGATGCAACGTCTTTCACACCACCTTATTTAACACGTTACATTAGTTACTTATGCCTGTTGTTTGTGTCCTTTATTACATTGTGTATAAAATCCTAAATTGTTTTAACCTCCTCAGTCCTTTTGATTGGTACACTGAACATTTACCATTTTTAATTCCCCCACTGTGCCTTGTTGGTCAGAGAGCATTCTGGTGCAGATGTTCAGGACACTGAATACTGTATATACCAAGTACTGAGTAGGATAAAAAAAAACATTAAGTAAAATGCTGTATTTACAGTAGTTTTTAAATACTCATCATGTCAAGATTTTCTCCATCGGTCTTGTTGTATAATCTTTTTTTTTGGGTGGTAATTTTGTTGGTGGAAATGTATATTGTATAATATTAGTAACTAGTGAGATACCCGTGATACGCACGGTGGGAGGCCAGAAGCAAACAGACAATGCAGATATGGCGAATGCTAAAGCATGAAACCAATAAATTCCACATTCCTGTAGCACCCTTAGTCGCACGTCAGACATGGACACAATGTTCGTGAAGGACTTCCATGAAAAACGTACCCGTTCACAAACAAACGGGTACGTTCACATATAGAAACATCGATCGTGGGTCCGTGGTGAATCTGCATATGGCGATCCGCGAAGTTCACGTTTTGAAAGTAGAAACCATCATGGCATGTCGTCATTTACTTGAACTCGACATCTCTTTTTTCATTCCAAACAACATAACTCCAATCACAAATGAATCACAAAATAAACTTTTAACAACATTGTTAATGTTTCCTTCATTGTAAAAACTACCAAGTCAACAGTTAAAAGGATTTTGAGCTGATAGGTGTTACGGCCTTGGCAAGATCGATGGAGACAGCAATCTGTTAGCATATACACCGCCCAAATAGCTATGTGGAATTCTCTCATGTAGAGATTAAACTCACGTCGTTTGAACTTTCGCCAAGGTCATTATTTACTTTTAATGCTGTTTATATACGAATCAAAAAGAAGATAATTGGTTTTGGGTCGACCTTTCCGCATATCTCGTGGGATTGTGAGTTGGAGAGACGACCGTGATGGCGGGGAGGGAGTTGGCATTCTCTCAAGCAGGGATTCAACCCATGTCCTTATAAAAGGTCTTTGTCCGAGGTCACCGAGTCTAATCGATTTGGTCATGGTTTGGTCATGTGTTGAGGAAGGATGAAAGTGACTGGTTGAGAAGAGTGATGGAAATGAATGTAGAAGGAAGTAGAGGACGGGGAAGACCGAGAAAGACTTGGCTAAAGATGGTGGAAGAAGAAATGCCGGCAAGGGGGTTAACAAGGAGAGATGCAGAAAATAGGGCAAAATGGAGAAGATTGTCATGGGGACCACAAGGCTAACCCCCGCTCTAGCATGGAAAATGGCCTTAAAATGCATGTTGTTGTTGTTGTTGTTGTTGTTGTATCAATTCATAAAACTTATCAAGAAGAATTCATTAAATGGCAACTTTTACTCGGCATTAAATAAATAATGACTACTCAAAAAGGACAGTGCGTGTAATGGTGGTTACGTGTATATTCACAGGTTCACATCAACAGCAGTCCTGGTTTCTCTATTGAGAATGCCGTTTAGCAAAAAAAATTAATGAAAGAAAACTCCAAACATTTTGACAAAAATCCCAAAGTACATGATAAAGCTTGTCCAAACAATACACTTGCACCTTGATCGTAAGGTCAAAATGCATGGTTATACAAAAAATGATTGCTTCCTGGCCCTAAGACCAACGTGCAAGGTCATACAAAGGTGTGTTGAGAGAGAAATGCCTTTTTCAATTCAAGAAAAATGTAAATCAAAGAGAAATGTAAATCATCTCTTCTACCCCAAATTAACCCAATCCTAAGCACTCCCTTTTCCAGGTTATTGTGACCCTCTCTCACCTCTTTACGTTTTGTAGTTATCGGTTGGTTTGCTGCTTTTCTGTTTCATCCCCCCCTTCCCCTTCCCCGTCCTCTTCATTTTCCTGCTGTGTTTCATTCAGGTTGTGTGCATCTTGTTCACCGCCATGTGTCCTTCTCCTCATCCCCTTGATCTCACGATCACTCTCACTTCTACTCTGCTGTTGGTGTCTTTCTCTTTCCATTTTTTTCCTTTTTATTGTGATCCAGCTCTTCCATGAGCCTCGTTCATGTATACAATAAATGACAAAGTAGATACATAGTACTTTTGTCAGAAGATCAAAGTACATGCCTTCAACATGGTCATGTAACTTGTTTGTGAAAACAATACACATTAACCTTGGCTCAAGGGACAAAATGGGGGTCATACAATAAACAGATGCTGTTTCTGCTCCGAATGTCTTCAACAGAGGGAGAAAATTGTTTATATGAAACAGATCTAAACTAGAATGTCATTCGGTAGAGCGAATACCTCCAGCAGGCTGAACAGTTTATGTTTTGTATCCCACTGATAGGCCGGATCTGGATCCGGACCTGAACCAAAATCGAACCGGCTTGTTCTTGTCACCCATCCAACTCATCCACCAAATTTGTCATAATCTGTCCACAACTTTTTGAGATAGCATCCTCACAGACCCTCAGTAGCGGAGGTTAAAAAAAAAAGGTCCTTCAAGCTGAAAGACACCAATAATGCAAAGGATGTAATACCACCAACATTCTTTACCGGAAAAGATAGAAGCAAGCAAAGCCAAGAATAAAAGTAATAAAGAGGGAAGAAAAGATTGAAAAGAGCAAAAAGAAACCAATCCAGCCGAGGGAAATGTAATTCACATCCTCCGCACATCGCCAGAATATTGAGTGGATTAACGACTCACATGAAACAATGAACTCAGTTGGGAGAAAAAGTACACCAGACTTTTATTTTAGATCATAAACTTGACTTGTAAAACAAAAACTGTGACTGTCGTTTTCACCACCACCCCTCATAAAAAGTACATTTTAGTGGACAGCTACATCATTCACATATAATACGGTTATGTTACTAAGAAAACAAAGAGGTTAATCCACTCTATCGGATTTACCGAAGGTGCATATTTTCCTTAAACGCTTTCCGACACCATAAACATAGGGAATTCATGTTTCTGAATGTGGAGCAATGCAGGGAACCTTCACTTTCCCACAACATGAATGAAAATGTATTTGCAGTGTATCAAATAATACATGTAACACTCAGTAATAAATGTGAGGCATCGCACCTAAAAGGAGTTGCCACAAATGTGATTTGAATAGTTGTTGTGATTTGTGGAGTCGAATAAGATAAACTATTAAAAAATAGAATCTTCTGACATTGCCAAGATGTGCTTGCATCATATCCTCCATGTAATGTCACCTTTTGTGTGCCATCTTGTGGGTATATGTACCTTAATTCCTATTTGTCATGTATTTTCCAGGCCCAGGTTTGGCGTTTATCGCATATCCCAAAGCTGTGACCATGATGCCTTTTCCTGGCCTCTGGGCTGTGCTCTTCTTCGTCATGCTACTCCTATTAGGGATGGATAGCCAGGTTGGGAATAAATACAATACTCGACTGTATTACTGATTATTTAGCATTTACAAACTCCTCTCAACACCTTTGTACTAGTTAGATATTGTACAAAACTGTTTATCACAGAATCGGTGAACAAATTATATTGGGCCTCAGGGAGAATAAGTACTGATTGAATTATAAGCCACAGAGGTCTGGGTGAATTTGTCCCCGATGGAGCTTGCTACGCTCACTTTTAGGCTCACAGGATGATCGAGAGGCACACACACCTTTAAACTGTCCAGGATTCTTGATTTGAATCCTGACTCAGCTATACATTGTCATCCCAGTGTTTCACAAGCAGTATGACTCATCAATGTGTGTGCCGTTCCTCAGATAGACGTTAGACTCGGCATCCCGTCTGCCGGCATTAGTTGGTCGACGTTAAAGATCCCATGGATCACGGACGGTAGGCGAGCTATCGCCGGTAAACTGATTTTTTTTTTTTACAAATTCCTGTCCTAACCTACAGAGGGCATTGTATCAGCGTCACAGCTGCACCCTCAGCCAATGATGCTACCCCGCAACCTTGACCTTTGAGCTTTTGATCTGAAAAAACAATCAGCTCCTACCTTTTTATTGGTGAACCAATTCAGTGACCCAATATGCAAGCTGTTAAAATTTGAGGTCAATCAGGTGAAAATTGCTGATTTTATGTGACACTGACCTTTGACCTTTTGACCAAATTATGAATTTGTCTTCTCCGTATTATCATAATTAAGATATAGTAAAAAATTGATGACAAAACTCAAATGGTAAAAAAGTTATAGCCCGGACACATATATACACAGACACAGAATGAATATCAAGAAATATACACCAACAACTGGGAGAAAAACAAAAGAGCAGGAAAATACAAAAAAATAATTGGACAGAGTATGGATAGACAAGGAAGGCTCACTGGAATGGCTAAGAAGAAGTCAGCTCAACTAGGATGGCAAACGAATCAAAATAAATCCCCAAGATCAAGGACACCACACCAATGGATTTAAAAAGATGGTGAGACTGAGCGAGATGGACAAGTCTAGATTCTGCAAGACAGAAACAGAAAGTACTAGTCACCTGCTCTCGGGATGCAAAAAACGATTAGAACAACTTTACACACAACGACACAACAAAGTATGCAAAGTGATTCATGGGCAAATCTGTAAAAATGTAAACATCCCAGTTCCAGAAAACTCATGGAAACACGAACCAAGGGAAATCGATGAAAATGAGGACGTCATGCTCACGTACGACCTGATGATTCTATCTAGCGTGAACATAGAAAACAAAGCATTGCGTCCGGACATTGTACTCAGGAACAAAAAGGAAAATATAGCATTGCTGATTAAGATATCAGTACCCAGTGAGTTTGGCGTAAACAACACAGAAATCAAGAAAATTACCAAATAGCAGGACCTCAGAAATGAGGTCAAAAGATGTTGGAAGCTGAAGATCATTGAAATTGTACCAGTGATTAATTGGAGCAACAGGAATGATGAAGAAGAACCTCAATGAGATTTTGAAAGCCATCCCCGGGAATATTACCACAAATGACTTGCAGCTGGAGGCAATCCGAGGCTCGGTGACAATTCTGAAAAGAGAACTTGGAACAAAACTCTGAAAAAGTTGTGAACAGCTTGGTCCATGAACCGTGATCCCGTACTGAAGAGGAGATGGATACTTTGGGTCCTCGGAGGACTCTGTTCCACCTTCTGAAACCCACAAATGGAGATAACAACCAAGGACACAGAAGTAATTGCAAAACCCCATCGCCTGCTGTGCGGGGGACGGGATAACAACAAGCAAAGCCTGAAGAAAGAAATCGGAATCAGAACAGATTGTGTTTTAGCTCAGTTGTTGAGCTGCATTTTGGTTTGAGTTCAGCTTTCGTGTGAAAAAACCAACAGTTTTAGTCAAATTCCATTCCTCTAGGGGTAGAACCCAAATGAGAGAGATCAGAAGCGAGCATCTTTATACATCAAATATATATTTAAAACACTTTTAGTGAATGTGCATTACAGACTTGTCTATTCTTGCAAGTTAATTTATTTGACTAACAATGTTGATCTAAGACTGTTAGAAGCAGAAATCACTGCTCTCCACTCTCCAGACGGAGAGTCTCACTTCTAGTCTCACTTCCAACTACTCACTTCTAGCTCTCCACTCTCCAGAATCACTGCTCTCCAGACGATACAGCTCACGATAGCGGCAATTGGTACAAAAATTGGCAAAATAATGGGAAATGGAAATGTCCATGCAACTCTTTCAATGACATTAATTTATCTTGAGTATTTGCACCTGCTGTTACACTGGACCGAAATAGAATCTGAAATGCAGGGTTGGTGACATGGTTAATAGTGTCTGGTTAGGATGAGAGTGAGTTGTTTTTTTGTTGTTTTGGACTTTGAATCTATTTTTAAGTTGTGGACGTGTGGTACAGTTTGTGGAGGTGGAGGGCCAGGCGACGTCATTCATAGATCTCTACCCTGATTTCCTGAGGAAAAAGAGAAATCGGGAAATATTTATCGCATCCATCTGCTGCATCAGCTACTTATTTGGCCTCATCATGGTCACAAAGGTAGGCCGCGTTTTTACTTGTCGGATGATTCCGCAGGAATGAACGAGAGCCCCGCAATGTCAAACCTTATGAGATTTTTTTGAGTTTTTGTTGGAATAAAGTGTTAGTGGATATTGTTGTCACAATGACATCATAGTAATGATCGAGTGTTTGACATAGCATGTTTATCTATTGAGGGATATTTCAAACAACATGCACAAATCCCTCAGCCTTCCAGGTGACGTTTTACAAAACTTTTTCTTTTCTATTTCCTTAATTAAATTATTCCACGAACATATGTATTGAGATCAGACCCCATTACTGTAGTGGGTACAGGAAGGAGGTGCCACACCAACTATTGCATCCTAACAGGAAATGCCTGCCACACTTTAACCTGTCTGTGGCACACAAAACAGTTCTGAAAAGTCAGGAACAATTTAAATTAAAAAAAAAAACTTTACTGGCTCAACAATTGCATTGTCTCCACCTAATAGGCATAAACTTAGCAGCGCTACAGCCTCCAATATCTCCATAGGATTGTACTAGAGCCAATACCAGGAAGAGAATTTAATTCTCACTTTAATAGGCCAATCCACCCCGGAGAGGGTACATCCATGGACATGTGTTTTGGGCTTCTTTGCCCTTGTCAGCATGGAGCAGAAGCTCCTCTGCAGAGGGAAATGGTCAAAATCTCCAAGAAATTATGTCGAGATCAAACCCCATTACTGTAGCACTTGCTTCCTGGTACCTACTACAGCAATGGGGTCTGATACAGTAGTATTTGACATCTGTAGGCGATGGGCTGAATGCCAGATGCTCAGCGTTGGAATGACGGATTTAGTAAGATGGTGTAGTAACATGGCGTTACATCTGGCATGTCATTACGGCGTTACATCTAGCGCTAGGCTAGGCCTTTACAGCAGCATGACTGCTTCATGACTCAATGAGAATTGCATTTTTCAACTTGAAAAAATAAAAACCAACCTACCGTCTGATCCCTAGGAACATAAAACGCATTTAAAATGTTACGTTTATGGGGGGGGGGGGGGGGGGGTGGGGGGAGGGTAGAGAACGGAATACGATTTGGGAAGGTAGAAATGTATAGGAAATAGCATGGACCACGTAACGTGTAGGAGCATTTCGATGTACTAAGTAGGGAAAATGTAGCTTAAGGTTGTTTCAATGTGCATCATACGAAGGATGATGCTGTGTTAATTAGTAATAGGGGTTAAGGATAGTTTTTCCCTGTTCGTCAAACACCCTGTAGTTTTTCCTAACATTTTAAAACAACTACCAGCCAAGCCAAACTAAGCCCGCCTCATGGACCTAATACGCTAAAAGACCCGCCCAGAAGCGGCAGAGGATCAGTGGGTGGAGAAGAAGAACGCCGGCAGGCCACGCCACATGGGACGTCATTGGCTCTCGCAGCGGGGGAAGAAGAAGAAGCGCTGTTCTGCTTGCTCGAACAAGAAGGCTGGCCATTTTGTGTGCTGGGACAATTGTGTGTGCTTTTGAGTGTAGTCTAGTAGGAAGACTAGGTCCCCCTGCACCCCCCGGAGATATACTTCTAATCAGTGTTTCTAGATTGGAAAAAATGTGTAGAAAATGACTAGCTATGGCCCCAAGCTGAAATAATGTCCCACATACCATTTTTATGCAAATTACTGCTGCCATTATCAAAAAAAGACTAGGTCCCCCTGCACCCCCCGGAGATATACTTCTAATCAGTGTTTCTAGATTGGAAAAAATGTGTAGAAAATGACTAGCTATGGCCCCAAGCTGACAAAATGTCCCACATACCATTTTTATGCAAATTACTGCTGCCATTATCAAAAAAAGACTAGGTCCCCCTGCACCCCCCGGAGATATACTTCTAATCAGTGTTTATAGATTGGAAAAAATGTGTAGAAAATGACTAGCTATGGCCCCAAGCTGAAAAAATGTCCCACATACCATTTTTATGCAAATTACTGCTGCCATTATCAAAAAAAGACTAGGTCCCCCTGCACCCCCCGGAGATATACTGAAACTGGCAGTGACTGGTGATTGAAATGCGGTGCCTTTTTGTGTTTCAGGTCGAGGTACGTGAACTCCCCACGATCTACAGCAACCAGGAAGAGACTGATACCAGGGTGGTTCTGTACCTCCATCATGCTGCTACCATCGGATACAAGAACGCTGTAGTCAGAACACCGGACACAGACATCCTCCTGATCCTGCTCCACCATGCCCACAACATCAAGCTGACGGTGTACCTGGATACAGGGTCAGGGAAGCATCGCCAACTTGTCAACGTCTCTGAGCTGGCAGAATCCCTGGGAGAGGACTACTGTGCCACTCTCCTGGGGTACTATGTGTTCAGCGGAGAAGACTGCACCAGTGCCTTCAAAGGGAAGGGAAAAGTCGGGCCCTTGAAAAAGCTGGAGAAGAATCCCAGGTTTCACAGGGCATTCGGTGAATTTCACAGGGTATTTAGAAAAATAAAACTTTGTGTTAACGTCTGTGTAGACGGACCTTAATATGAGTCTATTATTTCGTAAAACTGTGATTATTTTGTAAATAAAGCACTAATTAGCATACTAGTATACCATAGACACATGTAATCATGTTATGAATAGTTCTATCATGATCTATGCCCTTCAAAACATGGGTCTAGACACCTTCATTTTTCAATTATCTGCAATATTGGCTGAGATATGTCAAAAATCGTTTTTTTGATAATGGCAGCAGTAATTTGCATAAAAATGGTATGTGGGACATTGTTTCAGCTTGGGGCCATAGCTAGTCATTTTCTACACATTTTTTCCAATCTAGAAACACTGGTTAGAAGTATATCTCCGGGGGGGTGCAGGGGGACCTAGTCTTTTTTTGATAATGGCAGCAGTAATTTGCATAAAAATGGTATGTGGGACATTTTTTCAGCTTGGGGCCATAGCTAGTCATTTTCTACACATTGTTTCCAATCTAGAAACACTGATTAGAAGTATATCTCCGGGGGGTGCAGGGGGACCTAGTCTTCCTACTAGACTAGTGAGCGTGGAGCTTTTGCTGCGTCGGCAGCATTTTGAATGAGGCGGGCTAATGTGAGACTCACCAAGGAGCTGGAGGCCACGTTGTGCTCGTCCAGGCATTGAAGGAGGAAGGGGGGCATCTTCATGAGCTCACCACAGGCTTGATAGTGAGCGCTTTTGACGCGCCGCACTGTCAGCCTTTTTGAGCTTCCTGTGCAGGTGGTTCAATGTCAACCACCGCTGGCCTTGCAAAAGGACCCATTGGGGGTGCCTAATTTCTGGCCAAGACATTTTATTTTATTATATTACCTCTCCCTGTGTGTGGTTGAGTCGGATAGAGGTGCCTAAAATTAGAATTGATTTTACCTCAGCTATTTTCGTGTTTCATTCCATGCTTTATTTTGTTATTAAATCATAATTGTTGCATTTTTATTTGCCATGTTTGTGTGTTTTGTCGTTTCTGGAAAAAACCCTTGTGTTTGGTTAGTTAAAAGCCTCTCATCTCTTCCATCCACACATGCAAAAATAACCGCCATCATCGAAAGGTCACCTCGGGAGTTAAAGCTGGTTTGGCTATCCGTCCCCGGGTGATCTTCATGGCCAGGGACGTGACAATAATATTGGATTTTGGCGAATAGGTGTGTGTAATACTAAAATGAATGCTGGGTTGTTTGTAGTAAACAATGTTTCTGGAATTAGAAAAATTGCAAATATTGACCGTCAATAAACTGTATTGCAGCACTGTAACATATACACTACATGACCAAAGGTATACAGACACCCCTTCGGATTAGTGGATTCGGCTGTTTCAGCCACACCCATTGCTGACATGTATATATACTGAAGCATACAGCCGTGCAATCCCAATAGAAAAACATTTGCAGTTGAATGGGCCGTATTGAAGAGCTCAGTGACTTTCAACGTGGCACCATCATAGGATGCAACCTTTCCAACAAGTCAGTTCGTCAAATTTCTTCCCTGTTAGAGCTGCCCTGGTCAACTGTAAGTGCTGTTATTGTGAAGTGGAAACTTCTAGGAGCAACAACAGCTCAGCCGCTAAGTGGTAGGCCACACAAGCTCACAGACCGGGGCCGCCGAGTGCTGAATTGCGTAGCGCATAAAAATCGTCTGTCCTCGGTTGTAACACTCACCATCGAGTTCCGAACTGCCTCTGGAGGCAACATCAGCACAACAACTGTTCGTCAGGAGCTTCATGAAATGTGTTTCCATGGTCGAGCAGCTGCACACAAGCCTAAGATCATCATGCGCAATGCCAAGCTCGCCGCCATTGGACTCTGGAGCAGTGGAAACGCATTCTCTGGAGTGATGAATCATGCTTCACCATCTGGCAGTCCGACGGACGAATTTGGGTTTGGCGGATGCCAGGAGAACGCTACCTGCCCGATTGCGTAGTGCCCACTGTAAAGTTTGGAAGTTGGGTAGAGGAGGAATAATGGTCTGGGGCTGTTTTTCATGGTTCGGGCTAGGCCCCTTAGTTCCAGTGAAGGGAAATCTTAATGCAACAGCATATAATGACATTCTCGACGACTGTGTGCTTCCAACTTTGTGGTAACAGTTTGGGGAAGGCCCTTTCCTGTTTCAGCATAACAATGCTCCCGTGCACAAAGAGAGGTCCATACAGAAATGCTTTGTCGAGATCAGTGTGGAAGAACTTGACTGGCCTGCACAGAGCCCTGACCTCAATCCCATCAAACACCTTTGGGATAAATTGGAACGCCGACTGCGAGCCAGGCCTAATCGCCCAACATCAGTTCCCGACCTCATTAATGCTCTTGTGGCTGAATGGAAGCAAATCCCCGCAGCAATGTTCCGACATCTAGTCGAAAGCCTTCCCAGAAGAGTGGAGGCTGTTATAGTAGCAAAAGGGGGGGGGGGGGGGGGGGGACCAACTCCATAATAATGCCCATGATTTTGGAATGAGATGTTCGATGTTCGATGTTCGGGTGTCCACATACTTTTGGTCATGTAGTGTACCATTCAAGTTATGTTGTTCAACTACCGTCAGTGAAGTGATGGGTTCAATGTTAGTTTATTTGTATTTGAAACACTGCCCTCAAGGCTTGATTCATGCTGCAAGTCCCCCCTCGGGGTCACAGTGTAGCACAATGTGACAGTGACGTCACGGTGTTGCTGTAGGTTCGAGAACAGATTGCAATCATACACGCACACACACACGTGTTCAGAACAAAATGTAAAGACACAGCCAACGAATCAAATAGCACCAAGTACTCCACCAATTTTGAGACAAACAAGGAAGAGCAGATTTATTTTCAGGTGCCATTTCATTTATGATCCAAAAACATCCTCAAGCTTATGTTCTCACTCAGATATGTGGTGGCCATTTTATATACAGTTTCCCAGATGTAATGTTGTTGTTTCATATGCAGCCTGTGGCTGCTGGTTTTGTCATTTCTCTGGAAGCGCGTTTGTGCCACTAATGCAGTTCCTCAATTACCAGTGAGCTGGTACTCAATTTGCCGATCTCAGAAGGATGACAGGTTGTCAACCCCCCTTAGCGTTAATTCAACGATCGACCGGGATTCAAACTCAGAATTCTGGAATCCCAAGCCAGCACCCTAACCATTAAGCCAACACCAGGCTTTTTGCCAGATGTCATGATGGCAACTCACAAAATTGTTACCGTCATGAAAAATACATTACCCTGTTGACAATGTCTAAAGAGACTCACATGTGGACCGTGTTTTTACCTGCAACATGTCGCAGGTCTATAAGAGCTCCGCGTGATTGTTGTTGTTCTTTGGTGGATTGGTGGATTTTTGAAGTGTGCACCCATTGGTCTGACAGCTTTTGGACCCCATCCACATTTGTCGCTCGACTCCATCCACCATGGCATCCAGACAAAATAACATGGCCGCCATCTTGTTTTTCTGGTGGGCCTTAGACATTAGGCCTGTAGGCCTCTGCTGATTACTGCCGGGGTTTGTTGTGTCCGATTTATTTTGGATTTGTTTGTGTCGAGTGTCACTGATGATGAGGAACCCTGAAAAATCTAATCAATGTCGAATATTGGGTTAATCTTTTAATAGCACATTAAATATGTATTTCTGAATCACACTGTTGTTCTATTAAGATTGCTTTAAATATGTGTTTCCCAATCGGCTCGTTACCGAATTTTGCCACAGGTTGTGACCACTGTGTAGTAATTCTTGTTGTATTATACAATGTGTCCGATTGTGATGCTAAATTTCTAACAGAATCACAAAATTTCAACACTTGTAATGTTTTACTATGATTGTAGTTTGAAAACATGCAGAGGCTTGCAAAACTAATTATTCAAATGTTTTTGACATTATTGAAATATCATTCATTCAATGATGCTTATTGAATTTTATACAGCTATATTAACGGAAGAGCTAAACAACAGAATGTCAGGTTAACAAACCATCAGCAGTGAAGGCATTGGAAACAAATGGACAGCTGGGACTTTCGAGTCATAAATTTATTATGAAGTGGAAGGCAAGGAAGAAATTGTTGACAGTTCTTCATAAATTAATTGCTATACATGATGAATAAGTAAGTGTCCTACAACTAAAATGTATTTGAATATTGTTTCAGTGATTTCTAGGGCATTGCTTGCCAAAACATTTCCTAGTTGTACATGAAGCTTTAGACAATCCACGTGTATTGATGCTTCTGAACAATTTTTCTTGTTTTCCCCTTACAATGGATTCACTCGTGGCTTGCAGGGCGGGATGTACATTTTCCAGCTGTTTGACTACTATGCTGCTAGTGGAGTGTCTCTCCTGTGGGTGGCTTTCTTTGAATGTGTCACTGTGGCCTGGATATACGGTGGGTTTGCAGCAATACGGTGGACGCACCATGTTTATCCTCCTCATCAACAAAGTGAACTTATTTTTGATCAAGATCCCTCAAATAATACACGGGTGAAAGTGTGGCTGTTGCTGGGTTGTGGGTTTGCGCCGCTTTTGTCTGTTTTTTGGAACAAGTTTTATTCCATCAGCGGTTGTGGAGGTACGATTTCTGAGGAGTGCGGTAGATGTTTGGCCTGCAGTAATTTGGTGATGCGGTACGCACGACGACAAGTAAGTTAGAAATGAGGCTCGTCAGGAAGCAAGGCTGAATCTGCTGAAATAAAATGGAGCAGGAAGGGAGCAAGGGGGCAAATTGAAGACTGCATGCAGTGTGAGCGATGTTTAATGTCTGCGGCATCAGGGGTGGTGGAGGTGGAGGCAATTTCGAGGGGATACAGGCAGACATTGGGCGAGAGGTGCTGCCATGGTACAGGAAGAAAGAGACCATGATGATGACATTGTTCGGAAATGAAATGATTACAAGTGTAGATTCAGCTTTCTGGATCGTAAAGATGAAGTAGTGTGCTGCCTTGTGAGGGAGATTGTTTTTGTTATTATTACACCATGGAGAAAGAGTGGAGGCCAAAACCAAGGGAGGCTTCCTGGTTGAAAAGGCAAAGAAAGGAGATGGGAAAATGTAATTGTTCAATAATATATAGACAATCGATTTGTGCCTTGAATTGTTTTGCACAGAGACCAAGACAAAGGGGAAAGCTTCTGGGAGTAGGTGTGGGGGAAGAGGGGCTATTCCAAAGAGAGGCAGTGCGGGGAGGGAATAAGGACGAGGCATGGCGATTGGTTCAGAAGGAAGGGAGGGTAACGCAGAAATGGTGACGAATATAATCTAGATGAGTGTTAAAAACAGAGTGAGGAGGAAAAGCGGCAGAACCAGCCAGATAAACAGAACACTGACAGTAATAGTAAAAGAGGCACAGTGTAGAGTCTGCTCAATGGTGGGACAAATTAGTGTCGTTAATCAGTCGGACAGCCTTGACTTGGATGCAATCCAGAATACCGATGACCAACAGAGTAGCGTCACCCCAAACATGGAAACAGTGTTCCATTACCAGTCTGATTTGGGATTTGTAGAGGGTGAGAAGCTGATGGGAGATGATGTACTTGTGAGCTCTGAAGAGGAAACTAACTTTCTTGGAGGAGGATTTGGCGATCCTGGACGAGCATGGTGGCTGCCAGTAGAGATTGCTGGAGTTTGTATCATCAGTATGTCCGTGTGTGTGTCAGCTCCATTATAAGCCTTACACCTTGTATATAAAAAAAAAGACAGGTGTAGGCCTGTTGAGGGATATCCCAGGGAGAATGTTTAGTGACGAAAGTGAGATGGCAGATTTATTAAATAGTTAATTTTGCTTCGTCTATAAAGAAACAGACAGACAGACGCTGGTACAATCACCCTCTCTGAGGTGAGGAAAGGCTGTGAGACGAGTTTTGGGTGGGAGGGCAAAGAAGTAAGAAGACAGTTTGGAAAGCTAATTGAAGAGAAATCTCAAGGACAAGATAATATGCATACAAAAATGTTAAAGAAAGTGTCAAAGCAGCTAAGTGACATATTAACTGCTACCTTCAATAGCTAGCTTGATTGGGTCAGGAAGGATGCCAGAGAAGATGGAGTAGCATGGAGGATGAATCAGCTTTAAAATGGAATATTGTATAAAACCTACAAGCGATGGAGATAGAGCGGTACAGAGACATTGACATTTATTGGAGGTAGACCGGATTTTAATTGGGTGATCTGTGGCCATTGTTTGCATGTTCTGCAATCTTGGTATCTTAAGATATTGATTCTCTGAGATGAACGTGTTGTGAAGCTTATCACCTCTGCCAAAAATGGTGGATTAAGGTTATGCTTCACCCCTGTTTGGCGGTGAGCAGGATAACTGAAAAAGTTGGGGAAAGGATTCCTGACGAAACTTGGTGGGAAGGTTGGGTGTGTGATAAGAACAAGCCAATTAGATTATGGTTCAAGGTCTGGATCCGGCCTATCAGTGGGATACAAAACGTAAACTGTTCAGCCTGGCGGAGGTATGCATTCCACCGAGTCCCATTCTAGTTTTTTGTATTCGGAGTTAAGGCTCGTGGAAGAGCTAGAACACTGAATGCATCAGAATGCATCAAAATAAAAGGAAGGGTAGAAAGAGGGGGGGGGGGGTCAACAACAGCAGAGTTGAAGGACAAAATAGAGGGTCTTCACATTGTAGATGATCTGGAGGATTTTCTTACGGCCTCCAATGATGCTTAATTTACTAGCGAGACACAAAGACTGCCAGGTAAATGGTAAAGTCAGTCATTGCTGAACATGGAATTTCATTGACTGACCTCAGTCAAGATGGAAAAACAACAGAACTAGATGGTATTCATAGAATACTTGCCCCACGCAGTCAACTTGGTGCGAGCCAACTCTTCTGTTTTTGAAGGGTTTTTACGGCGTAGCCCATAGGGCAAAGCCATCTAGAACAGTGTTTGTCCGTCTGTATGTATGTCCCCTCAAATGTATACCAATCAGAGCTGAGGATCCGGTCACGTGACAGGGTGATGTGATTACGTCTGATGTCATTACAGCGGTATGGCGGCTGACTCTCCAGTCTCCACACTCCGACATTTTGATTCCAATTTCGTTCAGGCCGAACATATCGTCGAACCTGTCATATATCACAATCGCCATGCTCTACCTTTTCGTTTTTCATTCAGCGTGAAACACAAACAAACCGATTGTTAAAATGATCATGAAATATCGAAAGCATCGGCGTTACGGCTCTTCCAACAATACCGTACGTATAGGCCTTAGGCTTCATGCCTCACCTTCAGACAAATTAAGCCCAGGTTTCTTAATGCAGTAGTTTATCGTTTCAGTAGTATCGTTTTCGTAACAGTAATAATAATAATAATAATAATAATAATAATAATAAAGTAAATATGACCATAACACTTTCATCCCAATGTCGTAAATACAAAGTTAATAGATTGAAGCAGTGTATGGTTCGTGAATCGATGATAAGCGGTTTACGGACTAACAACCACGGAAGTAAGGAATTCGCCTCGGTTTTTTATAGCATGTTATTAACCCAACCATTGTGGGATATATAGATTACAGTAGATCTTCCCTCAGTTCTGCAAGTAAAACATACCTCACGGATGTTGGGATTCCTCCAAATTTCTTTGTTTAATGTTATAAGCAGCATTAGCGACTGTTTAAAAAGCTAATCATACGTGTTTGTGGTTTATAATATTTTACAAGCCTGGCTACGCCGCTGTTAGACTTTCAGTCTTGTTTCTTTGATATATAGATCTTCAGATTGCAACATGACGAACACCATCAAACAAATTAAACAAACAATTGCAATCATGTTGTACGTTCTCAAATTTGCAGACCATGTGATGCACAACCTTACAATTAAGCATTGTCATTTTGACTCCATGCACCAATTACCCATCAAAAAAGCCTTAACACATGAACAGGCAAAAACTCCAATCATTTCTGCACACGATTGCCTGGGGTAGGAAGAGCTTTTCTGAAGTCCAATTCCTTTGCCAAGCATCGTGATCTACGTGCCATAATCACAGTCTCAAAAGTTGGTAGCGCGACCGCCACCGCTCTTGTAAACATGTTCTCTCGAGTGTCCCTTGGCAACCATGAAATGGCAATTCCTCTGACAAAATTAATCTCTTCAAGCCGTAGAAATCAAACGTATTAGACCATGGGTCACATCATTCATTAGACCATGCCACCCACATTTGCATGGAATACTCTTCCTCCATAGCCAAACTTACCCAGTGTCCTCAAAAGTGGCTTCTAATTATTCTCACTAATATAATAGACAACTCGTGGTGCACTATTGGCCACATTAGTTCCTGGTCCGTGATATCCTTTGGACATGCAGTGCTTGTGTGTGCGACTGTGTGCGTGCAGGCACGGTGCAGTTCTACGATGCTCTGGAGGACATGCTGGGGTTCCACCCCAGCCCGTGGATGAAATGGTGCTGGAATGTCATCACTCCAATCCTTTGTGTTGTGCGTAGTGCTTCGTTAGCCTTCCCACAGCTCCTGGGTTGATTCAGCTTGTAAGCATTTTTAGCTAACAAGCTGCAATCCAAATCCTTACACATAACCAAACAATTGTTCACAAACAACCAACTTTTTTCAGAACTTTTCCACTGTCTCACTTTCCTTTCTTTTCATCGAAGTTGAGGCAAACCATCAAAAACAACAATGTGCATGGGGCCAATAATAGTTAGTCTTAGAAATATTTATACATGACCTAATAAGGATTCAAAACATTCCCATATTGTTCAAAAGACATTTTACATATGGGAGAACTGAGGTTATCGTGGATCCATTCTTTCAATGGGGTTTGTAGGTTATGTATACATAAATGAGTATGGTATTTGCACCTTTCAAATGTAACTCCAAGTCTATGATGAAATGTTTTTATTTCAAAATATAGCCTCATGGAAAAGTGCGATAATGGATCATGTAGAAATGGCAACAGTGGAGTAGTGCCCAACAGCTACAGCAAGTAAATCCAACAAACAAGGAAATGGATGAACGGGAAAAGGAAACAGTAACTGCAAAAAGAGGTGTGGGTTGGGAGGCAGAGGGATTGATGGCAGGAAAATGGATCAAGGGTTGGATTTAAGGATGACTTGAAGTGCTTGTGTACTGCCATTGGAAAACCCTGGAGGAAAGAGTAGGAATGAGCTGACTCAGGAAGGCAGATCCAAGTGGAAGAAAAGAGGAACAAAGGAGTGGGGGTCGGCAGTCAACATTGATTTTCAGAAGTTGGGATTTTGGAAAGAAAAGAGGAACAAGGAAGAGGTGACAGGAAGAACACCTGCATATTGGAGGGACAGGACAGAGTCTGAGCATTGTAAGAACAGAAGGAGCAAGACCACACACCGGTGGTTAAAAAAAACTAGAGAATAAAGCAACCATGCTTAAGACAACTATCGAAGACGCCTCTTCATGGTGGTTGTACCCCTCCACCCCCCAACGCAAGTCGGCGGCCAAATGTTCCCCATTCTTTCCTGCTGCCTGGATTTGTCAGAGCAGCGCAGTCATGGTAACGGTCAGAGTGCCAATCGGTCCTCATGCGCTTCCCTCATGTCTCTTTTTTTTCTCTTTCTCTCTCTCTCTCTCTCTCGCTCTCTCTTTCTCTCTCTCTTTCTTTTCTTCTTTCTTTCTTTCTTTCTTTCTTTCTCTCTCTCTCTCTCTCTCTCTCTCTCTCTCTCTCTCTCTCTCTCTAACTTAGTCATGGCCCTGACTTTGTCAAGGCGGGGCTACACCATCCAGGATGTGGGAGATCTCTGGGTCGCTCCTGCAAGATCTATAGGCTGTCTCCATGCCACGGGCTTGTTCGAGAGAACTGTCCTGGGCTATACAACAACAACCATGCTTAAGGTTCTTTCTGGAAGATGCCAATAATGTTGAGAGCTTTGGATTCTATGGCATTCATGTGAGACGAGGCAAGTGTGAAGCGTGGCTGCAAGCCAATAGGGAAGAGCAGTATTCCACTGAGCTATGGACAAAGGAATTGTAGGCTGAGAGTTCAGGTTTACAAAAGAATGGCTCGGCATGACGGAGGATACTCGGTCTGTGTCGGGCTTTGAGAACCAACTTTGAGACGTGGTCTTCTGAAAAGAGGTTGAGATTGATCGTAAAGCTCAAGTGCTCAAGAGAATGGGCCTCTTCGAATAGTTGATCATGAGAATAGGTGTATGGGTTCATGAGACGACCCTTCAAGAGAGACAGGGTGAGAATGATGTACCTGGATTGATTGTCATTTTCCATCTGATTTTTCCTTCTGATCCGTTCAAGGTCAGAAGAGAGTGAAGCAGCTGCTGTTGGGGTGCAAGTATGTTGTGGTATTGCGTCACAGAATGTAATCATCTGCAAAGGTGTTCCGGAGTATTTATTAATTCAATAGGAATTATCGGTTAAGAGAGTTCATTTAAATATATGAAGAACAAGACATGGCCCAGATGCTGCCTTAGATCACCCTAGTCTCCACTCGCAGAGAGGACATTAAAATATTTTGTTGAGAGCTACGTGCTGACAGTGTGAGTGGAGGAAATAAGCCGTGAAAGAAGATGACTTTGTACGACATGTGTAGAAAACAATGCAAGCAGAGCAGTGTGCCATACTGTGTCGAATGCCTCAAAATATGTCTAGACACCTAGACACAGCCCTTGTTCGAGATTCAGGGCATCTAGCCATGTTGAGAGAAAAGCAAAATTATATCAAAAGTTGAGTGACTGATCCAAACGGATGGTCAGACATCAGGTGATTTGTGAAGAGGGAAAATGATGTCAACTGCAATGAGGAATTCCATAACTTTGCTTATAATTCTAAGAAAGCTGACTGGCCCTTGGAGTTAAGAGGATCTGTTTTAGTACCCTTGTTGTGTACAGGAGTGGAGGTTCCTGTCCTCAAAGTAGTTGGGAGGCAGCTTAATGTGAAGGACAGATGGAGGAGAGTCGATAGAGGAGAAGTGAGAGTAAAAAAAATTGGATGATTTGGGACCACAGACCATTGCCATTGTTTCTTCCGCTGTCTTCTCGGATGAAAAATAATCAGTGTTCAAGAAGCAGTGGGTATGAGGGGGTAAGGTGGGAGTGGAAAACGATGGGTTCGGTCAATGAGGTTTGGAGGCAAATAATGAATTGAAAATTCCAGACTTGTCTTGGGCAGAGATATTTGCGGTGAAGAAGAGGATGAAGGAAGAGCATATGGGTGTGGAGCAGGAGGATGTGGGGCTGGGATTTTAAAGTTTTGGGCTTTTAGGAATTTATAATAGGTGTGAGTCTACACTTATTGCAAATTGAGGGGTTTTTTTGGAATCCCAATCTTGAAAAAAATATATCAATTAAATGAAGAATAAGCAATATGAGCTCTTTATTTATGTACAGTCCATGCTCCGCCCCTCTCCCCACCATCCTGAGTCTCCAGCCGCTGACTTTTATTTGTGGATTTTTTCACTTAGACATTTATTTACAAGCAGTTTTGTGATTTTTTTTCTGCAATCGTGGCTTCAAATTACATCAACATGCCAGATTTCAATTTTCTCGCCCAAAATTTGACCTTGAAAACAGACGACGACCTTGAAAAGTACTAAATACGAGTATTTACATCATTAATTCATGGAGTAAGTGGTTAGAGTAAGAGCTTTATATATTTGATAATGCATACTCTGGACAGGGGAAGGACAAGAGGTTATTGAGAACAAGAAAACTGACAAAGGAAAGGGAGTGTACATATAATGTAGAGAAGGGATTTAAAAAAAAAAAATTTTTGTATACTGAATCGAGGCTCGTGAAAGAGCTAACATTTATTTCACAAACAAATCAACCAGACAAACAAAATATACAAAAAGAGGGAGCGGAAGACAAGATGGGGAGAGAATGGGAAGCACACAACCACAACATTTGAGAGCAGGGAGAAGTGTGGGAGGGAGAGGGCTTGGGGGCAGGAGGCGTGGGAAGGGGGGGCGGGGGGTGTTTTTTTGTATACTGAATCGAGGCTCGTGAAAGAGCTAACATTTATTTCACAAACAAATCAACCAGACAAACAAAATATACAAAAAGAGGGAGCGGAAGACAAGATGGGGAGAGAAGGAGAAGCACACAACCACAACATTTGAGAGCAGTCAGGTGGAGTGAGGAATTGGAGGAGTCAGATGGAGTGAGGGATGGTAGTTTTCCGAGACTGATAGTAAACCTGGAGGCTTGCCATTCTTCAGAACAAAAATTCACACCAAGTAAAATAAGATACAGTATAATTAATATTCTTTATTATTGCCTCAACAGTTAAGGTGGTGGCTTAAGAACTCAGGGTCTTGAGTTCAAGCTCCTGTCGTTCCGTTAAATAACACCAGGTTGTTTGACTCAGCCTGTCATCCTTCCGAGGTCGATAAAATGAGTACCAGCTTACTGGTAACGGGGAGCACTGCATCAGCGACACAGACAAGCGACCAGAAATGATGCAACCAGCAGTCACAGGCTGCAGATGAAATAATGATTAAAATGCCCCTTTTCTGATGAAAATGATGTCCTTGTAAAATAAAAAATAGCAATGACAAATCATGTGATGTGATATGGAAATTGCATTAACACAAGTGTTACACCAAGTGTAAAGTCAATAGCAAAAAGGATAAAGACCATCAATGATAATGAAACATAACAAGACACTAAAAACATATTCACACGTGTCCAACTAGGAACCAGAAAATTATGGGTTAAGCAATTGAAAAGTCAGATTACCCCTTCAAACTTAACAATGTTATGTTAATTATACAACTTCCTCAACATGTGTAAGAATTAACATTCTGTGCCCACAGGCCTGTTTTATATTCTCATTGGTGAAGTTCACACCACTAACCTACAACAAGACCTACATGTACCCTCCGTGGGCACAAGGCATAGGCTGGTGCTTAGCTCTGTCCTCCATGATATGTGTCCCCGGCTATGCCATCATTCATTTGCTGATGGGTCACGGCCCCTTCAAAGCGGTATGACATGTTTGAACACACACAACATCTTGCCAGGCACAGCAAAAAAAAATGGAAAACTTTAATGAATTTATTTATTTGATTGATTGGTTTTATTCATTGGTTTATTTTATCTGGATCAATATCTTCTAGAGAAGCTATCATTCTTTTTTAATGTTATATGTGTATATATATCGTAGATATATATACATATATATACATATACAAACATATACATATACATCTGCATAAACATATACATGTGTATATGTCGTTACTGAGGAACGGGCTTATTTTAGCTGAGAATAAGGACTGTACCTGAGTTGCTGTGTTGTCATGATTTACACCAATCATAATACTTTGTGTATTATGTGTGGTACAAACAATTACTTTGCACAAACGTATTTGTTGTGTTTGTGATATTACATTTTTATAGGCAATTTAGGTTGAAGATTTCGGTTGAATGTTATTTTTTTCAAGAAAGAACCCCTCAGCACATACATAGGGGAGGGGTAGGTGCAGACTGGAAGTTTGGGACGATTACACCTCACCACCACGTAATTCAAAATACCTCACCACCACACGATTCAAAACCACCACCACGTTATTAAAAACACTTCACAACCACAGAAACAAAGGTTTGAGGGAGTAGTTAAGTGACAACACAGACACTGCCCAGATATGTAGATTTATAGATAAATGACTACCAGAGTTTCCGTGTTGTCATGGTTTACACCAATCATAATTCAAACAATTATTTTGCACAAATGTATTTGTAATATACGTGATATTACATTTTATAAACAATTGAAGTTGAAGACTTAAGTTGAAAAAAAAACAAAAATTCCCCTAAAAGAAAATTGGGAATTTTTTCAAAAAAATGTAATATACGTGATATTACATTTTATAAACAATTGAAGTTGAAGACTTAAGTTGAAAAAAAAAATTTCAATAAAAATTGTAATAAATACCAAAATACCAAAAATAAATACCAAATACCTTTTCTGAATACCAAAAAAAATCAAATAAATACCCTTAGGACATACACACGGGAGAGATATATATATACTGCATACCAGAAGTTTGGTACGGTTTCACAAAAGTTTGAGGGAGTAGTTCAGTGAAAACACAGGACAACACAACACAGACTGCACAGATATATATATATACACAGTCACGTGAAAAAGTAAGTACACCCCATGTATAGTTTTGACTTTTTCAACATATTTCAACATACAGCGATTTGATCTTCATTTCAACAATATTGATAGATAAAGGTGATATAATATAACAAATATCATGAAACATTTACATTTTGTAGTCCATTGTATAATTTAAATAAACATAAATGCAAATTTCAGATGTGGAAAAAGTAAGTACACCCTTGGCCCTAATAGGTGTTATTTCCCCCTTTGGCAGAAACAACCTCAAGTAGGCGTTTCTTATAACTGTCTACCAGTCTCTGACATCGATGAGGAGAAATTTTTGCCCACTCCTCCATGCAGAATTCATTCAGCTGTGCGATGTTTGAGTGGTTTCTTGCATGTACAGCTCGTTTCAAATGCCCCCACAACATCTCGATGGGATTTAGATCCGGGCATTGACTTGGCCATTCCAGAACCCTCCATTTCTTTCTTTTCAGCCATTCCTTGGTGGATTTACTGGTATGTTTAGGGTCATTGTCATGTTGCAAGGTCCACCTTCGGTTGAGCTTCAACACTCCAACAGATGGCCTCACATTATCCTCAAGCAACCTCTGGTACAATGAAGAATTCACAGTTGATTCTATGATGGTGAGCTGCCCAGGCCCTGATGCAGCAAAGCTGCCCAAACAATAATATTTCCACCACCATGCTTTACCGTTGGTATCAGGTTCTTGTGGTCAAATGCTGTCTTTGGTTTTTGCCAAACATGTCTTCTGGTACTGTGGCCAAATAGCTCAACCTTTGACTCATATGTCCAGAGCACATTGTTCCAGAAATGCTGGTCTTCGCCTCGGTGTTCATTGTCAAACTTTAGTCTTACCCTGATGTTCTTTCTGGACAGCAAAGGTTTCCTCCAGGCACACCTCCCATGTAGATCAAATTTGTGCAGCCTCTTTCTAATGGTAGACTCGTGCACTTTGACATCAACAGTGGCAAGAGCTACCTGTAGGTCCCGTGATGACATTATGGGGTTCTTAGAGACTTCTTTCAGCATATTGCAGTCTGCTCTCGGGCTGAACTTGCTGGGGCGGCCTGGCCTGAACAAGTTGGCAGTTGTTTGGAATCTTCTCCACTTGTAGATGATCTTCCGACAGTCGAATGATTGATTTCAAATTGTTTGGAGATCTTTTTAAATCCCTTCCCAGACTCGTAGGCATCTATAACCTTCTTTCTGAAGGCCTCAGAGAGCTCTTTTGATCTAGGCATGGTGACGCCGCACACTTCAACAACAAAGAGCAAACCAAACTAAATGTCTGAGGTTTAAATAAGACAGGTTCCTCCAAGATCCTCTATAACGATGTTCTAATCATTTGCACCTGAGCTGGTGCACCTGATTCTAATTTTAGGTATTTGAAGTGGTGATAAATGTAGGGGTGTACTTACTTTTTCCACATGCGAAATTTGCATTTATGTTTATTTAAATTATACAATGGACTACAAAATGTAAATGTTTCATGATATTTGTTATATTATATCACCTTTATCTTTCAATATTGTTGAAATGAAGATCTAATAGCTGTATGTTGAAATATGTTGAAAAAGGCAAAACTTTACATGGGGTGTACTTACTTTTTCACGTGACTGTATATATATGTATATATGTATCTATATATACAGACTACATATCTCTATATAAAATTACAGTTCAGTACTTCGTGTAACCCCCACGAGCATTCAGGAGAGCACATACACGTTGAGGCATGCTGTTCACGAGATTTGTCAAGGTTTGGACAGGAATCGCTTGCCATGCAGCGACAATCGCCTGCTGCAATTCACGCACAGAGGCAAACTGCTGGTCCAAGTTGTCGATTTGACGCGTTAATTCTGCCCACAGGTTCTCTATCGGATTCATATCCGGGGACATGGCAGGTCACTCCATATGCTCTACACCACGGTCAGCAAGAAAGTGTTGGATCATGCGAGCACGATGAGGCCATGCATTGTCATCTTGGAAGACAAAGTTTCTTTGAAAGGCTGCACGAACAAATGGAAGCAATGTTTCTTCCAGAATGGCCCTGTGCTTGAACTGGTTCAGGTTTCCATTCAGAACAACCAGGTCAGTTTTGCCCCCTGCATGAAAAGCAGCCCAAACGGTCACCCCACCACCTCCAGCTTGGACTCTTGGCACTATACAATCTTCGTTGTAGGCTTCATGCACTTGTCTGCGCACTCGGACGCGGCCATATTGACGATGGACCAGAAATCTAGACTTGTCACTGAAGATCACGTGATTCCAGTGTCCTGGCTGCCATTGACGGTGCTCTCTGGCCCACTGCCATCAGCGCTGGCGGTGTTGTCTGGTCAGACGTGGCTTTCTCAGGGGACGCCTGGCACGATAGCCTGCTTGAACCAGTCGTTGGTTGACTAGCCTTCTGGATACAGGCACATTTGTCAGTTGCTGCCACTCAGCCCTAAGCCGATTAGCTGACTTGGTACGGCCATTGCGGACTAACCGGTGCAGCTGGCGATCATCCCTCCTTGTGGTTCTGCAGGGACGTCCTGACCTCGGTATTGGAGTAGGGACACCCCTCTGAGCCTTTCGTTTCAGGATCTTTGACACCTGACCTTGAGTGATGCCATACTGCCGAGCAATAGCACGCTGTTTCATGCCGGAATTTCGTAAAGCCACCACTAAATGACAAACAGCATTGTCGAGTTGACGGACCATCTCCAGGGGAAGCGGAAATAACTTTTGTAGACGTGCAGCAGTTGTTTTCCACTAATACAGAACGCAACAACCCTTATATACCCGATTGTGAAGCCAATCGTCAAATGTACCTGTCCGTACATTTTGTCACGCCACCTGTGATATAATCCTGTTATTGACTTCTTGCTGCGACAGACAATCAGTGACATGGTTCTTTTAACAAAGAAATCACCGAAGCGTAAAAGAAACTCACCAGATAGATCTACCGACTTCTGAAAGTAAACCCAAGTGAAGAAAAAAAAAATATTCCATATTAAATGCCGTCTGTATGTATATATATATATATATATATATATATATATATGTATATGTATATATATATACATATATATATATATATATATATATATATATATATGTATATGTATATATATATATATATATATATATATATATATATATATATATATATATATATATATATATATATATACACACACACAGATGACCAAACGAGCTTTAACTCCAAGGCGTTCAATCCAATGATGACTGTATTCTTTACACGCGAGGGAAAGGAGGATGACGAACTTACCTGGATGGCTTCCACCTGACGTCTCCGCATCTGGATATTCAATTAACTCAAACCGACATTGAATTAAAATGAACAAAAATACCCGCTTTATTGAAGAATGCCGGTAACAACAGAAAGCACGGTAAAACTACATTCCTAATTGGAGCGCCCCCATACAGACTCATATACAACACGAAGGGGATAAATAAATGAAAGTAAATGTGTTAGTTTTGTGGGCACTTAGCTCCAAGCTGCTCTTGAACCTTGTCAGGAATCGTCCAGGGCCCCACGTCCTTGTGCGGGTACTAGGCCTCCTGTGCAGTCCACCACTCTTGGTGTCGAGCGCGGTCAGCAGGCCGCACCCGTTCCACTCGCCCCCGCTCGGCAATGAATTCCCCTCACGCAGGAGCGCTATGAACTCTGACCACTCGCCGTGAACTCCCGAAGCAGAGCGAGATATAAAATCGTGACCGTTCACCGCCAAAGCCAGAAGATGCGAGAAAGTCGAGGGACAGTCAAGAGAGAAGTTAAGAGATTAAGTCAAGAGTTGAAGTCAATAGACGAGAAGTCAAGAGGCGAGGGTCAAGAGAGACAATGTTGGGGAGAGCGTTCTTTTATACTCAAGGCTCTGATGTCATCTGTGTCTGCTTCACCAATCCAATAGTCCCATTTTAGCAGTCCTTGCGCCAATCAATCCCGGACCAATCACTGCTCTTCGGAGCGTGGCCTCCCGGACCTGCCTGCTTGTGTTGTGATGTGATGGCTGGCACTGCCAGCTGTATTGTTCAATGCCTTGTTCTGGTCACTTTTATTTAGTGCTATAAATGCACGATTTCTGTCTTAGTGTGTGTGCGCTGCTGTGTTATAAGGAACAGAGGAAAAATAACAGAGGCCATTACATGCAGGGGATTAATTACCCATAATCCCTAACGAATTAACATGCCCCCACCCCTTGTGATGGGAACGAAGATACGCGCTTACACGACATATGGTCTACCGGATCCCTACTTATGATACATGAGTTTTCTTCTTCTTCACAACAGTCGGAGCACACTACCTATGCAATTCTACCTTGACTAAGGTAATCACTGCCTACCCCCTACAAACATAACAATATATATACATGATATATATACACACAAACACATTGGGGTACAAAAGTATTAGTTCCACTTCAATTAATGTCAAGCTTTGTCATCATAATTTCAAAAGAATTTTTTTTTCATAACTAGAAACGCCCACCCCCATCAGGAGCATTAGAAGTGGTCTCACCCACCATCACTTGCGTCCGTGACTGGACCCTGGGTACTACCAACATGAATGCAAAATTTGGTGGAGATCAGCCCAGCCCTGATCTTTTCTAAATACCAAGGCTGGTGTTGGCTTTTCGCCCAGCCTTAATAAAACAAGCATTCTGAGTATTGCGCTGCAATACATGTCCCCTACCAAAGTTCAAAGTGCCATAACTTTGTCAAAAATGATCGAATATGCAAATTTATGCACGGTTGATGCTGGTTTTCAAACGTGATCTGAGGTGTGCTGAGACACATGTGTGTCACGCCTCGCCTCGTTGATAAGCCCGCAAGGTCGCTCCGTGGAGCGGCCTGCACGTATTGCACTGTGTGAATTATATAATTACCAACTCACGGTCTGAGGTACTAGCGATTCAAGAGATATCCATTTAAAAAAAATATTTTCGTTTAATTAACGATATCTGCCAAACCACGTGCCCTATCGCAAATTCCAAAATAACATTTTAGTAGACTGACATGCTGAACAGATCTGTGAAGTTTCCCCTCGATTGGATCAAAAATGATGGAGGAGCTCGGTTTTAAAGGTTCATGCTTAAAAACGTCATAACTCTGAAACCATGTGATGCATGACGTCATGCTCATTGACTTTTTTGTTTGTCATGGGTATGCGATTCTGCCTGCAAAGTTTGGCCTCGATCTGTTCAGCTGTTGCAGAGAAAAAGGGGTTTTCGTGTTTTCATGAAAAACAATATGGCGTGAACTGTGACGTCATAATTACGATTAAAATATTCTACAGACCGAGTCCCTGCTTTGGTGAAAATTTGATCTCAATCGGTCCTATTATTGCAGAGAAAATCTTGTTAAAAGGAAATTAAAACTTTAAATGGCACTGAGTTAAGGATCATCAGAATTATCAGAATTCCCAAAGTTCAAAGTGCCATAACTTTGTCAAAAATGATCGAAACGTCGTGAAGTTCGAACTTGATCTGTAACTTATCATGAGGACACCATGTACCAAGTTTGAAATCATTAGAATTTAGAGTTTAGAAAAAAAAGTCCGGAAAACTGTTCTTTGCGTGACGGACTGACAGACTGACGGACGGACTGACGGACTGACGGACTGACGGACTGACGGACTGACGGACTGACTGACGGACGGACAGACGGAGGGACGGCGTGCAAACCTATAGTCCCCTCTGGTGTACACCGGTAGGGGACTAATAATAATGGCATCTTTATGAGTAATAATATCCTTTAGAGTTTAGAGTCATGATAATGAGTAATTTATGAGTAAGGATACAGTATATGTTCTTGTATACTTAAGGGTTCATGGAAATTCCCTTCAAAGTGCTTTCTGTTTCATATTTAAATTATTTATTTTGTTATGACGTCTCAATGAATAAATTTCCTCCTGGACTCGTACTTTTGCACCCCACATACCATATGGGTACACTGTATCTCTATGTAGGTTTGTATGAGCTGGATTGTTTCATTTTAGCTGTAACCTCACGGATTAAAAGTGCGTTTTCAACGATCAAAGTATACCCACGTGCCTGTGTACACAGGCCATTTTTAGGATTTTGTGTCATGTTTCTCACTCTGACTGTTCCATTGATTATACAGAGGTTGAAGACATTGCTGGAGGCCAAGATTGCAAATCCAAAGCACCATGGGACAAGCCTGCCACTCTCAGCCCTATCGTCTGTCACAACAGAGCACAAGTGAAAAGAGAGTCATATTAACAGCATTCTCACCACACGGTAACCAGCTTCACACTGTGAAAAACCTATTGACCAATTGCACTGTGTGATGGGGCTTCTGACCAAGTGCATAATGTGATCGACCACGAGGCCTGTTGCATTATAATTATGTATATTATCAAGCTTTCCTGGCTTCCCTATGAATGGAGGCCAAGTAAGCCATTTGACCATGAAGTCCTAAAACGTGCATTTGCACCTGGTGAAAATTAAAAAATAAATAGAGAGAAACTATAATTATTCAGGCTTCATTTGGAGGAGTATAAACTGCTTTGATTTTATCTTTTCCCTTTATGACACTGGTAGTATGATGCACATCAGCACTCTTGTCCATAATAATTAAAATAGACTTTGCAACCACTTTCCTGGCATTCAGACACAATTGCAGTCCATCTATTATGGTCTCAACTCATGTATCGTGTACCGCCCAGCCTTCCGACGAGTCCAAATATTCTGACTACTTTGTCATATAAGCCCCAGTTTTATACTTTTCTTGTCAATTTTGTGCTTGGATTTTTGGCCTGTTTCGTGGTTCCATTTGAACTGCTGCTAATGATGCTAAGAACTCGGGTTAAAACCCCATATACGATACCAGTACGTGCATTTGTCCATTCTCTACTCATGTTGTAAATCACATTAAAGTACAATGATGTATACTAATGTCTTTGTCGTGCATGAGATCAACGTACAAGCTGCACTGTGAGCCTTAGATGTATGTTTGAAAAGTGAAAATTAAAAAATCCACACTCTCCCTCCCTTCACAGCGTTGGCCCTGACGTCTGCCTGCATTGTGCTGGGCTTGAGACCCTGAAATGGAAACCGATTTGCAGCAAATGCAGACGCATGGCAGTTAACCCCGAGACAGCGGCAGCCACAGCATCTCTTCACCCCTTCCTGGAGGCCCCCTGCCCGTGCTGTTCAAAATTCCTGCACCTCCCCCACCACCACCTCCACCTCCTCCTCTCCTTGGCCAGCACTCCTCAGCCACCGGCCCCAGTCCTCTGCCTGCGCTAACCAAAACCTTCAGTTCCTAGTCCTCTCCCTTCCTTAACAGCATGGCCTTTAACATTCAAGGGCTCCATTGTAACAACACAGTTCTCTTACTTCAGGTTGCCGCTGCTACTTTGGGCATTTTGTGTTAACAGAACTGTTCCTCTTACAGAATGTCCTTGACTCTTCGGTATCTCTCCATGGATAGTATTTTCCATTATGACAGGCCAGACTCTGATCCAGTGGTACGATTGCTGTTTATATCACAAGCCACATTTCCCACTGCCCAAGTTCGGCCATATATCCTTATACAACCATCCATTGTTTGTCTATGTGATGTACCGTACACCAAAGGATGACGACACCTGATACACATTTGCACTGACATGGACCAACAAATATCCATCCATCCCAGCTCTCTATTCCTCATGTGATCATTTCACCTACCACAATGTCAGATGACTCGGAATTGGCAGTGCAACAACCATCTACACCACATCCACTGCAGGTAAGGCCTTCTGCAATTCCATGAGTCTAACCAATCTATGAACCTCTGAATGTGGATCTCTGTGAATGATACATTCTCCCCCGGACACCTGGTAATGACCAACTTTCCATCCCACCACTCTTGTTCATCCTATGCTCTTGGCTACTCTGACCAAATTGGTGTTGCAGTCTAAATCTCTTTGGCTGTGGTAGAGAACTGCGATCGCACCACAAAGACTGAATATTTACGTACCTGGATAACGAGCAGGAACTGCCATCTGCCCTCACACAAAAGAATTGGTCTTCAATCTCTTCTGCATCTGATGTTGGAAAAGACTCTTCCTGGAAAAGCTTAAACAGTACCAAATCCCAATGACAGATGGACAGCAGCTATGTAACTCCTCCGCACAGTGGCGTAGTGATAGGGGGGCGGAGGGGGCGACCGCACCAGGCGCAAAGTGGATGGGGCACCAAATTACACCCTCACAAAAACGTTTTCATGCTCTATTTGGTTGCATTGTATATAAATTCTAATACAACGAACTTGTGAGATCACGAGAAGCAACTTTCAGAACCACGTTTTACAGTTTAAACTCCGTGCTACGTGTCAATGTGTCAGGTCGATGTTTACAAACTCTTTACATCCGGATTCACTTTTTTCCTAATTCCTTTTTCTATCATCTCGCACAGTAAATAAATCCGTGTTCCGGTGTTGCTGCGTAGATCTCTTATCTTGTATAATGAGATTTAATAATTATGCACTCGGTAACATGGAGACGTTACCTTTCAGCATGACAACGACCCGAAGCACATAGACAAAGCTACACTGGAGTGGCTGAGGAACAAAAAGATAAATGTCCTTGAGTGGCCCAGTCTGAACTCCGAACTAAATCCAAATGAAAATCTTTGGTATGACTTGAAGATTGCTGTCCATAAACGCTCCCCACGCAACTTAACTGAACTTGAACAGTTTTGTGCAGAAGAATGGGCAAATATTGCCCAATCAAGGTGCACAAAGTTGGTAGATATCGATCCCAACAGAGTCACAGCTATAATTGCTGTCAAAGGTGCTTCCACCATGTACTAACTCAGGGGGGTGAACACTTATCCAACCAAGATAATCTAGTTTTGTATTTTTTATTATTTTTCTGACATTTGTAGAATTTGTTTTTCACTTGGAAGTTGTGGGATACGATGTGTAAATAAAGGAGGAAAAAGCCTGATTTAATGTATTTTAATTCCAGGCTATAAGGCAACAAAATGTGAAAATTTTGAAAGGGGGTGTAGACTTTCTATAGGCATCATAAGTCTAGTGTCTAATGAGCAATGAGTCTAACCTAAGAATTCATCGCACCCTCTGCGTGCTCTCTCTCTCTCTCTCTCTCTCTCTCTCTCTCTCTCTCTCTCTCTCATCTCTCTCTCTCTCTCTCTCTCACTCTCTCTCTCTCTCTCTCTCTTCTCTCACTCTTCTCTCTCTCTCTCTCTCTCTCTCTCTCTCTCTCTCTCTCTCTCTCTCTCTCTCTCTCTCTCCTCTTCTCTTCTCTTCTCTCTCTCTCTCTCTCTCTCTCCTCTCTCTCTCTCTCTCTCTCTCTATCTCTCTCTCTCACATCCCCGGACTGCTCCTGTGGTTGGTAATTCAACAGCTGCTGGAGATTCAGGGCCTGCTTGTGAAGCTGCAACATGGCACGTGTCGAGGGGTTTTGGCATACTCACTATGTTTGCCAATTATAAATTGTTTGTCCTATTATGCAAGTGAATGGAGCTCCCTTAGTCTGGTTCTAACGATTTAGCCTGTCTGGAATGGGTGACGCTGTTGGTAAAAGCATGAATTGACCGTAACACCAGTATAGCTCTCTGAGTCACTGGAATGCACAAACGTAAAGCACGATGGAACTCCATCTGCACTGTAGATGCTCTGTCTAACTCGTTTGATCATGGGCACAAGCACATAAATTTACCTTTTTACACTTACCTACCACTATGGCCTATTGCTTTACAAAACTTTTTACTAATACTTAAAAAAAATACTTTAAAAAAAATACTTCCGAAGTATGAATACAATATACTTCAAGGAATAATTTCACAAAATATTTATTTTAGTGATCCAATTGTAAAATTATGACCTCTCTGTTAACAAATAGGTAAACCTTTTTTCCCATGCAAGTGGATTCCAAAAGGAAGTTTTCAGGGATTTAGTAAAGCAAGATTATTTTTTCACTCTTGTACGTAGTCGATGATTAAAAAAATTTTTTTTATATTCTTTAACCTCCCCATGGAAGGGGGAACAGGGAGAAAAGAAAAGACTGGATAGTGAGTTTAAAAAAAGAAGCAAGTAAGCAAAGCAAGCCAATAATGTGGGAATATCAACAAGCTATTCTCGTCTGAAGACTTTGGCAACAGCCTCATGCCTTTCACAATGGGGATTTCCGATGTGCCATGAAATTGTAGCTTGCTTTTGAAACTCCCCAGCAACAATCTATTTTTGTGATACTTAAACACCAAGTGTCTGTTGCTGAAGTTTGCAAATTCCACATTCCACCTTAAATTAGCGATTTCCCCAGAAGCCCAGAGCATTTCCCTAGCAACTGAGCTTAAATCCTGTGCCGGTATGTCCATTCCCCTTTGATCCCAGGTTGTACAGGCAAATCGATTGTTATTTCACCTCTTGCCCCCACTTCCGACTTTATTGTGACCATCCCTTTTAATCCCAGGTTGTACAGGTAATTGGTTGTTCTTTCGCCTCTTGCCTCGCACCACCAAACTGTACTGCCACTTCCCACTTTATTGTGACCATCCCTTTTAATCCCAGGTTGGACAGGTAATTGGTTGTTCTTTGGCCTCTTGCCTCGCACCACCAAACTGTACTGCCATTTCCCACTTTATTGTGACCATCCCTTTTAATCACAGGTTGTACAGGTAATTGGTTGTTCTTTCGCCTCTTGCCTCGCACCACCAAACTGTACTGCCAATTCCCACTTTATTCCCAGGTTGTCCTTTCACCTCTCACCCCAGTTCCCTTGGAGCAGTGCTTTGCTTCTCACTTTCAGGACATTTCACATTTCAACCCGTACAGACCGCTGCAACCGCCTGCTACATCTTCAGCTCAACTGAATTCCTATTGTTACCTCCGCCACCAAAGGTGGATGGAGGTTATGTTTTCACCCCTGTCTGTCTGTTTGTCTGTGTGTGAACAAGATATCTCAAAAAGTTGTGGACGGATTCAGACAAAACTTGGTGGACAGGTTGGGCGTGTGCCAAGAACAAGCCGATTCGATTTTGGTTCAGATCTGAATGCAGATTCAGCCTATCAGTGGGATAGAAACCATAAACTGTTCAGCCTCGGGAGGCTATGTGCTCTACCGAGTGCCATTCTAGTTTTAACAGCGTTGCCTTTCTCACCAAGCCCTCTCCGAGGTTCCGGTTGTTCATGCTCCCATTATTTTTGTAGCACTGTGTACCCCTATCGATGCTGACACGATACATCTTCCATAGCCACCTAGCCACCTCTTGTCTTGAAGTCTGCAATCATTTGCAATTAACAGTTTGCATTTCAGGATTATTTCCTCAACCATTCATTTGACTCTTCATTCTCTCTCGCACCATGTAGTGACTGTTTCTGGTCACGCCTCCAGATTATCGGATATTTTGTTAACAGGGAACATCCCACACCATTTGGAAATGATGTCATTAATTTGGAGAAAGATGACATTTTACCAATGCAGAAGAAGATTTTATTGATCCCATGAGGATATTTTGCATGGCAGTCTGTGAATATGTACTTTTCTTTTCTTTTTGTGTATACATGATCGAGGCTCATGGAAAAGCTCGAGCAGAATGGAAGGGAACAAAATGGGAAGGGAAAAACACCAATGGTGAAGTAGAAGTGAGAGTTTTTTTTTTTTTTTTTTTTTTTGTATACAAGATCGAGGCTCGTGAAAGAGCTAACATTAATCACACAAAAAGACAAACCGACACACAAAACACAAAAAACAAGGGGAGCGGCAGACAAGATGGGGAGAGAGGGGGAAGGACACAAAAGAGAGGGGGAAGAGGGGGAAGGACACAAACACAACATTTGAGAGCAGGGACATCGGGAGGACTTGGGGGGAGGTGGGAGAGGAATAAAACATAGGAACACTGCAAGGACTCTGGGGTGAATTACCGGGGGTAGAAAAGATCAAGGTTTTCGATGGGGGAAGATAAGAGATGGTGGTGAACAGCTGTTTTAAAGACCTGGAGGGAGGAGTGGGATTGAAGGGAGTGGGGGAGTTTGTTCCAGAGGCGGGAGAAAAGGGGAATGAAAGAGTGAAGGTGAGCAGAGAGCCTAGACTTTGGCAGTTTAACCATAAGAGGGTTGCAGGCAGATCTTGTGCGACCTGAAGGAATATTGGGGGGACAGAGCACAGAGAGAGCTGGGGGAGCAAGGCCGGAGAGGAGTCGGTAGAAGACAGAAAGACCACAAACCTGCCTGCGGTGAGTGAGTGAAAGGCCCTCGGTGTTGACTACATCGCAGGATATTCCAATGATTCTGAAAGCTTTGGCCTCAACAGCGTGAAGCCGAGCAAGGTGTGAGGCAGGAGCACCAGCCCAGAGGGGGGAAGAGTATTCCATTGAGCTGCGGATGAAAGCCTTGTATGTGGTGAGCAGCTCAGGTGTGCCAAGGAAGGACTTCGCACGACGGAGGATGCCCAGTCGGCGACTGGCTTTGGAGGCCAGCTTGGAAATGTGGTTTTACCAAGAAAGATCATGGCAGATAGTGAGACCCAAAAGCTTGAGCGACAGAACTTCTTGGAGAGGATTGTTGAGAAAGTAGTTGGGAGGGTTGTCCAGTCGGTCCTTTCGGAGAGACATTGTAAGAGTGTGAGATTTGTCAGGATTGAAAGACATGTTACACTTGTTTGACCAGTCTGTGATTTTGTCCAGGTCTGCAGAGAGTGAGGAGGCTGCAGACTGCCGATCTGAGGGATGAGGAATGGAGCGACAGAGAGTAGCGTCGTCAGCAAAGAGATAGAGAGGATTTTCAAGAGAGTCAGAGAGATCATTGATGAAGACCAGAAAAAGCACAGGGCCCAGAACACTGCCTTGTGGAACTCCAGCCTGAACAGGAAGAGGAGATGAGAGAAACCCATTCAGGGCCACACGTTGACTACGACCAGAGAGGAAGTCCGCCAGCCATGCGTGGAGATTTCCATGGATACCAAAGGAGGAGAGTTTGGTGAGCAGAGCAGGGTGCCAGACCGTATCGAAGGCACGTGAAATGTCAAGGGAGACAGCTCTAATTTCCTGTTTGGCGGTGAGGACCTCCATCCATTGTTGAGAAAGCAGAAGCAGCATGTCCAGAGTAGAGTGACCAGGTCTGAAACCAAATTGATGATCAGAGATCAAGCCATTGGAGAAGAGGAAAGATTTAATATCTGAAGCAATGATGGATTCCATGACTTTGCTGATAATTGGGAGAAGGCTGATTGGTTTGTAGTTGCTGGGATCTGTTTTTGCACCTTTTTTGTGCAAACCGGTGATGTTGGCTGATTTCCAAGCAGATGGCAGATGACCTTGAGCAAAAGAGAGGGTGAAGAGAACAGAAAGAGGGAGTGAAAGAGCAGAAGAACATGATTTTAGGACCCGTGGGCTGATGCCGTCAGGACCAGTTGCAGAATCAGAGTCGAGGGTTGACAGAAACTTTTCCACCTTGTCAGGAGGAAAGGACACAGAGTCCAGGAGCAGCTGGGTACGACTGGGTACGGTGGGTACAGAGAGGGATGGGTTTGGGACACAAGATTTAGAGGCATACACAGAGTTGAGGCATTCAGCTTTTTCACGTGCGGAGTCAGCCGTTAAGCCGTTTGAGGTGAGGGAGGGGATGGAGGGGGGAAAAACACCAGAAACAGATTTGACCAGACGCCACCAGGATTTGGAAGAGGGAGACAGATAAGAGAGTTCGGTCTTGAGAATGGTGAGATATTGTTTCCTGGCTCTCCTGAGGGTGGACACACACTTGTTTCGGGCTTTGTGAAAGGAAATGAGATTTCCTTCCGTTGGATTTGCTTTCCAGGAGACGAAAGCAAGTTGTTTCAGGGCAACAGCCTCACCACAAGATTCCGTGTACCATGGACGGGAGGAAGGGTATGACAACTGAAGACGAGATGGTATAAATCTGTGCATGAGAGAGAGCAATTTACTTTGAAAGAATTCCCAGGATGAGTTGATGTCAGAGGAGGTAGAGATGGGAGACCAGTCCAGATGATTGATGGCTGCTTGAAGACCGTGCCAGTTGGCCTGAGTGAAATGCCAGACTCGTCGACGCTGAGGAGGCTCTCTGAGAATGGTCAGAGAGATGTCCACTTTGACAAGCACATGATCAGATGAGCCGATTGGAGCAGAAGAAGAGCAGCAGACATTTTCAGGGAAGTTTGTCATAACCAAATCCAGAAGAGAAGATGCTCCGTTGACTGAGATCCGGGTTGGGAAATTGACAGATTGTGTCAGTCCCAGTGAGTCGGAGAAGTCCTTTGCTGAAGAGCCATGGCTGGTGAGAGAGGTACCCACACCCAGCCAACTGGCATGGTGACAATTGAAATCACCACATATGAGGAAGAGAGAGTTGGGATGGGTCGATAGAAGTTGGTCCATATTATCAGACAGTGAGATGTAGATGGAGTCATCGCTGTTTGGTGGACGGTACAACATACATATGAACAAAAGGTGGGAGCGAAGGGGAAGCCGTAGCCAAAGGTATTCCTGGGGGTGAGGTGGAGAGAGGGCAGTGGAGGGCGAGTGAGGAAGAGAGTTTTTTTATAAAGATAGCAACCCCACCTCCAGGACGAGGCTCAGGTCTATCATACCGGAGGAGGGAGTAAGCTGGGAGAGATACCAAGGCATCAGAGACATCATGAAGGAGGAAAGTTTCTGTTAAGCAGATCACATCTGGTTTGTCAGAAGCAACCTGTATGGAGAGGTCAGTCAAGTTTGAGGGAAGGCCCTGGATGTTTGAGGTCCATACCGTTAATGAAGAGGAAGGGGGAGCATCGGGTCCAGAACAGGGGGGGGGGGGGTAGGGTAAGATGTGGAAGAGGAGGAAGAGGTAGGGAGAGCTGTTGAAGGTGTGTCAGAGATTTCAGAGATTTCAGAATAGCTTGGAGAAAGGGAAGAATGGGGCGGACAAAAGGTTTGATGGAGATTGGGTGAGGCACAGTGAGGTGTTATTTGAGGAGGGGGAAGAGCGAGGCAGAAGGTTTGGGGAGATGAAGGTGAAAGTTGGAAGGGGGAAGAAGCAGGAAGGATGCTTTGAGGAGGAGGGGTGAGAGGGGAGTCTAGGAGGGGAGGAGCGAGGGAGAGTCTCGGAGGGGAGGGGTGTGGGGGGAGTTTAGGAGGGAGGGGAGGGAAGGGGCAAGGGGGGAGATTTGAAAGGGTTGGGTGATGGGGAGGATTTGGAGGGGAGGGGTGAGATTGGATTTTGAAAAGTGTACGATTCATGGGAAACGAACATTTTTTGCAAAATGAGTTTGAGACCTTCGAGTCAAAAATACGTTTGAGGACACTGGAGGAGGGGTGGAGTTCTGGATAGTTTAGGGAATGTAGAAAGGAGGAACTGTAAGAGATGGAATTATATATATATTTTGGAATGAATAGATTTGGTGAGCAAGACGAAAGCATCCTTTTGTAGGAAAAGAAGAAAAGGGTGTTATAATATATGAGAGAAAATAGTTGTTCAGGGGAGAGATTATACATTTCTAGCCGCGTGATCGCGAACGAAGAACGAACGAACAAAAAGAACAACAAATAAACGAATAAGACCTGGGAAGGAAATATTTTTTTGGGGTTTTTTTTTTTTTGTGAGTACAGATATTAAACAAGGAGGTACGGGGTGAACGACTGGTACGAAACAGAGAACGAAAATAATTTCAGCGCATTCGACGAATCGCTGAGAGAAAAAAACCACAAGGTCGGAGACGGTACAGTAGTCTCAGCCTACGAGTACTAGGCCGCAGAATACTCGATACCATTAACCGACGATTGTGTATACATGTACGAAAAATTAGCACCGAAAATTTTCCAAAAGATACGCTATAGGTACACACACCGAAAGATAGATACAGTCTCGACAAAAACACGATTGTGATAGATCACTTAGCTTCGAGAGCGTGAGCGCATGGAGCAGCTTCGAGAGCGTGAGCGCATGGAGCAGCTCCGAAAAGACGTGACCTCGCCGTGATCTCGCGAGATCTCAAGAGTGAGATCAAGGGGAGGGGGAAAAGGACATGGCGGTGAACAAGCTGCACACAAACTGAATGAAACACAGCAAGAAGATGAAGAGGAAGGGGAGGATGAAAGAGAAAAGGAACAAACCAACCGCCGACTAACAAATAAAGAGGTTTAGAGAGAGGGAAGAAAAAAAATCACAATAACCTGGGAAAAAAGTGCTTGGGAATGGGTTAATTTGGGGTGGAAGAGATCATGCGTATGGGTGGGGGATGACCCGAGGTAGTGGCGAACAGCTGTCTTGAATCCCTGGTGGGAAGAATGAAACCGAACTGAATGGGGAAGTTGATTCCACATGTGAGAGAAAACAGGAACAAATGAGAGGAGGTGAATAGTGAGGCTGGATTTTTGGAGTTTCACTGGAAGGGGGTTACTGACAGACCGTGTGTGCCCTGTAGGAATCTTGGAGGGACCGAGCCAAGAGAGGGCTTGGGGTGCAAGAACAAAAAGAAGGTGCTGGAATACGTAGAGTCCACCAACCTGCCTGAAATAATCTTTAAATCCCCCTTACGCGATCCAGTCCTGGAAAATGATGTACAACAGAAAGAATCATGGGACGTTTCAAATGTTGAGTATTTTGCCACAAGGTATCAGTCCCAGATTTCATCTTTGGCTAAAGTCCAGGAGTACAAGTGCATGCTGCGGTAAGGAGGCAGATACCCCAGATTTGTTAAAAGAAGCTCTGATTCGTATGAAAGACGTATGTATGGTGAAGAAATCCAGTATCACAGAATGGACACATCATGAGGCTAGAGCTGGTGTAAAAGAGTTGACGGCAGTCTCACATAATCCACATTGTATAGAGTTGCACAAGGTGTGCGAATCTTACTTTGCTCAAAGGAGATAATCTTCAGTACGGTGATAAAGAAGAAAACTGACTTCACAACTAGTCTATAGCAATTTTGAAGGTGAAGTTGACTCGCTCGGGACAACATGAGCCATGCTATTTGTTACAGCAGTAAAAGCCTCTTCGGAAATCAGTTAAGAAACCAATAACAGAGTACAACAACAACAACAACAACAACAACAACAACAAAAAACTTTAAAAATTATTTTATATTCCTATTTGTACTAAGTTATACACAACTGAACTCTTAATCTTTTGAAAAAAAATTGTGCATGTGGCATCCTTAAAATGTGACATTAATATATTTTTGGTTTAATCGTTCGGCTGTTTATACACACACCATAGTTTTCCTGAACTATTAAAAGTTACATATTTATACATTTTTCCTCGAAAATGAACATTCATCTTTGTTACCTTTGTTACCTGTCTGATGAGCAGAGGTTATGTTTTCACCCCTGTCTGTCTGTTGGTGTGTGAGCAGGATTTAAAGTTATGGACGGATTCAGACAAAACTTGGTGGATGAGTTGGTTTGGTGACAAGAACAAGCGGTTAGATTTTGGTTCAGGTCTGAATCCAAATCCGGCCTATCAGTGGGAGACGAAACGTAAACTGTTCAGCCTGGTGGAGGTATGCGCTCTGCCGAGTGCAGGTCTAGTTCAGAAATGTATTGCGTAAAACTGTGTTTGATGAATATCTAGGTATATAAAGAATACCAATAAGCTGGGGACCAAGGTGGTCCCCAGATGGGCTAATTCAATAAAATTTGTCAGATCTAACTTGCCAGGTGTGCATTTGGGATGTCAGGAGAATGTTGATTTATCAAAATATTGTATGAAAACAATCGGACAAATAAAACATAACACAGAATGTACATGTGAAAAATTCATACAAATTAATCAATATCCAAGTCAAGGATATCTACAAGATTTAGCGAGGTTTGACAATTTCATAAAATATACAGTAATATCTCAGCATGAGTTCCTGGAAAGAGAGGACGAATCGAATATGCCCTAAAAGGGGTCATTATACCATTGTTTGTATGAATATGCATTCACGAGAACGTTATTTCTTACACGAGTGACATTCATATGAAGACTTAATTGAGGTATCGCTAATAGCGTTAATTATAATACAAATGGTAAAAAATAAACATATTGTTGCGGGTCTCTGTGCCAGCCTTTCCCCTTACCAAGGGGGGATTAGTCCCCTCGTCTTTGACTAGCCGACGAGACCCGGGACCGATGACGTCCTTCCCGAACAGCGTTAGATAGGGTTTTAGGACTAGGGATTCACTATTACCTAAGTACTAACGCCGCCCAGAAACGAGGAAATAAGCCCCGCCCGAATCGCGGGTGTTAGTGGAAATGCCGAGCGGTAGCGACCCGTGACCCGAGCCATTAGCAATGACTAACCCAATCCAAGCGGTTCGTAATCGTGCCACGCTTACCCAAATGGAGGAAATGACTGAAACGGTCGAATTTGGGAAGAAAAGGAATAACAGAATTTATTTACACTTTGTACGAGAAGAAGAATCAAACACAGTGCAGCCTTATACAGTCTTAACTTATCCCTGGACAAACGGGCCCGCCACACTCAGACACACTCACACGGGGTTTTTAGTTGACCAGTTCGATGGTCCAGGGATGCATCCAGGCAGCTTGCTCTCCGGTCCCCAACTCGCACCGCGAAGCAGATGAATCAGACGGCAGGAGCTCTCTGTGTGTCGTTTGGCGCACGGGATTATTACAAGGCAACGGTAGGCTGGCTTTGGGGTTACCTCACGGCTCAGCCGCGTACGTAATAAGCGGACAGTTCGATGCGCGCTTCTAAATGCGTTTCTCCTTAATGCCTCGAAACTGTCATGCGCACGCCGGTCCTCTCAGTGCTGTTACCACGCGAGTGCTCTGGATCAGTTCTCTCAATGGCTTCTCGCTTGGCTCACGCTTGGCTCCCGTCCTCATCAAGTCCTTTGTAAGCAAGGTCTCTCCGATGAGTCCTTTTACAACGAAGTTCTCCTGGCCAGTCCTGTTCAAGGGCTTTGTGCAAAGGCTTATATAGCCTTGCTCAGCGAACCTTCCAGCACTTGCTAGATGCGCCCTTACCACACCCTCTCAAGCCATGCCCACCGAGCTCTGGTTGGCTGGTGCCATTACCGTCACTGCCTTTGACGTTCTGCTTGACGCGGCCACACCCCGACCTCGCGCTCTCCCCCTTTTCAGGCCTACCTTGTGGCCACCCGACTAGTTTGAGCGAGCAAAAGGCAGCTAACGCTGCTGGCGGCCAAAGCATAACAAACGAGGTGGATTAGCCGAATGGGGCGCGGGATCGAGTTTGCCCATAGATAGCATTGGTGGAATTGAAGGGCGGCTGCAAAAGGAAAGGGCCTAAGCTTATTATTTCTTTACACAATGCAGATGTTTACTCGTGAAAGTGGCCTACTCTTACACATACTATGAAATAACTAATTCTAATGGGCCTACGTGTTGCTTGTGGACTAACTATGGGGGGCAAACCTTTAACCTTTAATGATGTTATACAGTCACGTGAAAAAGTAAGTACACCCCATGTAATGTTTTGACTTTTTCAACATATTTCAACATACAGCTATTTGATCTGCATTTCAACAATATTGACAGATAAAGGTGATATAATATAACAAATATCATGAAACATTTACATTTTGTAGTCCATTGTATAATTTAAATAAACATAAATGCAATTTTCACATGTGGAAAAAGTAAGTACACCCTTCGCTCTAAGAGGTGGTATTGCCCCCTTTGGCAGAAACAACCTCAAGTAGGCGTTTCTTATAACTGTATACCAGTCTCTGACATCAACTGGGAGAAATTTTTGCCTACTCCTCCATGTAGAATTCTTTCAGCTGTGCGATGTTTGAGGGGTTTCTTGCATGCACAGCTTGTTTCAAATCCCCCCACAACATCTCGATGGGATTTAGATCCAGGCTTTGACTTGGCCATTCCAGAACCCTCCATTTCTTTCTTTTCAGCCATTCCTTGGTGGATTTACTGGTTTGTATAGGGTCATTGTCATGTTGCAAGGTCCACCTTCGGTTGAGCTTCAACTTCCGACAGATGGCCTCACATTATCCTCAAGCACCCTCTGGTACAATGAAGAATTCATAGTGGAATCTATGATGGTGAGCTGCCCAGGCCCTGATGCAGCAAAGCTGCCCCAAACCATCATATTTCCACCACCATGCTTTACAGTTGGTATCAGGTTCTTGTGGTCAAATGCTGTCTTTGGTTTTCGCCAAATATGTCTTCTGGTACTGTGGCCAAATAGCTCTACCTTTGACTCATCTGTCCAGGGCACATTGTTCCAGAAGTGCTGGTCTTTGCCGAGGTGTTCATTGGCAAGCTTTAGTCTTACCCTGATGTTCTTTCTGGACAGCAAAGATTTCCTCCTGGCACACCTCCCATGTAGATCAAATTTGTGCAGCCTCTTTCTACTGGTAGACTCGTGCACATTGACATCAACAGTGGCAAGAGCTACCTGTAGGTCCCGTGATGACATACTGGGGTTCTTCGAGACTTCTTTCAGCATCTTGCGGTCTGCTCTCGGGCTGAACTTGCTGGGGCGGCCTGGCCTGAACAAGTTGCCAGTTGTTTGGAATCTTCTCCACTTGCAGATGATCTTCCGGACAGTCGAATGATTGATTTCAAATTGTTTGGAGATCTTTTTAAATCCCTTCCCAGACTTGTAGACATCTATAACCTTCTTTCTGAAGGCCTCAGAGAGCTCTTTTGATCTAGGCATGGTGAAGCCGCACACTTCAACAGCAAAGAGCAAACCAAACGAAATGTCTGAGGTTTAAATAAGACAGGTTCCTCCAAGATCCTCTCTAACGATGTTCTAATCATTTGCACCTGAGCTGGTGCACCTGATTCTAATTTTAGGTATTTGAAGTAGTGTTAAATGTAGGGGTGTACTTTCTTTTTCCACATGCGAAATTTGCATTTGTGTTTATTTAAATTATACAATGGACTACAAAATGTAAATGTTTCCTGATATTTGTTATATTATATCACCTTTATCTCCCAATATTGTTGAAATGAGATCAAATAGCTGTATGTTGAAATATGTTGAAAAAGTCAAAACTTTACATGGGGTGTACTTACTTTTGCTCGTGACTGTACCTGTATATATTATATATATATATATATATATATATATATATATATATATATATATATATATATATACATATATATATATATATACATATATATGGATATATATATAGATATATATATATATATATATATATATATATATATATATGTATATATATATGTATATATATATATATATATATATATATATATATATATATATATATATATATATATATATATATATATATATATATATATATATATACTGAAACGCAAAAGAAACTTACCACTTGTTTGAAATGTAATAAAATTGTAACAGTTCAAAATAAAACAAACCATCAATTGCTAATTGAAACATTGGCATTTTATTGATGACATGTCAAGTTTTTGACCAAGATACACCATCTCATCAGTTTGTTCTACAGTACAGAACAGCACAGGGTGCAATGTCAGTCCCCTTTCAATAGCGTGTGTGGCCACCATTGTTTTGGATACAGGCAGTGCATCGTCGGCGTATACTGCCTACCAGTCTTTGGATGGATTGCTGCTGGATTCTGTCCCACTCAGTCCTCAATGTCTGAAGCAGCTCTGCCCGTGTCCTGGCCCTGCCAACTACGCGTCTCCCAAGCCCATCCCACAGGTGCTCTATGGGATTCAGGTCAGGGGAGAGCGCAGGCCACTGCATGGTGTTGATGTTCTCGCCTTGGAGAAATGCAGTGGTAAAGCGAGCAGCATGGGGACGAGCGTTGTCATGCTGAAAGGTTCTCAGTTCTGGGTGGTCTAGCAGGAATGGCAGCAGATGAGGTCGCAGGATGTTATCCACATACCGCTGGGCGTTAAGATTCCCATCCACAACCACCAGTGGCGTCCTGTACCGGCCTGATATGGCGGCCCACACCATCACACTTGGGCCACCCCACCTGTTGGCTTCACGCATGCAACAATCGGCATATCACTCGCCAGTTCTTCTCCAGACACGCTCACGCCCATCAGGACTGTCCACACAGAACCTTGACTCATCGCTGAAAGCGACCTCATTCCACTGCGCCAAGGTCCACCGCTGATGCTGCTGGCACCATCTCTGTCGGTTGCGGCGATGGGCAGCCGTCATCACGGGGCCTCTGTATGGTCTTCTGGCAGTCAGACCATAGTCATGCAGTCGTCTTCGTGCAGTATCATTGGAGATCCATGGGTTTGCACGCCCCGGAGTTTCTGCCGCAGTGCGGGATGCTCGACGGAATCGATCCCGCAGGTGACTTCGGACCATCTGCCTGTCCTGCCTTGCAGTGGTGACTCTTGGCCTCCCTGATCGAGGTCTGTCATCTGCAGAGTTGTGGAGGGTGTCTCTGTCCACCAGGGCCGAGATCGTCTGGTGTGAACAGCCAAGGTGACGTGCCACCTCACGGTAGCTCAGTCCGCCTTGCAGCATGCCCAGGGCACGCTGCCGTTGATCCCTTGACAATCGTGGCATGTTGATTGAAATGCCCATTTTGCACTGGCCTTTTAAAAGCCAATATCAAGACATCACGTGCAGCTCATTAAAATCATCCCGTACCCCTTGGCTAATCACTGACAGTCAAAACGGCTGTTCAACAGCTGTGCTATGAAGTGACAATTGAAGGTTCAAGTGACCATCCGTGACCGTTTTGTCTGACAGTGAGGACAATATTGTCCACAAATAAGTTCACACATTTACTACACGCAGTGTTATTGTTGATATTTAAAGGTTTCAAAGGTGGTAAGTTTCTTTTGTGTTTCAGTATATATATATATATATATATGTATATATATATGTATATATATATATATATGTATATATATATATATATATGTATGTATGTATATATATATATATATGTATGTATGTATATATATATATATATGTATGTATGTATATATATATATATATGTATGTATGTATATATATATATATATATATATATATGTATGTATGTATGTATATATATATATCGTGGCATGTTCGACGTGCGGGATGTTCGACGTGCGGGATGTTTAATCCCCTTGTCTTCTTATCTGGTATCGCTCCCAGCAAGGTGCAGCAGCAGCTGTATGGGACACCTTGCTGGCGGTTCTCCACTGATGATATGAAGGTCGCATAGTGACTGATATATATATATATATATATATATATATATATATATATATATATATATATATATATATATATATATATATATATATATTGTTGCGGATCTCGGAGGTCGGCGCTCCCCTTATCAAGGGGGGGGTTTAATCCCCTCGTCTTCTTATCTGGCCGACCCGAGTCCTGGGGGTTATAACGTCCTTCCCGGCGCGGCGTTAGATAGGGTTTGGTAGGCCTAGGGGTTCACTACTACCTAAGCACCAACGCCGGCCGGAAACGAGGGAATAACTCCCGCTCGAACCACGGATATGTTGGAAAATGCCGAGCGGATAGCAATCCGCGATCCGAGCTATTAACAAAGCGACTAGACCCGATTATAGCGGTTTCAATCGTGCCGCGTTTACCCAATGATAGAAAGGACGGATGCGATCGGATGGAGAGGAAACCAGAAGGTAGGAAGAACAAAGATGGGTTTATTAACAAATATACAGAAAGAAGAGGAAACGAAAGAATGTACAGGAAAGGAAGAGGAAGAAGCAGCACACAGGGCAGTCTTATGGCAGTCTTACTCCAATAACCCAGACAAACGTACACACTCACACGGGGATTGTAGCTGGTAGATGGTCAAGTCGAGGGTCCAGGCTCCAGTCGACCCCAGTCCCAGCTCCGGTCCAGCGGCGAAACCCGGCAGGCAGCTCCGCGCGTAGTTGGACGCGAGCGGACAGTTTATATAACGGGGGAAGCTGGTGTCCTTCATACGTAATATTTGCACGTTCGTGCAACACGCCCCCTCCTCAAAGTCCTCTTAATCAGCGCCAGCAGGTGAGTCCTGAACAAGCGCTGCCGTATCTCTCCAACAAGCGCGCCTCCGACAAGTTCTTTGAAAATGTGCTCTCTCCCATCCGAGTCCTTTCACAAAGATGCGCTCCTTATCAGTCCTGTGAAAGGGCTTTGCGTTCGCGCTTATATAACGCACCACGCGATCACACCGCGCTCCACAAAGCCACGCCTGCCAGTGATGTTACCTCAGGCCTGGTTGGCTGGTGAGGGCTTTCCGGCCATGCCGTTGATGACTGGATGACGTGGCCACACCTTCTGCTTGCCGTTCCGCCCCCTTTCTCGGGCCTAACCGCATGGCTTGTGGCGTCGTTTGAGCGGAAGCCCAGCGGGGCAGTGAACGCTGCTAACAAAGGCGCATAGCAAATTGGAAGAGCCATGAGTCACCGACTGTAGGGGCGCGTAATGGCATCGCTTGGAGAGGGAGGTTCCAAAATGGACGGAATGGGCCAACTCTTATTTGATCGACGCAACGCAGATTCAACTATTGGAAACACGGCCTTATCTAAAACACATACTAATGAAATAACTGAAGTCCCATGGTGGCCTACGTGTTGCTTGTGGCCTAACTAGGGGTGCTACCTTTAACCTTTTAATAATGAGATATTTACAAGAGTGTGGGTTCTAAAACTGCAACAATATTATATATATATATACTGTATATATATATATATATATATATATATATATATATATATATATATATATATATATATATATATATATATATATATCGTTTTGACAAGGCATTTGTCTTCTTATTAAAATGCAGCTGTATGTATGTATGTATGTAGCCAAAACAGCACCCCCTGGTGGTGTTTGCACTAACCCATAAGTGGATAGGAACCTGTATATATATATATATATCTCTGCGACAGTTGGAGCACGCACACACACACATATATATATATATATATATATATATATATATATATATATATATATATATATATATATATATATATACTGCTTACCTTTGTACCATTTCAGGTTATACTGGACATTAAACTGCGTAAATTTCAATAACAACTGGAAAAATGTAGGTGTTCTAAAACTTTTGACCGGTAGTGTATATATATATGTCTATATATATATATATATATATATATATATATATATATATATATATATATATATATATATATATATATATATACGTATATATATATATATATATATATATATATATATATATATATATATATATATATATATATATATATATATATATATATGGGGGGTAGGGGGGTAGGGATACCTTAGTTCAGGTAGAGTGTATAGATTTGTGTGCTCCAACTGTCGTGAAGAAGAAGAAACCTCAATATACCATAAGTAGGGATCCAGTAGACCGTGTGTCATGGGTAAGCTTGTATCTTCATCCACCATCACGAGGGGTGGGGCTTGTTAATTAGCGAGGGATTATGGGTAAATTAATCCCCTGTGTGTTGTTGCCTCTGTAATTTCTCCTTTGTTCCCTTTGTTCTTTATGCCGAGAGACACGCCCAAAGAGTGGTGATTGGGTGGGGATTTGATTGGCATCGAGGACTGGTAATGTGGCACGCACTGATTGGGGAAGCAGGACAGATGACGTCAGAGCCTGGTCGATAAAAGAACGCTCTGGCCGACATTTTCTCTCTTCCTTGGGCTTCTCGTTCTGGATGCCATAGCGGACGATTGTGTGCCGACATCTTCTCGACCCTTTTGATTTGGACACCATCATGAGCGGCCGTGTTGGGAGATGTTGCTGGTGTTCGTGAGGAGGACGAGCCACGGACTGGGAACCGCGGGTTTCCAAGCGGGATTGGCAAGTGGACAGGCGTGGCTTGTTCGATTCGCGCACGAGACCCGGAGTAAAAAGACGTGCAGTGAGGCCTAACCAGCGCGAACGAGCGCACTTCCCGCCAAAGACTGAGATGATCGTTGGTGATTCCTGGCGAGACACACCAGCCAATTTGAGCTAAGTCCCCACAATAAATCACACACATTTATTTTCGTTCTTTTATATTTCTTTTTGTCTGTGTGCAAGTCTGTGTGGAGAGTCCCTCAATTTAGGAATTTAGTTTTATCATGCATTTCTTTGTTACCGGCATTTTCTTTAACTAGGGCATGCCCGTACTATATCTATATCTAAAATTATATCCCCCCCCTCTATTTACATGAAATGGTTTGGTCCAAAGCGAACGGCTTGCGAGTGGTGACAATCCCCCCCCTCTATTTACATGCAATGGTTCGGTCCAAAGCGAACGGCTTCCGGAGTTTGGTAAAGAAATCGCCATCGCGTACACAAACGCGCAGGAAAGCGAATGAATCGCAAATTCGTTTTTATTAGTTGTAAAACATAGTTTAACGCCAACATAGTTTGCAAACGTGAAATAAATGAATACGCTCTCAAATGTGCCATCCGAGGCAGAGTGTGCCCGCCACGTTCGGCACACGCGATCGTTCGCTGCTCTCTGATTGGTTGAATCGTTTTTTGGACATAGCTCGGTAAGTAATTGTCCGATTAATATGAAACCTTGAAAAGGCACATCCTCGGGTCCCCAGCAATATACCTGGCAAGTTAAAAGTATATCGGACCCGTGGTTGTCGAGAAACAGCGGTCACAGACAAACGTACAGACGTACAGACAGACAGACAGAGATTACTGGAATTATAGATAGATAAACCTTTTTATTTTTGTACATTTTAAACTCGTGTTGTTCGAGATAATTTATTGCAGGGTCGTGGACATCGGGGGATCCGTGAAGGTAAGCGCTCCGGCTTCTCCCCCACTTTCCCCACACGTATCCTCCGCTGTATTTTTGACTGAACACCTTGGAGTTAAAGCTGGTTCGGCAATCCATTTCCTTGGATGGTTTTAATTGTGAGGAGCATGACATTTGGTGTCAGGAGTAAGGGATTAGAACCTAGTGGATACTCGGTGTTCGAGGGTTGCGAGTTTGACACCCGCTGAGGGCAAATTGCGCTCAGCTTTCGGAATCAATTTTTTTTTAAACGATTGTCTTTCTCTCGTCGAGGGGGGGGGGGGGGTAATCATAGTACTGGGGTGTACAGATTTTGTAGTTTATTGGTGTATGAGGTGCAACATCGCGTTTTCGAACAATTAAAATATTTTTCTTTTCTTTTTTGAGGTAAAAATACGTGGGCGGGAGAACTGCTTTCTCACCGCAGATGACTGAAGCGAGTGAGATGGCCGAGCAGGTTGGGGATTTTGAAGAGGATGGAAGCGGGCCAGAGATAGAGGGGTTTGAGAATAGTAGTGGAAGCTCCCCCGCTTCGGAGCGATCGAGCGAGGAGATGGGTCCGATGTCTTTCCAGGCCATGGTACATTTATTGAGGGGGATGCAGGAACGATTTCTGGGGAGAACGATTGGAAAATAATAGAAGAGATATGGATGCCCAGAATAACAAAATGAATGCCCAGAATGACAAAATGGATGCTTGGAGTAAGCGACTGGAAAAAAAATGAATGCCTAGATTGACAAAATTGATGGATGGAGGGAGAATTGAAGGGATCGAATTAATGGAATGAAAACACAAAAGGAAGAACAAAAGAATGGTGCCAACGGGGCACAGGAGCAGCTATGGGGAACAGAATTTGAATCAAATTGGGGGGAGTTGACATTGGGAATGGAAGAGTGTGAGACCCAAGCTGATGCGCTTGGGGCACAGGAGAGTGAAAGTTTAAATACGGCATGTTTGGAGGTAAATGGGGAGTGTCAGGAGGTAAATGGGGGAAAACTCAAATGTAAATGGGGAATGTTTTGCTAAAAAAGACCTGGAAGGTTATCGGGCTTGTGTAGATGCCACAATGCACCAGCAGGTGGAAGAATTGGAACTTTTCAGCACCAGGGCAGTGGTGCTGAGCAACAGCGGGTAAAAATATTGGAGGTCCGTGTAACGGAACCGGACCGGGTGTGTATAGATGAAGACCTGTTGCGGCCAGAAGTGATTGGGGATGATAATGTGAATGATTTGACACAGCAGCTGGACATCTGTGACAATACCATCAAATAAGTGATTGATTGAGTCCAAGAGAGTGTGGGAGGTGAGTCGGTCGGTTGATGAGGTTAAGGTGACCGAGGGGACCCTCACCACGAAATACATTTGGGTACAGGAGGCTCCGAAATCGCATACCTAGTTGGGGGGTGTTTTGGCCCCGAGCTGGACTCGGATATGGAAGAGTCGGGAGATAGAGCCTTGGAAAAACTGGTCCCTCCCCATAGAGAATTTGGAACAGCTGCAGGGAGGGGTGGAAGAACCCGAGGAAGAGGTTGTCCCCTGCAGCTGCGGTTATTGGGCACGCGAGGCCAAAATTTTCAAAAATAAATTTAAAATTAAATTGAAATTTAAATGGGAATTTATTTGGATTAGCCTTGGAGGGAATTGATCCCCGGGCTGCAGAATTCGGACCGGGAGAGGTCATTGGGGTCGGCCTCGTGGGAAATTGCCCCACTTGGAAATTCGTTTATACCAGCCAGCTGGGGGGCTGTGCTGGCGAGATTTGGATGTGGG